>NC_090922.1:1015457495-1015766070 GCF_040938575.1 Ambystoma mexicanum
ACTTTTCTACTTTGCTTAGAAGCATGCTGAATGGTCGGCCAGGTGCTGGGTGCCCCTTAGTTCAGCTGGTCACGTGATTCAGACACACTAAATTGCTGCTTTTCCATCAATTTGTGTATTTGATTTTCGTTTCACCCACCACCTGCTTTCTCCTTCTTATCTCGACCTTTCAGAGGCAGTATATTCTGTTCTTAGTTTCAATTAGATGTAGCTACTGTTCGTTTCTTCTATTGGTATGACCTTGGCTCTCCTGGCACAAGTTGCCTCTGCTGAGTTTTGTTTCAGCCGTCTCTTCTCGTTTTTGCTTAAATGTGATGCTTTTCTCGTATTGCCTTTAGTAACCTGGGTGATTCTGCTTCTTGTGCATAGTATAAATAAACTTATAATAAAGTGCTTTGTTTCAGGTAGATTATATATAATAGCGCTTGCCGCACTATTCTTCTACTAAGCAAAGCAAACCGCACTGTTTTCTTAGCTTTCTTGTGGTTCCAAGCATATTTACAGGTGTAAACTGGTCGAATATCTTCATCTTGCTTACAGCTTAAACTTCTTCCATTTTGACATTGTTCTTTTACTTTAAGTTCACGATATCCTTATTCGTGGCGTTTCGTCTCTTTGCATTATTCTCTGCTTGTCATTTCTTCTATCTGCAAGTCAGTCTGGGCCCTCGTGATGTCACCATTCGTCTTCTATTAAGGCCTTCTTGGTTTCTTCCGGGACTGTACTTAGGCGATCTTCATTTTGTTTCATTTGTTGATAAGGTTTTCTTAATGGGTACTTACTGTCCATGGTTTCCTTGGTATTGGTACGTCAATAAGTGCTGTTTTTCTAATAGGTACTCGGCAGAGCCCTACTGCGGCTCTCTGCTGGTTTATTTGCTCATCATACATCACATATCTCGGTGTAAACGTTCCTGGAACTTCAAAATGGACAATTGGAGTGCAGGCTTTATTTGGGACCTCCTCTACACTCCCCCCTCTGGGCGGACCACCTTCACTTCTGTCTTTGGATTAATTTTACTCAGTTCTTCTGTATTCAACTTCAATTAATCACCTGGGTTCATTCCTTCTTCATCTTCTGGATCTATACATGATGGTCTGAAGAAGTGTCTCTATACATGATGGTCTGAAGAAGCGCACCTGTGGAAGCCCTGGAAAGTCCTGCTTTGCCGCTTCGCCATGGCGCTTGGTGCGAGGTGTTTCCTTGATTGGGGTTTTCTTTTTTTTTCATTCTTTTCTTCTGTATTTTTCTGTTAAATTGTGTGTGATTTTGTACACCAACGCTTCTTTTTTTTCATCGTTCCTCTTGTCTGCTCTATCTTTGCCACACCATGGTCAATAAAAGAGCAAAAACTTACACACTGTGCACTGATATGCCTTGTCCTGCACGACTGCTTGCATTGTGTGATTCCCAGAGTGGGGAAGGACCTCGGCTAACGCCAAAGTCCTCTAGTCCTCTTACTAAAGGCTGTAACTTGGACCAACGAGCCGGGAGGAAATGCAGCCACTCTAATATTCCGGCTGGTGACATTCGGGACTTTGGGTTCGCCTCTTTGCGCCCCACAGATGCCGCAGATGCCGGATTTAACAAACTTAAGTGTCTCGAATGTAGAGGCACAGCCCATACCCGTTAATCAAGAATGTTCTGTTATAAAACCTACTTTAATGAGTTCACCGTCAGTATCGGATTTGAATGCCAGCAATAAGGCTTGCAAACTGCCTTGTAATATCTCGTTATCTGATACCATGATTCTGCAAAATGCTCGCTCAGGCAACATGTTACCCTTATCAAATAAGTCTAAAAGTGGTACGCATAATGTTGATGATGCTGTTATTGATTTACATTCATCAAACTCCTGCTTCTCGGCCAGGGAAGATGTTCACGACCTCTCTAGATCTCCCGTACTACTTCTGAATGTAAGCCCATCAGAATTGCATATCTCGATCTCTTTTATTCTACCAACCCGAAGAAGCCCAGCGCGAGAAATTTCTGCTGCGACTTTGGGGTCTTTCTCAAAGAGAATCCCATATGATAACTTTTGAAGTTATGAACATCGCAATAATGTCTTTGGCTAAATTATTTGAAGCTCTTGATTCCAAAGCAAATTCTATTGCAGACAGCCTCATAGAAACTGCCATTTGGCAAAAATCAATTACTGATTCCCTGGCTCTGAGGCAGGCTTTTGATGGTAGGGATGCCACTTCGCTGATAAACCAGATCCCAGAAATCACTTCTCTGCTCAAAGTGGCAATTGAGCATTCTCGACCCCAGCCCGAGTTATGCTCTGTTGACAAGGCAATACAATGTCTAATGGCTGCTGTTCCCTTTGTTGAAGGTATCATTCGTGAGTTACCCATGGTGGTGGCCCTGGTAGCACTGTTACCGACTCCAATGATTATGCAGGAACCACCTGCAGCTAATATTGCTCACGAACCATCTACAACAAAAATGGTACCGCCTTGCAAAGAGGCGTATACCATCTTTGCCAAAAATGCTAAGAAAGGGCTGATGAATGCATCTAACTCTGGGCCCGAACATAACTCGAAGATAAAAAATTAAAAAAATCAAAAATCCAAAGGAGTGGGCTCTAATGGTCAATTGAAACAGTTTTTCAAATCACTTTCTAAGCCAGCTAGATGCTCTATGTTAGCTTCCAATGCTATAACCAAAAAATATTCTAACTTGGCACAAGAAAAGAAAGAAAACTGTAAAAAACGGGGTCACAAGGTGATTGTAACACATTCTCCTTTGGATGAGTTGGTGCAGGCCGTTGAAGAATTTGGAGCTGGTCCCGAGAGTCCACCCTTTGTGGCTTATCCCACACTGTCCTCTAAGGGGACTGCTCTAAATGGTACTGAATGCTTTGTTCCATTGCATAACACACAAGAACTTAGAAAAGCCGTGGATGATTACATGCGCCAATTTCATCCAGTGCCAGTTGTGACTCATCCATTGATGCAACCTGTTCTTATTATTTCCAAATTTCCTTTGCAGAGCTCCCAAGCAGGCACTGGATTAGCCATTTCCTCTCCCACATGTGAAAAGAATGTTGTAGTCATAGAAAGTTTTCCCTCAACAACTGATGCTCTCTCATCCCAAGTGAATACGCAGGATAACATATTATCCTCTATCAAAGACTGCCTAGTAGCATTAACTTTGGAACAGAAGGTTCTCAAGTCTTCCATGAGATCACTTAGTCATGGCTCTCACTCTGATCCCTTACTTTCCTTAGATCAGAGGGTGGGCTCCAAGAGTGTTACATTTAAATCGCCAGTAGAGGTTGAGAACGCAAACCCTCCATATGAGGTATCTCATGGTAGAGGAGAGGCATTAGTACCACCAGGCATCAAAAACAGAAAGTCTACACAACCTTACTCAATATTCATAAGCTATCGCAGTGGCTCCTTCCCAGTATTCATTATGAATAGAAAGAGTATTATGGCGTTATTTTCTGACATTCCGGCACTAGAAGATATCGCCTCACGAGATATTGAGCAGGTAGAATTTCTTGATGATAAGGACTCAACTGTATCCTGTCTCTGGATAAGATCACGCGTTATCCTCAACACCATTTGATCTGCAAGATCCTCGCTCTTTGGCCTTGGTTTTAGACTAACACCCACTACTAGTGAAAGTCCCTTAATTGAGATCTCGCAACAGCCTGAAAGAGTCAACGATGTTGGATCTCGTCCCTCAGGTCTAAAATGTGAAAGTGTAGCGTCTATTACGAAACCCACCAATTGTTGTTGCTGTAAGAATGCGTATCTAGGATCAGAAGACCAATGCCCTTTGACATATAAATAGCATTTTTGAGCTGGAATACCAGAGGCCATAAGCACTTACTGAATAATTCAAATTATATTCTAACAAATTTTGACCTATTGCTCCTACAAGCAACTTGGTTAGTGTCACCCCGATCTTGGGACAATTACCATGTTCATCTGGTTCCTGCTTTGAAAGGCCAAAAGGCAGACCAATGTCTGGTCTTGTAACCATTTCTAATATTTCCACCATGACTAGCTTAGTAGATCTTCCTCCTCTGAATTCTTTTATGCAATGCACTATAATTTTGATCCAAACACTCGAATTTGCAGTTATTAATCTCTATTGGAATCCTGCTGCGATTTCAACCTCTACTTTTTTTAAGGATCTTAACTCACTTTTGGAAGAGATTGTTATTATTCTGAATATTGCGCACATCATTCTTGCTGAAGATTTGAATATTCGCATATTTGCAGCATCCAAGGAGAAGAACTCCGAACGGGTCACCTTGTGGTCTCACTTTGTAGAAACATGGGATCTGATTATGTTGAATGGAGCATTTAAAAGTGATATCCCTCCTTCCCATACGTGGTCAAGTAGTTCACATAAAGCAACTATTGACTACGTGTATGTTGATAGAGCGTTATTTGGTCGGAGCTCTAAGTTCACTATTTTGCCCTCTTCATCTAGTGATCACTTGATGCTATTGGCTGAAATCATGGTTTAAGCTCAAGCCAATCTCGACAGCGACATTTGGGAGTTTTGACCATAAATCCTCAGCACAACAGACTGCATTGGACCAGTTTTTCTTTAGAAGCTTTTAATCATGACCTAGTGGAGGACCATCATCTCCTCCTAGAGCAGGGGTATGATTCCACGGAATATCATGACAAAATGTATTTATTTGCATCCCCTGGCATATCTAGTGGCAAGATATCCAATAATGCATGTCCAACCCATGCCTTCGACCAATCCATTAGACTTAGGAAGTCTCTTTTTCGTAGACAAAGGGATGGTGAGCGGTGGTTGCACACAATTCAGGAAAAAAACACCTCTCTGGAAGTTAATTAATTCGCTTACAACGTGCTCTCAGTTATCTTCCCAAATAAACGGTGTATCAGAAAAAAGTTAGGTGGAATACTTTACAAACATCTATGCTCTCCCACAAACCAGCTCCGATCGGGTGCCGTTCAGGCCAACTAATATTCCTTTCATTCTCAATTTTGATCGAGAATATGTGTTATTTTACATAAATAAGGCCAGTTCTTCAAGAGCCTCTGGACCGGATGGCCTCTCAAATTTTGTTTTAAAACAGCACCCTGAATTGTGGGCAAATATCCTATATACCATCTTTGTCTCCATACAAGCAAAGCAACGCATTCTGACATGCTGGTTCCAAGCTTTAGTGGTGCAAATTTATAAAAAGGTGATCACACGAATCCGACCAGTTATCGTCCCATAGCACTTCTTGATGCACCTGGGAAGATTTTTAGCCGTATCATTTTGAGAGATCTTAACATTTGGACTACTAGTGAAAATCGCAGAGATCCCTTTGAAACTGGCTTTGTTGTGGGCCTTGGCACTGCTATTAATATTACCACGCTCAATGCTATTAAAGCTGCCTATGCAACAAGATGGCAACCTCTGTACTTGGCCTTTGTAGACTTTTGAGTTGCGTTTGACTCTGTGGACCGCCAACTACTAATCAACAAATTGCTGAGTTTTGGCTGCCCACATTCTCTTATTTCACTTATAAATCTGCTCCATACAAATACCACAATGCAGGTCAAATTGAACTTGAGTGGACTATTATCAAAATGAATGCATATCAAACACGGCCTTAAGCAAGTCTGCATTCTAGCCTCAACTCTGTTTAATTTATTTATTCTTGATTTGGGAGTTGAATTTTTGAAGGTAATAAATGATGCGCCAAAGCTTGGTAACCAGGTGATCGCATGGCTTCTCTATGCAGATGACCTGGTTTCATTTCACAAATGTCAAGTGGCTTGCAGAATCTACTTAACCAACTAGAAATCTTTGCTACTAAAAACAATCTAACATTTAATTTGGAGAAAACCCAAGTCATCGAATTGGGAAAAAGTCAAATGAAACAAACAAAACACTGAGTGGTTCCTTCAGAATCGAAAACTGGTCTTAGTCAATGACTACAAATATCTTGGTGTTATATTTAGTAATTCTCCTGCAAATAATACCCACAAATGTAGCATAACTGGCAAAATCTTCACCTTAATATCCCAGGCCAAGGTCCTCCAGGCTAAGTTTGGTAAATTTTCTTGTGCACATGTATTAACCTTTTTTCAACAGAAGGTAATCCCCATCATTACCTATGGTGCTGAGACAAAAGCCATTGTATTGGGATAGAGCGGAAGCCCAATTCTGGAAAAAAGTGCTCAAACTCCCCAACTCAACGCCGAATGCTCTCTTGCGGTTCGAGCTGTGCATTCTTTCAATCCACATCCAAGTGTCCTGGAAGAGATGCTGTCTTTTTCGCAAATGTTTATTGGGTCTTGCTGCAAATAATATGCTTACAATATTGGCAAACTATCTATTGTTATCTCCACACTCTTTTCCAGCAAACTGGAGAGCTAGTGTCCTCTCTGATCTGTCTGAAGCTAACATTCACTATAGACCTTCTGCTCAATAATCCATCTAAAGCCAAGCTTAAATTATATCAACTAGATTGGCACTATACCCAACAGAAACGCTTACTGCTAAGAAACTTTGATAGACCATCTTTTGGTCATGAAAAATTTAGTCAAACAGCTGACTACTTACTGAAGTGTCCGTCATATACACTCAGAAGTCCAATCCTAAAATTTTGCATGAACCTATGGCCAACTAATCAAATCTTATTGAGAAGGGGTCTAATCCATGTTGATGCTTTGTACTGTTGGTTTTGTAAAATTGACAGAATGGAAGAGACATTAAAACACATACTAATTGTGTGTGTTGCCTTGAGAAAACAAAGGAAAATTGTCCTCCACAAGTTAAACCAAACACATTATATGATGCGTTCAGATGATGAACTATGGTATGAATGTTTGCTACCCCTAAAATTTCATTAAGAATAGCCACTATGCAATTTTTAAGCTTAGTACTGCCTTTAGACTGATCATTTAGCGATCAAGTTGTTCACATTGTACCTAGAAGAACATGTAGCTGCCTAAGCTTATTTTATTCAGGATTTTATTCTGGATTAATAATTGTCATATATGCTTCGGTTTTATTTTGTTTGTGGTTTTACGTTCAAATTAAGCCTGTTAAGTATCCTGTTGTATTGATTCTTATATCCCTTTCCCTTTTTTTCCTTGTGTTTTTCTTTTTCGATTCTTCTTAATTTGTCATTGGGCCTCACTATAAGGTTGGCGGAATGGGTTTACCGGCACCGGTAAAGGTGCCGGTAAACCCGTTCCGCCCTACTACAAGGTCTCCTCGCGGGACCCGCAATGGGCGCCTGCAAAAACCACGCGTCCTTACCGGGTCCCGCGAGGGGACCTGTGAGCTAACAACGGGCCTGTCATTAACAGGACCGTTGTTAGCTCCATCCCCATTCCCATTGAGCCCTATGGGGGCTCGAATGGGAATGGGGATGGACCGGGTCCGGGCTCCTCGGACGGGGAATTACCGGGTCCGCCAAGGTTGCGATGGCCCGGTAATTCCTCATTCGAGGAACCCGGGCCCGGATTGCGGTATGGAGGCAGCCATGGCGCTAATAGCACCATGGCTACCTCCATACTCGTAATGAGGCCCATTGTCTCTTCCAAATGTGATGTGATGTAATTTGTAATTTGAAGTTTTATGTAAAAATGTGTTTTGAATGGTTAATTTAATTTAGCCAACCAACATAAAAAAATAAAAATAAAAAAGAAGTGTCTCTTTGGAGTACATATTTTTATTGCTCCTTTTAAACTTCCTGCTGTTCTCACATGGTCATCCTTGTTCCATGTCATCAACTGACATCGTCCATTTGGGCTGCAGTAAACCCATCTTCCCATATAGTTTCGATGCTTCCTGGGATAGAGAAACTTTGTTCCCTCAGGTGCATGAATGCTGGCCTTCATGAAGTCTCTTATTTCTTCGTCAGTCATGTGTTTGGGTTTCCATCCTAGCTGGACTTCAATCTTCATCCATATGGCTTTCTTTGCAGTTTTCTGGCACTGGGACATTATTATCTTAGTAATACAAAATCCTAGCAATATTATCACTAGCAGGGCTCCCAGGAACTTAAATGCATCTGCCATCCATTGTGGAACCCATGAGAATAGTGATCCAAACCAACTGTTATCATCAACTTCGTCTGTCTCGTCAATCATTTGGTTCTGAAGTTTTGTCAGCATACCTATGGCTTCTGTTAGAGTTCCATTTTCCTCATCGTGAGAAGGTATAAATGTGCAACATGATTCTCCGATTTTTGCACAAACTCCTCCATCCACAGCTAGGATCATGTCAAGGACATATCTGCTCTGAAGAGTCATTAATCGAATTGCTCTTAACTCTTCCTTAATTGCTTTCAATCCCTTTATGGTGGAGTTGATGGTCTATAACCATTTAGTATTTGCTCCAACTTGGAATCTTGGGATGAGGATTGTCAGGAACACTGATGAGGTGAGGCTAAACAGTCTGTGTTCATATGGGATTGCATGAAAGGCTTCTTCAGATTTGGCAGAGAAGTAATTTTCCCTCTTCATTCGAGCCATCAGCTTCACAGATCTCTTCTTTCTCAGATGAGCATCTGCTTTTGGGAAACTGTCAATATTAAAGTCACCTCTCGGGATCACCAAAGCTGGAACATGGACATTCACTATTGTGAATATACCTCCCAGTTTCTCTGATGTATGCTTTGGATCCACATGTACAATAGTGATCCATAATTACTGCAGTTCCATATTCCATGCCTGGGGCATCAAAAATGTGTCCACAATTCTGATCCCTCTCCCATCTTTCTTGTGCCATTGTTCCTGAAGCACAATTTTGAGATTTCCAGTGGTACTTTCTGTAAAGGTCCTCCTCTGTCTTCGACCCATGTAAGTAGCTTTGCAAGCTTTGGCCACAATGGTTGGCATAGTCTTTGTCAATTTTCAACTGCTTCTTCGCAGGCTCCGAGGATCATTCATACCCTGCAAATCACTACTCCTTTTTCCCATCCATCTGGTGAAAGCACTGTTCCCCAAATGTGCATTTGGCCTCTGTTCTTCCAACTTTGAGATTCTTCTGGAGTTTTCCCTTTGACATTTAGCTTCTGATTTACTTCCCATCTAATTTCAGCTCCTTTTATTCCAGGTTTCTCATACCTGATCATGTGATTTCTAGTTTGAGCTCTATTTCTTGTCCTAATGTCTTGAACATAATCATCTTCATCGGGATAGGATGTTTCAGTTGCCTATTTCAGTGAGGCATCACTGCCCATGAACTACCCACTAGTTTTGCACATAGCTATGTGTGAAAGGCAGTGTGCTGTCTGGACATCAACTTCTACAGCTACGAAGATCTTGGACTTCCCCATGCTATATGGTAGGAGTGCACAAACAAAGCATTCTCCCTCTGAACTTCGTCTTCCAACTTCTTTGATGTGCTGGTACCAAATGTTGTTTTCCAAATGTGCTGTGCTGTCCAAGTAATCGTTTAGTTATCGTTTAGTTCACTGTCATCTCCATGCATGCTTCTCTTGATTCTTAATGTTTTCTTGTAGTTTGCTATAACTACATCCCTGAATGCTTCTGTATGGCTCTTTTTACTAGAGGATTCTCAGGTATCCCGATCCATGGTGTAGGCCTTCTCATCTGCGCCATTTGTGTAGACAAACGTCTGGCAGCCCTTTCCTTGTCCTCATATATCTTTTTCTTCCTGATTAGCAGTGCCCATATCCACTCTGGCATTGGTCCTGTAAATGGTCGTATTGTGGAGCTTGCACTTGTCCCTTTCACTGGAACATATGGTTTTGTCCATGCTATGTCTGTGACTTTATTCTTCACCTCCTCGTGTCTCTTCGTGGCTCTGGCTGTGAGCGGCCATGGTGAATCTGTTATCAGTTCTGCTCATTCAAGAATCTTCTCTTGGCTTGTATCAGGAATGTTCATTAACGTTATTCCTGCTGGCTTCTTTTCTACTTTCTTTTGTTTCTCCACTAATTCAGCTTTTCCCATGTGTCTCTCCAGCTGCACTGGAATTGGAACGCTTTATGCACCAATAAGAAATGCAGTTCTGATCGTTAATGACAGTAAAACAATGATGAATATAATACACAAATACATTATGCCGCTGTAGGTCAGGCGGCATCATTTACTTCCAGAGAAACGTGGACGTCTTTCCTCCTGCGGGAGGACAAGGTTGCTGCTCTGGATCCCCATCTCGATCATTCGCCAAAATGTTAAATTTTACTATACTCCTTTCAACAATATTGTCTTTCAGATTCTTTGTTGTGGGTTCCAGGTGTTGCACACTTGTCCCCCCTCTTGTGAATAATGAATTGTCTATTATCTCGGAATACAGTTCCTTTACTAGGCTACGGGAAGTGTCAACATCAAGCAATAATGCATCAAGTCTCTTTACTGTGGATGTTCAAAGTATGTCAGCTCCCAGTCTATGCCTCTTATCTGCTTCATTCCTGAAGACATATTGGGCTTGATCATGACTTTAGTGGTAACGCCGGCGGTATTACCGCTGGCGGTATAAGCCCCACTGCTGAACTCCCCGGCGCTAAAAGCGCCAGATCACGAGTTCGGCGGTAATGTAATTCCCCATTCCCCATTGAGCCCATTCGGCAATGACCCATTCTCCATTGGGCTCAATGGGGAAAATGTGCGCTCTTACCGCCAGCGGTAATAGCGCTAATTTTTGGTGGATTTCCCCCCAGCCAAGAGCTGGGGCGAAATCCGCCGAATTCCTGATTTGCAGACCCTTAAATCCGGCGGTAATAGCGCGACCGCCGGATTTAAGGGTTATCGCCAAAGTCGTGATGAGGCCCATTGTCTTTGACAATGGAAAATATGAAAGGAAATCTCTGGCAATGTTCTCTCGATCTGTCCCTCGGTGGAAAGTTTAAAATCTTCTCAAATAGTTCTGCTGATGGTTGGAGAGTTCCACCTGCATCAATATTCGATGCAAGAGCATGCCCATCTGTATAGCATTAGCTGGATCTCTGAGGAAGGTGAGGACGACAACATACAGGTCTCCCCACTAGCTCTGGAAAATCAGTGATTAACCGAAAGAAAACGTTGCTGGCCAACCTGCTGTCTTCTGGTGACAGGGACATTTGTCCTGTCTTGCTGATGTTTGGAACTATTTGCTCAAAGTATGGGCTGGGAGGCACAATACAATTGTAGAATTCACTAGAGGCAATTAGGTCAAAAAGTCTTTAGAAATCTGTGTGATTAAATTAAGTTAAACTTCAGGTGCAGCAGGGAGAATGTCGAGGCCACTCGAGATTCAGGAAACTGAAGCACAAGACACACACCGGCTGTTGCCAGCCGGTAGCCATATGCTGCACTCCTAACGGGACCTAGTCCCCAAAGCTGTTTCAACCTCACAGGTCCAATCAAACTACCAGTAGGAAGTGTTTAACCTACGAAGGCTGGTTCTGTAAATTTGTTTCAAAGTAATTAGTTTCTCATTACTTGACTGGTATTCAATTAGTAAACAATGTATATTATTTTTCAGTGTGATCGAGATCTCCCACACAAAGATGGCGCCTGGAGAGTATTGACAAGCTCATTTACTTCCTTCTTTGCTTGGGACATCTGGCTTTTCCTCGCTGTACTCAGGAAGTAGTAGGAATTGCTTGGCGATCACAGTAAGCAGTCTCTTTATGATCTTTTCGTTTTCAGGAAAGTCAGTGACACTTGTGAGCCACCCCACCAGTAACGGGTATGATTTTAGCACTAGATCGAAGTATGTCACCACGTCTTTGATGATGCTGCTACTGCGGGACACCATAGGTAATTGTGAACAAAGTCTCTGTGTGGAAGGAATCAGGGTACTGTATTTTCTTGAAATGTATGTGTCCTCGATCAAAATTTGGCATGTTATTTTCTCATCACAGTTTTAGTGTGCCTCAATCCAAAGTTGAAAGTCAACAGATTATGTTGTGGTTTATAAATGCAATGTTCTTCTTCACCCTGCAACCAGGATGCACAGAGTGTCCATGTTATCTGTCCTTATCCTCTTTTTTTTGTCCAAAGTGGAACCACAACTATCTCACAAAAGTTCCTTTGTCTTTACTTTGTCGTTGCTCAGGCGTCCTTTTTCCTCGTCATCGATCTTGTCTGCACATGCTGTGGTTCTTCCCCGTCGCTCGTAATCTCCTCATGCTGGGCTGCAGGCAGGGGTCCTTCCCCAATGTAGGGTTTGATATCGCCCAGAAAAATTCAAGCTCTTCTCCTTAATAGTTTCACTGCGAAAGGAGTACAGTCTCCCACTGTAAAGGGACCGTTAAATCTGGGCTCGTCCCACCTTTTTCTCATATGGTTCTTTACCAGGATGGTATCTCTAGCGAAAACGGATGGTACACAAAGTCCTTGAGCTGTGCCTGTAGTAGTATATCCTTCTGTGTTCTGTGCTGCCCTGCACCCTTTTCGTCTTCGCTGCAGGTGGTCTGAAATTACAGTAAGGCAAGATGTCGTGCAATTTAGGTAATTTTGCATTTCAGATCCTAGGATTTCTCCTGTTGACTGGTCATCACATCCAGCTCTGTCTTGGGGTGTCAGGGGAGTGCGCATTCTTCTTCCTGTGGCTATTTTGTGTGGCATAACATGATGGTCGGAACCAGGTTGATTCCTGAGTGCATACAGTGCCATGGGAAGGCAGTGCAACCATCCCTTTCTTAGAGTAAGCTTCAACTTGGCTATCCTTTCCTTTCATAAGCTATTGAGCTTCTGACAGATCCGTTTACCTTGCGGATGATACACCAAAGAGAACGTGTGCTTTATACCAAGCAGCAAGCTAATCTGTTCGAAAATCTCATTTACAAATTGAGCCCCATTATCTGATCTCATGACCACACACGCCCCACCTGGGAAATACCTCTTACTAAAAATGTGGCTGCACAGGTAGTGTCTGGGTGTGTGCATGGACCTGCTTCTATCAGTCTAGAGAATGGACACACCACCACAATTAGGTATCTGTACCCGTTACATACTTGAATCATGTCAACGTAATCGACATGCAAGTGCTGAAAAGGCCCATTTGGCCTCGGGATGACTCCTCTCATTACTGTTAATGTGTGCCCAGCTGTGAATTTTTGGCAGATTATACTATAAAAAATGCAACATGCTCGGTTAAATTCGGTATGTACCAGTCTTCTGCAAGCGTTGCCGGTAGATTCTCTTTTGTCACGTGTGCTGGGTAATGTAACTGTTCCAGCGCTATTTTTAACTGCTCTATAGGCATTAGCAGTTTACCAGTGCTGTCTTGTCACCACAAGCTGTCAGAGGGGTTTAAAGAACACCCTCACCGTTTCCAAAGATTTTTCTCTTCCTGTTATGCCTCCCCTTGGAGTTCCATCAACTGTGTTTGTCCTAGATTTTTATAGCTTTCAGGTGTGGTCCGCGCAACCATCATCCTCTCATTTGTATGTGTGACTTCCACTTGCATGATCATTTCACCTTTGGATGCCATACGTTTGGCTTCCGTGTCTGCTGCTTGATTTCTGCGTGAGATAAAATCTGTCCTTTTTGTGTGGGCGGCGCATTTCACGACCGCTATGCCCACTGGGAGCTGTAGTGCCTTGATCAGCCTGTCCAATAAGGCTGCATGCTGCACTGATGTGCCGTCTGCTCGGAGGTAGCCCCTCCTCTTCCAGCGCGCTAAGCCTGCGTGCACTGTGGATGTCACCGTACAACATTACTTCCTGGTCTGTGTGATTCTCAATGGCATTTATCAATGCCACTAATTCTGCAGCCTGTGCTGAGTAATGAGATGGTATTCGCACACTAAGGAGTACTCGAAATTCTCCATTTGCGATGTGTTTCATTACAGCGACTCCTATATATTTTTGCCCATAATGTTGATCAATTCTCGAAGAACAGTTAATAAAGACACTTTCTCCTTCTGCCAAAGCATTTTCTTTTACTCTGGGTATTTCATCATAGAATTCTTCATAGTTCGCACAGTCATGTACTGGCTCTCCTTCAGTGACTGGCTCTGCTATGAACATAGATGGGTTCACTATTTTGCATCTGACTACCTTAATTTAAGGATTCGATATGATCACTTCATAAGCAGAAGCTCTCAGAGATGTCAGTGTGCCCTTAGGCTTCTCTAGGATAGCAAAATAGTGAGTGCTCGACGTACAACGTCACGGAGCATCCCATTATAATGGTAGTAGCTATTTCAATAGCGAACGCTGCGGCAGCTAGACTTTGCTCACAAGAGAAATGGCCTCTCATCACTGGGTCAAAATTTCCACTATAATATGCCAGTGGATTGTATTCCAACGTGGTTCTCTGCTTGAGCACTGCCATCATAATGCTACCATTCATGTGTGAGAACAGGTAAAATTCCTCTACATAATTGGGAATCCCTAAAACTGGTGCCGTGCAAATAGCTCTTTTGAGTTCAGCAAATTCTTCCTCCATGGTCTCAGACCATTCCATTTTTTCTTTTATCACTTGGGCCTTCTTTAAGGCCTGAAGTAAAGACTTGGTGTAAGAGCTGTAGCTGACATAGTTGCACAGGCCTAAGAAGCTCTGCATCAGTTTTATCGTGTGTGGCTTAGCCGTGTTCATTATGCTTCAGCCCTTTCTGGGGTCACTCTTTTTCCTTCATGCGAGATCAGCTGGCCTATGTACAGCACTTCGTGCTGAAAATATTGTAGTTTTTCCTTGTCAACCTTATATCCTTTCTCAGCCAGTATAGTCAATAGCTGAACAGAATCGTGTCTGCATTGCTCCTCTGTCGTGCTGCATATTAAGATGTCATCCACATATTGCAGGACAATGCTTTCTAATGCAATATTGCTTTGGTCCATCTGCAGGACTCTGTTAAAAATAGAAGGAGACTCACAGTACCCCTGAGGTAGCCTTGTGCTTTTCAGACGCATCTGTCTGAATGTGAATGACGTCAGGTCTTGTGAGTCACGGTGCAACGGGATTGAGAAAAATGCATTTTTCAAGTCAATCACTGTGAAACATTTTGCCTCAACAGGTATATTACATTAAACTGTTGCCGGGTTCGGGACTAAAGGGAACTCGGCCTCAACAATATCATTTATTGGACGTAAATCCTGGATTAGCCTCCAAGACACTCCCTTTGATTTTTTGATCGGATAAACTACAGTATTGCATGATGACTCTGACGTCACTAAAATGCATTGCTCCATCATAGCAGAAATTGTCTTAAACATTCCTTCATCTGCCTCCCTGGACATGGGATATTGCTGTGCTTTTGGAAGAATTACGCTTGGCTTCAGTTTGATTCTCACCCCTCAAACTCCTTTCAGTAATCATACGTCATAGGAGCCTGTAGTCCATACTGAGACAGGCACTCGGGCCATGTCGTCATCAAAATATTCAGGACGGTTCCGTGCCAACATCCTTCTCTGAGGCACTTCGCTTTTGATCATTCTCACCTAAACGGTGAGACTCACCTCCACTATTGTCTCTCCCATATCTGCTTGCTCTTCAAACAGATCGTCATCAGTGATGTCAGTCAATCGGTATCCTTCTTCAATGGCAATTACTGAGCACAATTGCTGGCCTCCATCATCATAACCAGCTTTTAAAGCCATTTTCCCTCGTACTGCAGCTGTTTGTATCATCAAGGGAAATACTTGTCCCTTTTCCTCGTGCATCGGTATTCTTGGTCTGAATAGAAATTCATCTAGGGTCCTCATGGTTTTGTCTGTAAGGCCTGGCAGCCCTGCCATTAACATACATATTCCATATGCAAATATTTTGGGCTCTAATGGTGTATTCCTCATGTGTGTCTTGCGTATGCTATAATCATTTTGCATACGTTTGAATAGTGCATTCCTGGAGTTGAACATATTATGCCCCCCTCCGTGAATGAGATTGTCATATTTAACTTTGTGATTAGATCTCGACCCAAAATATTTACTGGGGTCTGCCATGAATATAATAAAGGCACATTCATTTCACATTCTCCTATAGAGACTGGAAGTGCCGTTGTGAAAGGAACACGACTTGTAGCTCCTGTGAAACTCTGAGTATTTATGGCATCACCGGACAAGGAAAACTTTCCTTCACTTATGCACGAACGTGTTGCACCCAAGTCAACAAAGAAGGAATATTCTTTATCACCTATAACAACATCCACCCTAGGTTCCCGGTGAGGGCCTGGTGTCACGGATAGGATAGAACACATCAGGGTTCCCAGTGAGCTATCCTAGTCCATATATAGTTTTGGCCCACCTTGTGCTGATGAATTTCCCCAATTCCCAGTGTTACCCCCCATTCCAGGGTTCACAGTCTGCCCTGTGTTCATCGTTTGTGACAATTGTGACAATTGCATCGATGACTGTTGAGACTGTCCTTGTGAAAAACTCACTACATTTTGAGGTTGTGGGTTTTGCTGTGCTTGTGGTATTTGCTGTTGTACCATGTGATTCTGTGCAACTCCCTGCTGAAAAAATGCTGGTGGATACACCATGGTGGATACACCATGACTGCTCCTATTCCTTGGCCGTTTTGCATCACGTGAGCTAAGTGCCCTGTCATTCCACACAGCCAACATACTGGCGGCGGTCTGATCATTTACCCGTTTGACATATCTTGATTGCCATTTTGCATATTTTGAAAACCTCCTTGATTATTCTGGAAGCCTCCTTGATTACTCTGCCATCCTCTTCCCCTAGATCCTCTTCCCCTGGGTTAGAACCCTGTATTGCCCCGATTATTCTGCTGTGGATTATTGACCTGCTGCATGCTCGATTCAGCTGTGCTAGTTATCATGGCTCCCTCAAGAGCATATTTTGACAATTTCTTCTGCACTAGTTTTGCCTCTTCACCCTTTCGTGCAGCTTCCTTTTTGCGATTCTTTTCTTGCAGTAGCCTGCAATAGTGTGCGATGGCCAGCTGTATTTCTGACCATGGTTTAGCCTTGATTCCTACCAGTTTCTTGAGCTGTTTCTGTACCAGCTCTGGCAGCCCTTGGCACAATATATGGTAGAACACTGGTATAGATTTCCCCCAGATTCATGATTCTCGAGTACCCACGCATCTTGAAAATTCTGTATGTAAATCAACGGATCCTCTGACTCCTTCATTTTTCATGTCATTATAGCTCCCATATTGGAAGTGTCTGGGTAAAGCACTCTTAGTGCTTTCCGTACCGCGGCTCTGCAATTGTTAAATGGAGCCCCGTCATGCGCGGTATTAATTGTGTCCCGTGTCCACACATCGTCTGCTCTCTCACCAAGTATGGCGATTATGAGACCCTTGATATCCCCTATAGCTAACGTGTTCCCTCCTGTCATTTTTTCGAACTCGTTTATCCGTTTTCCGGCTCCTGATGTCAACATTGGAAGCTTGTTTTTCAAATTTTCTCGATCCATGTGTGGCCATGGAATATATTGTGGTCTTGCTCCCCCTTTCTCGAGTAACAGAAATCGGGATGTATAGCTCTCTCTCTCTCTTCTCTCATTGTTCTCCTGTCTATTGCAGGGATAATATTCCTGCATCGCTGCCTGCCTGGAAATGTTCTAAGGCTGCTCACATAGGGCGGTGGAGACACCCCACTCTGACCGTGAGATGCTTCTTCATGTTGGTTTGACGTTTTGGCTAACTCTGATGCCCTCAGTGCGGACTCACTAGTGTCTGACCATCTTATCCCTTTTCCCCTTGGGAATTGTCTTTCACGCCTTCTCTCTTCCTCCTTCTCCTCACGCTCCTACTTTTCTGTGTCGGACATGGTCTGTCCGCAACTCGTGCAACTTCTTGCGTCTTCTTTGTTCCTACTTATCTCTAGTCTATCCAGAGATAGTTCTCTATTTCCACTTCAGCGGGAGACGTCCTCAGTGTCATAAATTTTAGTTCTCTCTAGGCACTCGTCTTCTCCCTTCCCATGGGGTATTTGTTCTAACGCCATTTCATCATATATTCTATTGATCGTTTCTCTGATGCCTCTGGTGTCGAAGTCATCTTCAATATTTGCCCTAGACATGCCTGGTACTGAATCGTACTCAGGAAAGAATTCTTCGATGTCTTCCCAATCTACTACTGGCTCAGGTTTCTTATCCTCTCTCTCCAGATATTATAAATCTCGTGCTCTCTATCTTTGCTTACATTCTACATCGTCATTGAATTCTTTGCGCTTCCACGCCTCTTCTCTGACCCTATCTTCTTCCTTTTTCTTTTCGTTTCTACGTTCAGATGCCCTTCAGATTTCCTCATCGCTTCGTCTCTTTATTCTTTTTTCTCGTATTCTTTGCGCTTCTAATTTATGCTGCTCCTCTCTCTCTTGATCATTGGCTGCTCTCTGTTTGTGATCGAGATGTCTTTCTTGCTTTTCACGATATAACTGTTCTCATTGCCTATTTTTTTCCTTATTCTTCCATCTCTCAATTCTTTCTCTTTCTCCTTTCTCTGTACATTGTCTAGCCTCTCCTTTTGTTTCGCATCATCAATGCCTTTGCCATCGAGTTTCAATAGAATCTGCCCTCCCATCCGTTCGTTCTTTGTGAATGCTATTTCATCAGTTCTATCTTCGCTTCCTTTCCATCTTTTACCTTCTCTCCCCTTATCGAGAGATGCACTTGTCTGGGTCTGGTCCCTTCTTTCGTCATCGTAGCTCTCCTTTTCCCTTGGGACTGTGGAGGTGATATCCTTATCTTTATCGTTACCTTGATTTTCATCACTACTTTGTGTAGGTGACTCATACGCTGGATTACTATACCCCGTGGCTGCTTTAAGTTCCCTTTGCGGGTATAACCCTTCTTCCTTATTGTTTTCAATTTCCAATTCAGATGGGGCGTGTGGCGCGGTAGGCGTCTGACCGCCCTCTGTGCATACATTAAGTATCCAATCGATTGGCTGCTTCTCTTCCTTTCCCTGTTCATACATTTTCCAAAGCTCTAGAATAGCCAGGTGTTTGTCCAGCTTTTTGCCCGTGTATGTGGTGTGCAAGTATGTTGTCATGTGTTGCAAGACAGCTTTAGATAAGGACCCGCCCTGTGGCCAAGGCATGAACATTTTGTGGGCGGTTCTTTTAACCCATTCTACACTGTATTTTTTCAGCTTAGGTGCATGTTTCGGCAACTGTTTGCAAAGGTGCGCTAGTGGAGTTATGTCCTCCATGCTTAAATCTGTTGCCTTTCCCTTTATATGACGCTTGTCAAAGCTTCACGTGATATAAACAATTCCAACAATATGAGCGAGCACCAATCACTCCAAGCTCCAATCCCAATTTTTTCACAACATTTCATATCTTCTATTTTGCACAAAAAAACATCAGGTTATCTTATACAACCTGCCAAATATCCAATTGCACAGTTTTTATGCTAGTTCCTTGAGGGAAAATGTTCCTTCCTATGACGTCACAACAATGAACATATAAGACAGACGTTAACAGACTAGGCGAACTCCAGCTGGTCACATGTATCTCTGCCTCTAAAATTACCCCGACATGGAGTTTAAACTTATCCCTTTTGTGGGCTGTGGTAGACTATTTGTTCCCCTTTATTTGGGACTCTGGATACAAGTTTCTTCTAGCTGCTATATTAGTGTAGGAATAAGGCAAATCCTCGCTCTTCTCGGGTGTTCTCCCCAGTAACCTGTCTTTTCTCGGGTGTCCGCCCCGGTATCTTTTCTCTATCTGCTTAATTATTCTTGAGTCATTATTCCCTTCCCCCTATATATATATATATACATTCTTCTCTACTTCTAGCTATATTTTGTTTTACCTCCTCCCTCCGTTACCTTTTCCCTTTACTTGTTCTAAAGCATGCACTTTTGCCAAAACACTTTCAGGCCGATTCATGGAATAATTAGCGCGGCGCAAGTGGGCAAAAACGTGCGAATCGCAGTGGAATAGCGAAAATCGCAGTGCAAGTGCGAAAATCGCACGAAAAGCAGCGCACGTCGATTCATGGAAGTCCGTGCGTGAGAAAACCAGCGGATGTGCGATAAAAAAGTGTGCCGCGCATGTTGGCGCACAGGCCATCTAACAGCGTGCGCCAGGTCACAGCGAAAATCGCACAGGCCACAGCGAAATTCGCACATAGCGCGGCACACGCAACAAAAGTAGGCGGAACACGGGCGTAACACTCGGAATGGGGAACAACTTGCAAAAACGTGGGCGTCACGGGGGAAGTACAGGGCACAAGTGCGCGGAACGCCCACACGCTCACCTACAACACGTATTCATGGAATAGAATAGGGCAAAAAAGCGCACGCTCAAACCAGCGCACAGGCACAAACACGACCGCCACAAGAAAGCAGGCGGTAGCGTCTCTGCGGCTGTAAGAAATGTGCGCCAAAAGGTGCGCCAACAAATAGCACCTATATACTGCCATGATGAATGTCCTATACTGTGGCCCTCCAGGACAAATGTGTGCATGTATACCGGGGTGCGCGGGAAGTCTCACACGCGATTTGGCCGGGTACGTGGATTTCAGGGGTGCGCGGGAAGTTCCACACGCGATTCCATCAGGGTAGGTGTATTTCAGGGGTGCGCGGGAAGTTCCACACGCGATTCCATCAGGGTACGTGCATTTCAGGGGTGCGCGGGAAGTCCCACACGCGATTTCAGCAGGGTACGTGTATTTCAGGGGTGCGCGGGAAGTTCCACACGCGAATAGCCTGGGCGCGTGTATTTCAGGGGTGCGCGGGAAGTTCCACACGCGAATAGCCTGGGCGCGTGTATTTCAGGGGTGCGCGGGAAGTTCCAAACGCGAATAGCCTGGGCGCGTGTATTTCAGGGGTGCGTGGGAAGTTTAACACGCGAATAGCCTGGGCGCGTGTATTTCAGGGGTGCGCGGGAAGTTTTACACGCGATTTCAGCAGGGTACGTGTATTTCAGGGGTGTGCGGGAAGTTCCACACACTAATAGCCTGGGCGCGTGTATTTCAGGGGTGCGCGGGAAGTTCCACACGCGAATAGCCTGGGCGCGTGTATTTCAGGGGTGCGCGGGAAGTTCCACACGCGAATAGCCTGGGCGCGTGTATTACAGGGGTGCGCGGGAAGTTCCACACGTGAATAGCCTGGGCGCGTGTATTTCAGGGGTGCGCGGGAAGTTTAACACGCAAATAGCCTGGGCGCGTGTATTTCAGGGGTGCGCGGGAAGTTTAACACGCGAATGGCCTGGGCGCGTGTATTTCAGGGGTGCGCGGGAAGTTTTACACGCGATTTCAGCAGGGTACGTGTATTTCAGGGGTGCGCGGGAAGTTCCACACACGAATAGCCTGGGCGCGTGTGTTTCAGGGGTGCGCGGGAAGTTCCACACTCGAATAGCCTGGGCGCGTGTATTTCAGGGGTGCGCGGGAAGTTCCACACGCGAATAGCCTGGGCGCGTGTATTTCACGGGTGCGCGGGAATTATCACACGCGATTTGGCTTGGTACGTGTATTACAGGGGTGCGTGGGAAGTTACACACGCGATTAGGCTGGGTGGGTCCTCACAGGTGTTCCCTGTACACCCTCGACGGCCCCTGCAGGCAGCCCACAAAACAGGGGACTACCCTGCACACCTGCTCATGTCTCCCACCACCCCCACCCCCCCAGTCACCAGGGGCACCCTCCACCAGGCCCCCACCCATGTCTCCCACCACCCCCACCCCCCAGCAGTGCAGGGGCAGCCTCCACCAGGCCCCCACTCATGTCTCCCACCACCCCCACCCCCCCAGTCACCAGGGGCACCCTCCACCAGGCCCCCACCCATGTCTCCCACCACCCCCACCCCCCAGCACTGTGGGGCACCTGCCAGCAGGCCCCCACCCATGTCTCCCACCACCCCCACCCCCCAGCCACCAGGGGCACCCTCCACCAGGCCCCCACCCATGTCACCCACCACCCCCACCCCCCAGCCACCAGGGGCACCCTCCACCAGGCCCCCACCCATGTCTCCCACCACCCCCACCCCCCAGCAGTGCAGGGGCAGCCCCCACCAGGCCCCCACTCATGTCTCCCACCACCCCCACCCCCCAGCAGTGCAGGGGCAGCCTCCACCAGGCCCCCACTCATGTCTCCCACCACCCCCACCCCCCTGCCACCATGGGCACCCTCCACCAGGCCCCCACTCATGTCTCCCACCACCCCCACCCCCCAGCCACCAGGGGCAGCCTCCACCAGGCCCCCACTCATGTCTCCCACCACCCCCACCCCCCAGCAGTGCAGGGGCAGCCTCCACCAGGCCCCCACTCATGTCTCCCACCACCCCCACCCCCCCAGTCACCAGGGGCACCCTCCACCAGGCCCCCACCCATGTCTCCCACCACCCCCACCCCCAGCACTGTGGGGCACCTGCCAGCAGGCCCCCACCCATGTCTCCCACCACCCCCAGCCACCAGGGGCACCCTCCACCAGGCCCCCACTCATGTCTCCCACCACCCCCACCCCCCCAGTCACCAGGGGCACCCTCCACCAGGCCCCCACCCATGTCTCCCATCACCCCCACCCCCCAGCACTGTGGGGCACCTGCCAGCAGGCCCCCACCCATGTCTCCCACCACCCACACCCCCCAGCCACCAGGGGCAGCCTCCACCAGGCCCCCACCCATGTCACCCACCACCCCCACCCCCCAGCCACCAGGGGCACCCTCCACCAGGCCCCCACCCATGTCTCCCACCACCCCCACCCCCCAGCAGTGCAGGGGCAGCCCCCACCAGGCCCCCACTCATGTCTCCCACCACCCCCACCCCCCAGCAGTGCAGGGGCAGCCTCCACCAGGCCCCCACTCTTGTCTCCCACCACCCCCACCCCCCTGCCACCATGGGCACCCTCCACCAGGCCCCCACTCATGTCTCCCACCACCCCCACCCCCCAGCCACCAGGGGCAGCCTCCACCAGGCCCCCACTCATGTCTCCCACCACCCCCACCCCCCAGCAGTGCAGGGGCAGCCTCCACCAGGCCCCCACTCATGTCTCCCACCACCCCCACCCCCCCAGTCACCAGGGGCACCCTCCACCAGGCCCCCACCCATGTCTCCCACCACCCCCACCCCCCAGCACTGTGGGGCACCTGCCAGCAGGCCCCCACCCATGTCTCCCACCACCCCCACCCCCCAGCCACCAGGGGCACCCTCCACCAGGCCCCCACCCATGTCACCCACCACCCCCACCCCCCAGCCACCAGGGGCACCCTCCACCAGGCCCCCACCCATGTCTCCCACCACCCCCACCCCCCAGCAGTGCAGGGGCAGCCCCCACCAGGCCCACACTCATGTCTCCCACCACCCCCACCCCCAGCAGTGCAGGGGCAGCCTCCACCAGGCCCCCACTCATGTCTCCCACCACCCCCACCCCCCTGCCACCATTGGCACCCTCCACCAGGCCCCCACTCATGTCTCCCACCACCCCCACCCCCCAGCCACCAGGGGCAGCCTCCACCAGGCCCCCACTCATGTCTCCCACCACCCCCACCCCCCAGCAGTGCAGGGGCAGCCCCCACCAGGCCCCCACTCATGTCTCCCACCACCCCCACCCCCCAGCAGTGCAGGGGCAGCCTCCACCAGGCCCCCACCCATGTCACCCACCACCCCCACCCCCAGCAGTGCAGGGGCATCCTCCACCAGGCCCCCACCCATGTCTCCCACCACCCCCACCCCCCAGCAGTGCATGGGCATCCTCCACCAGGCCCCCACTCATGTCTCCCAACACCCCCACCCCCCACCATCCAGGGGCACCCTCCACCAGGCCCCCACTCATGTCTCCCACCACCCCCACCCCCCAGCAGTGCAGGGGCAGCCTCCACCAGGCCCCCACCCATGTCACCCACCACCCCCACCCCACACCATCCAGGGGCACCCTCCACCAGGCCCCCACCCATGTCTCCCACCACCCCCACCCCCCAGCCACCAGGGGCACCCTCCACCAGGCCCCCACCCATGTCACCCACCACCCCCACCCCCCCAGCCACCAGGGGCACCCTCCACCAGGCCCCCACCCATGTCTCCCACCACCCCCACCCCCCAGCAGTGCAGGGGCAGCCCCCACCAGGCCCCCACTCATGTCTCCCACCACCCCCACCCCCCAGCAGTGCAGGGGCACCCTCCACCAGGCCCCCACCCATGTCACCCACCACCCCCACCCCCCAGCAGTGCAGGGGCATCCTCCACCAGGCCCCCACCCATGTCTCCCACCACCCCCACCCCCCAGCCACCAGGGGCACCCTCCACCAGGCCCCCACCCATGTCACCCACCACCCCCACCCCCCTGCAGTGTATGGGCATCCTCCACCAGGCCCCCACTCATGTCTCCCACCACCCCCACCCCCCACCATCCAGGGGCACCCTCCACCAGGCCCCCACTCAAGTCTCCCACCACCCCCACCCCCCAGCAGTGCAGGGGCAGCCTCCACCAGGCCCCCACTCATGTCTCCCACCACCCCCACCCCCCCAGTCACCAGGGGCACCCTCCACCAGGCCCCCACCCATGTCTCCCACCACCCCCACCCCCCAGCCACCAGGGGCACCCTCCACCAGGCCCCCACCCATGTCTCCCACCACCCCCACCCCCCAGCAGTGCAGGGGCAGCCCCCAGCAGGCCCCCACTCATGTCTCCCACCACCCCCACCCCCCACCATCCAGGGGCACCCTCCACCAGGCCCCCACCCATGTCTCCCACCACCCCCACCCCCCAGCCACCAGGGGCACCCTCCACCAGGCCCCCACCCATGTCACCCACCACCCCCACCCCCCAGCCACCAGGGGCACCCTCCACCAGGCCCCCACCCATGTCTCCCACCACCCCACCCCCCAGCAGTGCAGGGGCAGCCCCCACCAGGCCCCCACTCATATCTCCCACCACCCCCACCCCCCAGCAGTGCAGGGGCACCCTCCACCAGGCCCCCACCCATGTCACCCATCACCCCCACCCCCCAGCAATGCAGGGGCATCCTCCACCAGGCCCCCACCCATGTCTAACACCACCCCCACCCCCCAGCCACCAGGGGCACCCTCCACCAGGCCCCCACCCATTTCACCCACCACCCCCACCCCCCAGCAGTGCATGGGCATCCTCCACCAGGCCCCCACTCATGTCTCCCACCACCCCCACCCCCCACCATCCAGGGCACCCTCCACCAGGCCCCCACTCATGTCTCCCACCACCCCCACCCCCCAGCAGTGCAGGGGCAGCCTCCACCAGGCCCCCACTCATGTCTCCCACCACCCCCACCCCCCCCAGTCACCAGGGGTACCCTCCACCAGGCCCCCACCCATGTCTCCCACCACCCCCACCCCCCAGCACTGTGGGTCACCTGCCAGCAGGCCCCCACCCATGTCTCCCACCACCCCCACCCCCAAGCCACCAGGGGCACCCTCCACCAGGCCCCCACCCATGTCTCCCACCACCCCCACCCCCGAGCCACCAGGGGCACCCTCCACCAGGCCCCCACCCATGTCTCCCACCACCCCCACCCCCCAGCAGTGCAGGGGCAGCCTCCACCAGGCCCCCACTCATGTCTCCCACCACCCCCACCCCCCTGCCACCATGGGCACCCTCCACCAGGCCCCCACTCATGTCTCCCACCACCCCCACCCCCCAGCCACCAGGGGCAGCCTCCACCAGGCCCCCACTCATGTCTCCGACCACCCCCACCCCCCAGCAGTGCAGGGGCAGCCCCCACCAGGCCCCCACTCATGTCTCCCATCACCCCCACCCCCCAGCAGTGCAGGGGCAGCCTCCACCAGGCCCCCACCCATGTCACCCACCACCGCCACCCCCCAGCAGTGCAGGGGCATCCTCCACCAGGCCCCCACCCATGTCTCCCACCACCCCCACCCCCTAGCCACCAGGGGCACCCTCCACCAGGCCCCCACCCATGTCACTCACGTCACCCACCATCCCCACCCCCACCATCCAGGGGCACCCTCCACCAGGCCCCCACCCATGTCACCCACCACCCCCACCCCCCAGCAGTGCATGGGCATCCTCCACCAGGCCCCCACGCATGTCTCCCACCACCCCCACCCCCCACCATCCAGGGGCACCCTCCACCAGGCCCCCACTCATGTCTCCCACCACCCCCACCCCCCAGCAGTGCAGGGGCAGCCTCCACCAGGCCCCCACCCATGTCTCCCACCACCCCCACCCCCCAGCAGTGCAGGGGCATCCTCCACCAGGCCCCGACCCATGTCTCCCACCACCCCCACCCCCCAGCAGTGCATGGGCAGCCTCCACCAGGCCCCCACCCATGTCTCCCACCACCCCCACCCCCCAGCAGTGCAGGGGCATCCTCCACCAGGCCCCCACCCATGTCTCCCACCACCCCCACCCCCCAGCAGTGCGTGGGCAGCCTCCACCAGGCACCCACACATGTCCCCCTGCCTCCAGGTCCTGACGATACTCAATCATGGCAGTAATGGGCAGCATACCCAGCACAAACACCCAGGCAAGGATTGCATCCACCCACATAGTGAATGCAATTACATGATACAACCCCAATGGCAAGTATGTGAATGAACACATGTCCATCACACACACATACACAATGGGTGCAAGTGAATGTCAAAACCCATATCATGACATGTATGAAACCAATGAGAAAATACCACAAGTGAAAGTTAAAAAAACATGTATTAAAGATGAAAAATAAGTAAACAAATCAAACATACAACAATGGGGATAACAAAATAAATGGTCCATGTCCGAGAACAAATGTAAAAATAAAAAAAACAAAGTAATCCAAAAACAAATGTTGTCCAAAGCAATATCATGTGGAAGGAAAATAATGAAAAACCATTTCCTCATGGTGAACACAATAATTAATAAAAAAAATGTTTCTTCAAAAAGCAAACTATATACACGAATATTCCAGGGTCCATGAGCCCAACACCATAAATGAAACCTACTACTACCTAATGAAAAAAATATATACAAAAAAGTGGCCATTGTCCGAGCGGTCCAAAAAAAAAAAATGAATAAAGGAAACCTAACACTAACTAACTAAATAACTATATACAAAGGCGGCGGGCAAGTCCTGCGGCTCACTCGGTGATGTTGCTGGCCAGGGCATCATCGAACTCCATGTCGATGTCCTGGAGGCGGGACTCTGTCCTGGCCCCAAGGTCTCGCAGGGATAACCCCATGTTCAGCTCAAACTCCCTGCGAGCTTCCTCGAGGCACTCAGCCCGCCTCAACGCCCGACGCATGGAGAACTCCGCCCTGACGATGGTGAGCCGCTCCTCTTCCGCCCGCTGCCGCTCCGCACCTATCCGCTGGACCAACTGCTCCCACACGGAAGACACCACCATCTCAGGGTTCCCCTGCCATCCGGCCGATGCCTGCCCCTCTGATCTTGATGGCCCCGAGCCATGATGCCTCCCATGTCGAGCCTGCTGCTGCCTCCGACGCCACTGCCTCTGCCAGCACGACGGCATCCAGGCTGATGGAAACCACCGACGCCGTCATGGACGTGCCCTGCCCGATGATGCTGTCACATCTTCCATCTGTTGGGGTCCAGTTGCTGTGTTGTCCACCCCTGCTGGACCTCCGACTCCCAACTGTGGCAGGGATGGGATCCCCACCGCGCTGGCTGCATTGGTCGGGGCAGGTCCACAGGGGGCCCTGGTGGCATCTGGGCCGGAAGACGGCAAGGAGAACAACTGGTGTATAGCCTGCACAGAGGAGGAGAGGGCCGCCAGATTGGCCAACACATGCAGCAAACCCCCGAACATGGCCGATCCCAATTGGGCCACGTCGGCACGGTGCACTTCGTGATGACGTGCGTGCTCCTCCCGGGAAGAACGCACGGCATCACGAATCACAGCCGTGCGCATCGCGACCCCAATCAGGACCTTCTCCACACGGCCAGGGGTTCCCACGTCCGCAGGTGGAGGGGAGTCAGGTGACATGGACATCCCCTCTACCTGCGGACGGGCCTGGGACGGGGCATCCCTGCTGGTGCATGGTGGTGCACTCACAGGGTCATGGACAGCTACATGCACAGGCCCCTCCACGGTGACCTGTGCTGCCTCCTGCCCCTGGCCCTGGACTGCACCACTTGCACCAGCAGGGATGCCCCCACCAGGCCCCATGTGTGCCCCAGTGGCGGCCTCCTCCTCCTCTGTGCAAACCACCAACCTGGATGGCTCCTCACCGTCTCCCACCGTAGCAGGCCCCTGTGGGGGCTCACCCACCCCTTCCGCTGCAGCCGTGGGGGCATCCCCGCCGCCTTGCTCCACAGCGCCGTCTCTGACCTCTTCTTCACTAGCCGCTGCGTAGAGGGAGACAAAGAACACAAGCATCGGGGCACTGTACAATGGTCCCCTAGACAGGAAGCAATAGCAGATGAGCACCACTGTCAAAGTACACTTCCATCATGTCCCTCCACAACACATGGGTCAGTCCAGGCAAAACACACACAGTAACAGGCATGGTGCATGCCATGGACATTTCCATGCATGTCCAATGGACTCTTGAAACATTCAATGATATGTAACTCACATGCATCATGGCTCATGCCTATCACGTGCACACACTTCACCTCAGTCACATCCATCTGGCCCCAAACACACCAAACACAGCGGATACAAGGGTAATTTGGCTGCTTCACTGAATCTGTGCATTGTCACAAACATGTGTCATGCATCCAAGGCATGCACAAGTCATAGACACGCAGGTCAGGCACACAGACATGGCTACCATATATGTACCTGGCATCAGCACCCATCCCTCACCCCCACCCATGTCCAGGTACAGAGACTGGCATGCTCTCATGTTCAAAATCTGCATAGGGCTCCCCATGCGGCATTTGAACACATGCAACAACCATGTGGGTCACACATCACTGGTCGCACATGCATTACCATGATGTCCCTGCACACATACATCATACATGGCCTATGGCACACATACAGGCAAGTATCATAGAACCAGCACACCGCAACATGCCCTGTCTCACACAGTAATGCTTGGACACTTACCGCTCAACTCCAGACGGGCCTCCCTCTCAAGGATCTGGGCGTGGAGCGCTGGGCGTACGCGTTCCAGGACCCTCATCTGGATGGAACTCATGCGGCCCCGGCCCCCCTCCACGAGGCGCCGGGCCTTCACAAGGGTCCTGGACCTCAAGTCCTCCCAGCGCTTCTTGATCTTCAGGACGTTGCGGGTTGCCACCCCCTCCGCGTTGATGGCAACCACACAGTCGGCCCAGATCCTCTCCCGTCCTTCCTTGCTGGCGCGGGACGATCCAAAGAGGGCATCATACTGCCCCAGGACATGCTCCACCAGGACACCAACTTCGGTGGCAGTGAAGCTGGTGCCCCTCTGCCCCTCTGGCCTGGGGTTGCCACTGGTGCCAGATGTGGAAGTGCCCGACATGGCAACCCCAGAGGCAGGTGTGGGTGGGCAACTGGGTCCTGGGGCTGGGCTGTGGAGCGATGTAATCCCAGTCGGGAGTCTTCAGTTCCAGCAGGGGTGGACACAGCAACTGGACCCCTGCAGATGGCTGATGTGCAGGCACCAAATGGCAGGGCACGGTGGCAGCCGGCAGGCAGGCAGGCAGGCAGCAGCAGATGGCACGTGGGAGGCTACTCGGGGCACTGGGGGGCAGTAACTCGGCCTTCTGGGCAGGAGCGTGGTCTTCCATGTGTTTTCGCGTGGCCAGCTTGATACGGAGTGATTTGGCACGTGAAAATCCTGCACGTCAGCGTGAAATCCGAGGAAAGGCCCTTAGCGCGTAAGCGCGTCAGCACGCATATGCGATTCTATTGGACCAGAGTCCCTCAGCGCGTAAGCGCGTCTGTGACGTGACCCGCACGGGTGTTCCCCACTCACCACGTGATGACGGAGCACACGTGGAAATACTGCACGTCAGAGTGTCATCGCGTGTAATTGGACAAAAGTGCGCGTACACACGATTGGCCTATGTACGTGTATTTCATGGGTGCGCGGGCACTTACACACGCAAGTACGTCAGCACACCTGTATCCCATGGTGCGTGTGAATTTCCACACGCTATTGGACTGGGAACTGGATTCCAGGGGTGCGTGGGTCACACGCTCGCCTAGAACACACGCAAAGCATAAATTTGCGCACTTTAACAATAACAAGCTCAGACGCCAGGATGAACATACCGTTCCTAGCAGCAGTGGCAGTGGGCTACCAAAGGAGGAGGAGGAGGATAGTCAGGGCCAGAATATTCACACCCAGAACCAGCCTTTTCGGGATGCCTGATGACCAGGTGTATGGGAGGTACAGGTTTCCACCACACATAATACTGGACCTGGTGAGTGAGTGGGAGGATGACCTCACATCACCCACCCTGTGCTCTCAAGCACTCAGCCCCCTGGAGAAGGTCCTCAATGTACTGCACTTCTTAGCCACTGGATCATTTCAGCGGACAAGTGCCATAGTGGGTGGGGTGTCACAGGCCACCCAGTCATGCTGCCTACACCAGGTCTTGGACATCATCACTGCACGCCCATCAGTCCGCAGGCACATATACCTGCCCAGAACACCTGCAGAAAGGCATGCTGCCGCCCTGGATTTTTACGGTGTGGCACGATTCCCCAAAGTGCTAGGTGCCATCGACTGCACCCATGTGGCTCTACGTCCCCCCAGTGCATCTGAGCACATCTATATGAACCGCAAGCACTGGCATTCCATCAACGTGCAGGTAGCATGTAATGCCAAGGGAATCATCACCTCAGTATATGCCAACTATCCCGGGTCCACCCACGACAGCTTCATTTACCGAATGTCCACCCTAAGCCGGGACCTAGAAGCTGGGCGGCATGGCGATACATGGCTGCTTGGTGAGTATGTATGCCACTGCACATGCATGCATGTTGGATACTGAGCAAGGTCACAACCCCACCAATGATACCAATCACCACCTCCACAGGGGACAGTGCCTACCCTCTCAGCCCCCACATGATGAGGCCAATTCGGAACCCCACCACGCCACCCGAGGTAAGATATAACACAGCCCACATTACGACCCGGGGCATAGTGGAGCGCACATTCGAGTGCTAAAGTCACGCTTTCGCTCCCTTGACCGTTCTGGCGGCCAGCTGTTATACGCTCCCCCAGTAGTGTGCAGGATCATAGTGGCAGCATGTGTCCTGCACAACGTTGCAACACGCCGGGGCCTGGCCGTGGACATGGTGGTGGCCCCACATCCCCAACCACATGCACAGCCGCTGCGCATGGGAGGGGAAAGGGCACGGGGGGAGGCAGCCCGTACACAGCTAGTGGCTAATTACTTCACATAGAAATCACACCCCTGTGGAGTGCACACTGCCCTGGCACATTCCATCTGACAATCAATGATGACTCAACCTGACACTGATCCTGAATGTCTGGAGAATGAACCGTGAATACCATATCAGCCTGAGATTGTTCACCTGGAAGTGTCACAATGTGTGCATCCCTACCCACACAGACACCACCAATGCAGTTTTGTGAAGTTACACATTCAAGCAGCTAAAATGAATAGCCACTTGCAAAATGCAACAAGAGGACAGTGCCATGTCAGCCAACCCAACCCCAGCACCGCCACACGACACACCGTGCCATGTCATGCTATTTGCAGGTAAACAAAGTAATCCCCACAACATGACACTAGTGTCACTATGTACAGTGTCCCTATTAGAAACCTGCAACACCTGAAATGCTCACAGCAATGCCGGACCAACAACATACTTGAGCACGTACTACCATTAACATGACATCACAAATGTTACATATTAGTAGTCTCACCACCTGGAAATGCCTGCACTCCCACCACTACCAACTGTGCATGTAGAGTTGTAGGTGCACTGCTGCCAACATGGACCCCATCTCCAGACTAGAGGTCCTTGTGTAGACATGAGGAAGGGACCTGCAAATTGGGAGGTAGACACAGAAGATGAGTTACACATCAATGCAACATGCAGTGTACAACACAACAGCAATATGCACTAGGAATGTATACACAGTATTGACTACAGACTGCCCACACAGCTCATGGGAGTCCAACGTCACTGTGTAATTCACTGTCACTTGGGCACACCCTTTGCAAGCCCATGGAAACGGGAAGCAGGAGGGGTGTGTGTGACTCAAACCCAAGCATCTGAACCAAATACATTACAAGCCTGCATGTGCCCAGCCACAATGCAGCGTATGCCCACAGGAACCACGGAAGCCAACAAATCGTCCCAAAAAAATAGGGAATAAAATAAATAAAAATAAAAATAAAAATAAGAAACAATCAAAAATGGCCATTGATGGGCCCGGGGGGGGTTGGGGAGGCCACCCAGGAGGTCCGAGGACAGGATGCACACCAGAACCCACCTGCGTGGATCCTGGGAAAATAAAACACCTCCATGGGCTCATGGCCCACACGGCTACCCTATTGTGGGAGTATCACTGCTGTCGCTATTATCACCCTGTGCAGCTGCATCCGGAGGTGGTTGCACTATGGGAGGCAGCCCACGCAAGGCCCTAGTCTGCTCCTCCATGGCTGCAAGCATGCGGTATGGTCTGGTTCTGGAGGATGAGTGTGCGGAGGTCCCCATGCAACAACTCACGGGATGCCCGGACCTCCGCCCTCGTTGCCTGCATCTCAGCTGAGAGCGTACGGGTGAGACGCTCCAGCTGCTGTTCTGTCCTTTGGTGTGTTGAAGCCTCAAGCTCAACAAGAGTCGTCCTGAGGTGAAGGAGCTCCTGCCTCAGGGCTTCCCTGTGGCCCTGGGACTCAATGGAGATGGCCTCCTGCAGAGTCGCCAGTGCCGCCCGCCTGTCCCTGTTGGACCCCAACATGTCCTCCCTGTGTGACTGGCAGATGGAGTCGGTTGCCTGCTCTAGTCGCTCCATCAGCCTTTCTGGGGGGACAATGGAAGTGGCCACCCTATCCATGGCCTGAGCCATCATCTCGGATGATGCAGCCTGTTGGGTTGCCATACCGTAAATGGATTGCTCCCATGCGGTATTGCCAGGTGGCGTACGGCCACCACGTCGGCGGGCACCACACCTGTCTGGGGCAAGGCGAACTGCGCCTTGCTGTGCCGGCACTGCCTGAGGCTGCAGGACTGCATTCCCCCTCTGATCTGCTGGCCCAGGAACAGGATCAGATGTCGCGGAGTGTGACCCTGCATCCGTAACCACCAAAGGCGTAGCTGCCAACACTGACATCCCCATGGAGGGTTCTGACCCTGGTGCAGGTGGGTGAGACAGAACAGAATCCCTCCCTGGAACACTCACCTGCGACGGCACGTAGGTCTCATCCAAATCAACACCTGAGTACAGCTCGGGGGAGGTGCAGCCAGAGACACCCCTTGAGAGCACGACCTGCAGCACTTGTGGGTTCTCCCCCACCACCACACCACGTCCCTCACTGGTGGTTGGTCGGCCCTCGGACCCCTCCTGGGTCTGCACCATCTCCACAACCCCAGCAGTATCAGGTGCGTCTTCCCCTGCAAAGACATAAAAACAAAGAAATGGAAACAGGCATTAGCACCATGGCACACAATGAGGGCTGAGAAGCAAGAGAACCAGTACTTGATTGACACATGTCCCACATGACTAAAACCCTCCCATGCATGCACCCTCACTGCGTATGAAGTGCAGGCAAATGGCACACACTGATGACACCAAGATGGAAGATGAACACATTTTCTGCATGCTGCCTGGCAGTGGCATCACACATTGGCCTGTGATTGCCAGGTGAAACACACATGCCATCACACAGATGGCATGTACCATTGCTATTGAGTGAAGATGGAGAGGAGGGCAGCACCTATTCATTCAGTCCAGTTCCCGCATGTAATCGCTTTTCTAATTCTAACAGGTCAGATTTTTCACCTGGAGCTGCCAGTCTGAAATGGTCCAATTGCACAGGGACATGTGTGTACAAATGATATCCAGGTAACAAAGTCACTCCACTTTACCATAGCCATGTCAGACATGTGACTAGTGGACAGCGACATGCCTAGTAAAAGTGGGGGAATGCAAACAATCTGACTGAATGAACAGTGAAAAATAAGCAACTATGTTGTGGCAAGGTGACACTTCAAGGGCAACTGGCGTGCAGTTGGGCTAGATGTCTACTATTGGCAGAAGGAATACTGCTATGGCCAAATGCAGCTGCGCAGGAAGGATTGCATGAAGCACATGGCTGACCCATACGACTCAGGCGCACACACTCTCACCTGGCACACAAACAGAAGCCCTCACACACACACCATGCACATGGATGACACACACATGCATGTGCACTCACCGGACAATGCCTCGTAATCAGCCAGATCTCCCACGCCTTGGATCTGTTCCTCCGTGACGTAGGTCCCAGCGACTGACTCATGTGGAGTGAGTTCCATGTCTACTACTGGAGACCCACCTCCAGTCACTAGAGTTGCGGCATGACTTGAGGCCAGCTTACTCTTTGCTCTGCGCTTTAGGTCATTCCAGCGCTTATAGCAATCATTGGCTGTGTGCCTCACAATTCCAAGGGCACTTACGATGTCCGCAACGGTCTGCCAGTGTGCCTGGCGTTGTGCAGGTGTGGTCTTGGATCCTGCAACAATGACCATCTCGTTGTCATGTGCGGACACATACTCGACAAGTGCATTCAGTTCGTCATCCGTGAAGCTGGGCTTCCTGGACGGGCCGGACTGTGTAGCCGTGTCTGGGGCATCAGCCTGTGCCGGACGAGCACTCTTCCTCTTCCGCTTGGAAGGTGGTGGTGATCCTGAGTGTCCTGCGCCGCTCTGGACACTAGGGGCAGGAGCCCTGGTGGACTCTGTATCAGGAGTGTGGGATTGCACACTCAGCATGGGAGTTGGTGCAGGCATTGGCTCTAGTGTGATGGTGTCAGGGGGAATGTCAGCAGCATGGACTAGGACCGACACTGTCCTGGCTGGGTGTGTGAGGGCTGGGGTGGATGGAGCCGCAGCTGCCCCTGCAGCCTCTCCGCCCTGCCTCCTTGGTGCAGCAGATGACCTTGCTGGCCCAGATGCACGTGGCATGGTGACATCAACGTGCACCAGCGCACGTGTCATAGGCCTGCTGACCTGGAAGTCAGCCATGGAGTCAGCCAGATCTGGTGCCACAATGGGCTGGTCCAACAAGGGCTGAGCATGGATGGTGTCAGCCACATCAGCCTCAACGGGAGGGGGGGGGGATTATGGGTGCCCTTGACTGGTCCTCCACACATGGGGGGACAGGCTCACCCTGCAAGTAACGACCACGTCCCCTACCGGATCCACCACGGCCACCACTTGTGGCTCTTCCACCTTTGCCACCCTTACGGAATCCTCGCCTCCCAGCCATGGCACTGATGTAAATGTGCGTATGGGAGTGGCTGTAAACTATTGTCCTGGGCAATTGGGGGTCAAAGGGGTTGGGTACCAGATAGTAATTGTACCCTAGTGCTCTTGCAGGGCTGATTGTAACCCCTGGGGAAAGATGACGGGTCACGCTACGCACAGGAGCCCCAAAAAAGGGAGATGACGTGCACGCAACCCCTCCTAGACCACGTGTGCAGAAAGAAAAACCTGCACTACGCTGTGGCACCCAGTAACACAAGAATGAACGTATGCGTGTCACACGCAGCCTAGAATGACCTCTGAAGGGGTAGGCTACACACGGGGCAAGCACAGATGTTAGATACGTGCGTGACTCACCGTCTGCCTGGTAAACGAGCGTGTAAAAGGAGCACGTTTGGTTGGCAACACCCCCGCCAAAAGAAGATTTGTACGCTGTCTGAGGAGACAGGACAACAGTAGAAGGGAACACTGTTTGAGGGAACAGGCCCAGGTAAACCAGTAAAAGAGAAAAAAGAGAAAAAGCTGTCAGAGGTAACAGGGAATACGAACTTGAAACGCCGTGAAGTAAATCGCGTGTGAAACGACAAGAAGTACAGAATTCACCCACTCGCTCTCCACGAAAAGCACGTACAAGGAAAACGTGTTCTACACGTACCTTTTATACAGGCCCACACGTCCAGCGTCACTTACGCGGCGTGTACGCGCTAGGGCCATTTCCACCAATTACATGCTTTGTCACTTCTGCGTGTAGGGCCATTTCCACCAATTACACGCTTTGTCACTTCTGCGTGTAGGGCCATTTCCACCAATCACACGCTTTGTCACTTCTGCGTGTAGGGCCATTTCCACCAATCACACGCGATTACACTCTGACGTGCAGTCTTTCCACGTGTGCTCTGTCATCACGTGCTGTGTGGGAAACACCTGTGTGGGTCACGTCACAGACGCGCTTACGCGCTGAGGGCCTTTCCTCGGTTTTCACGCTGACATGCAGGATTTTCACGTGCCAAATCACTCCGTACCAAGCTGGCCACGCGTACGCACACGGAATACCACGCTCCTGCCCGGAAGGCCGAACTACTGCCCCCCCATAGCCCCGAGCACGCTCCCACCTGCTGCTGCCTGACTGCCTGCTACCCCTGCACTGCTGGGGGGTGGGGGTGGTGGGAGACATGGGTGGGGGCCTGGTGGAGGGTGCCCCTGGTGGCGGGGGGTGGGTGTGATAGGGGACATGAGTGTGGGCCTGGTGGAGGCTGCCCCTGCACTGCTGGGGGGTGGGGGTGGTGGGAGACATGGGTGGGGGCCTGGTGGAGGCTGCCCCTGCACTGCTGGGGGGTGGGGGTGCAGGGGGACATGAGCAGGTGTGCAGGGTAGTCCCCTGTTTTGTGGGCTGCCTGCAGGGGCCGTGGAGGGTGTACAGGGAACACCTGTGAGGACCCACCCAGCCTAATCGCGTGTGTAACTTCCCACGCACCACTGTAATACACGTACCAAGCCAAATCGCGTGTGAGAATTCCCGCGCACCCCTGAAATACACGTACCCTGCTGAAATCGCGTGTAAAACTTCCCGCGCACCCCTGAAATGCATGCGCTCAGGCTATTCGCGTGTGGAACTTCCCGCGCACCCCTGAAATACACGCGCCCAGGCCATTCGCGTGTGGAACTTCCCGCGCACCCCTGAAATACACGTAGCACGCTGGGAGACATGAGTGGGGGCCTGGTGGAGGGTGCCCCTGGTGGCGGGGGGGGTGGGGGTGATAGGGGACATGAGTGTGGGCCTGGTGGAGGCTGCCCCTGCACTGCTGGGGGGTGGGGGTGGTGGGTGACATGGGTGGGGGCCTGCTGGCAGGTGCCCCACAGTGCTGGGGGGTGGGGGTGGTGGGAGACATGGGTGGGGGCCTGGTGGAGGCTGCCCCTGGTGGCTGGGGGGTGGGGGTGGTGGGAGACATAAGTGGGGGCCTGGTGGAGGCTGCCCCTGCACTGCTGGGGGGTGGGGGTGGTGGGAGACATGGGTGGGGGCCTGGTGGAGGATGCCCCTGCACTGCTGGGGGGTGGGGGTGGTGGGAGACATGAGTGGGGGCCTGGTGGAGGCTGCCCCTGCACTGCTGGGGGGTGGGGGTGGTGGGAGACATGAGTGGGGGCCTGGTGGAGGCTGCCCCTGCACTGCTGGGGGGTGGGGGTGGTGGGTGACATGGGTGGGGGCCTGCTGGCAGGTGCCCCACAGTGCGTGGGGGTGGTGGGAGACATGGGTGGGGGCCTGGTGGAGGGTGCCCCTGCACTGCTGGGGGCTGGGGGTGGTGGGAGACATGGGTGGGGGCCTGGTGGAGGATGCCCCTGCACTGCTGGGAGGTGGGGGTGGTGGGAGACATGAGTCGGGCATGAGTGGGGGCCTGGTGGAGGGTGCCCCTGGTGGCTGGGGGGTGGGGGTGGTGGGAGACATGAGTGGGGCCCTGGTGGAGGCTGCCCCTGCACTGCTGGGGGGTGGAGGTGGTGGGTGACATGGGTGGGGGCCTGCTGGCAGGTGCCCCACAGTGCTGGGGGGTGGGGGTGGTGGGAGACATGGGTGGGGGCCTGGTGGAGGCTGCCCCTGGTGGCTGGGGGGTGGGGGTGGTGGGAGACATGAGTGGGGGCCTGGTGGAGGCTGCCCCTGCACTGCTGGGGGGTGGGGGTGGTGGGAGACATGGGTGGGGGCCTGGTGGAGGATGCCCCTGCACTGCTGGGGGGTGGGGGTGGTGGGAGACATGGGTGGGGGCCTGGTGGAGGGTGCCCCTGCACTGCTGGGGGGTGGGGGTGGTGGGAGACATGGGTGGGGGCCTGGTGGAGGATGCCCCTGCACTGCTGGGGGGTGGGGGTGGTGGGAGACATGGGTGGGGGCCTGGTGGAGGCTGCCCCTGGTGGCTGGGGGGTGGGGTGGTGGGAGACATGGGTGGGGGCCTGGTGGAGGGTGCCCCTGGTGGCTGGGGGGTGGGGGTGGTGGGAGACATGGGTGGGGGCCTGGTGGAGGATGCCCCTGGTGGCTGGGGGGTGGGGGTGGTGGGAGACATGAGGCGGGCATGAGTGGGGGCCTGGTGGAGGGTGCCCCTGGTGGCTGGGGGGTGGGGGTGGTGGGAGACATGAGTGGGGGCCTGGTGGAGGCTGCCCCTGCACTGCTGGGGGGTGGGGGTGGTGAGAGACATGAGTGGGGGCCTGGTGGAGGCTGCCCCTGCACTGCTGGGGGTGGGGGTGGTGGGAGACATGGGTGGGGGCCTGGTGGAGGCTGCCCCTGGTGGCTGGGGGTGGGGGTGGTGGGGGACATGGGTGGGGGCCTGGTGGAGGGTGCCCCTGGTGGCTGGGGGGTGGGGGTGGTGGGAGACATGGGTGGGGGCCTGGTGGAGGATGCCCCTGGTGGCTGGGGGGTGGGGGTGGTGGGAGACATGGGTGGGGGCCTGGTGGAGGATGCCCCTGCACTGCTGGGAGGTGGGTGTGGTGGTAGACATGAGTGGGGGCCTGGTGGAGGCTGCCCCTGCACTGCTGGGGGGTGGGGGTGGTGGGAGACATGGGTGGGGCCTGCTGGCAGGTGCCCCACGGTGCTGGGGGGGTGGGGGTGGTGGGAGACATGGGTGGGGGCCTGGTGGAGGGTGCCCCTGCACTGCTGGGGGGTGGGGGTGGTGGGAGACATGGGTGGGGGCCTGGTGGAGGATGCCCCTGCACTGCTGGGGGGTGGGGGTGGTGGGAGACATGAGTCAGGCATGAGTGGGGGCCTGGTGGAGGGTGCCCCTGGTGGCTGGGGGGTGGGGGTGGTGGGAGACATGAGTGGGGGCCTGGTGGAGGCTGCCCCTGCACTGCTGGGGGGTGGGGGTGGTGGGTGACATGGGTGGGGGCCTGGTGGAGGCTGCCCCTGCACTGCTGGGGGGTGGGGTGGTGGGTGACATGGGTGGGGGCCTGCTGGCAGGTGCCCCACAGTGCTGGGGGGTGGGGGTGGTGGGAGACATGGGTGGGGGCCTGGTGGAGGCTGCCCCTGGTGGCTGGGGGGTGGGGGTGGTGGGAGACATGAGTGGGGGCCTGGTGGAGGCTGCCCCTGCACTGCTGGGGGGTGGGGGTGGTGGGAGACATGAGTGGGGGCCTGGTGGAGGCTGCCCCTGCACTGCTGGGGGGTGGGGGTGGTGGGAGACATGGGTGGGGCCCTGGTGGAGGCTGCCCGTGGTGGCTGGGGGGTGGGGGTGGTGGGAGACATGGGTGGGGGCCTGGTGGAGGATGCCCCTGGTGGCTGGGGGGTGGGGGTGGTGGGAGACATGGGTGGGGGCCTGGTGGAGGATGCCCCTGGTGGCTGGGGGGTGGGGGTGGTGGGAGACATGGGTGGGGGCCTGGTGGAGGATGCCCCTGCACTGCTGGGGGATGGGGTGGTGGGAGACATGAGTGGGGGCCTGGTGGAGGCTGCCCCTGCACTGCTGGGGGGTGGGGGTGGTGGGAGACATGGGTGGGGGCCTGGTGGAGGCTGCCCCTGCACTGCTGGGGGGTGGGGGTGCAGGGGGACATGAGCAGGTGTGCAGGGTAGTCCCCTGTTTTGTGGGCTGCCTGCAGGGGCCGTGGAGGGTGTACTGGGAACACCTGTGAGGACCCACCCAGCCTAATCGCGTGTGTAACTTCCCACGCTCCACTGTAATACACGTACCAAGCCAAATCGCGTGTGAGAATTCCCGCGCACCCCTGAAATACACGTACCCTGCTGAAATCGCGTGTAAAACTTCCCGCGCACCCCTGAAATGCATGCGCTCAGGCTATTCGCGTGTGGAACTTCCCACGCACCCCTGAAATACACGCGCCCAGGCTATTCGCGTGTGGAACTTCCCGCGCACCCCTGAAATACACGTAGCACGCTGGGAGACATGAGTGGGGGCCTGGTGGAGGGTGCCCCTGGTGGCGGGGGGGGTGGGGGTGCAGGGGGACATGAGCAGGTGTGCAGGGTAGTCCCCTGTTTTGTGGGCTGCCTGCAGGGGCCGTGGAGGGTGTATAGGGAACACCTGTGAGGACCCACCCAGCCTAATTGCGTGTGATAATTCCCACGCACCCCTGTAATACACGTACCCAGCAAAATGGCGTGTGATAATTCCCACGCACCCCTTTAATTCACGTACCCTGCCAAATCGCGTGTTGAACTTCCCGCGTACCCCTGTATTACACGTGCCCTGGACAATCGCGTGTTGAACTTCCCGCTTACCCCTGTAATACACGTACCCTGGCTAATCGCATGTAAAACTTCACGCGTACTCCTGATATGAAGGTTGCCCGCTTTGCGTTCCTTGTTTGGCAGCCCTGTAAACTGGTCCAGGGTTAGGGCAGCCCTTTGCGATGATTTAGCGATGTTGATGGCTTTTCCATGCGCGAGGGCGTTCTTGGGGGCGTTACTGGCGCTGCTGCAGGGTCGCTGCGATTCTCTGCGCCACGGCTGGTTTGGGAGCATGGAATCCATGAATACGCTGTGCGCGGAAATCGGTTTTAGCGTACGTGCCTGGTGCACACAATCGCACGCGGACACTCTGCGCCAGCCGCTTGCGACACTTTTCTGTGAAATTCTATGAATTACCCTGTAAGTCTTTTCCATTTACCGTTTGCATGTTTCCTCTCTGGACCCTCGGGATCACCGCCTTCGTCACTACCTTCTTCCGATTTTCTCCCGTTCAGCTGCCCGTAGGAGTGGGAAGGTGTTATGTGGGGAACACAGGTCCCTTCAGGCCTCGTTCTGCAGATTTTGTTCTTTACATTACCACTGTCTACGGGGAGTTTCACAGTCTACTCAGCCGAATGGGAAAGGATTTGTGATATTGCCCAGGACCTAGAGTTACTTTATGTCGACGGCCAATGGGTGTCTTATTCTAATCGATAATAGATAATCATCCTCTGCTACCAGGTGTACTCTGAGACCCCCGACCAGCCCATAGAGACGGAGTTTGCTAAGAAGCACTTAAGACAAGATAGCAGCACCCGTGAGATGGATGGGGGTGCAGATTTATTACTCCAACACCAATCAGTAAGGACAACTCAAACGGTTTGGCAAAGGGAGTCGTTTAATGACAAGTACAAACGGGGAGTTATGGATGTCAGCAGTGATGTGATCTTCCTTCCCGCTTCAACTCCAACGAACTTCATACAAGTTGTAACATTTATACTCAAAACTCATCATCATTGACGTGTAACACTCAAAAGTTAACATGCAATTGTATTGGTTTGGAAAAGGTAACTTTACTGTAGGTACTATATCTGTATATGGTAACAGAGCGAGGGGATTGTATAAACACTGTCAGGTGGGCGTCTAAACCCTTCCTTCAAAATGACTACTGTAGACGTCACTAAAAGTACAACGTCCTATTGGTTCTACCAACTATAGGACCCTAGATTATTTGGTCCATTGTGATTGGGTTGGCACAAACCCCATGCATGCTTTACTACTTTGCTTAGCAGCATGCAGAATGGTCGGCCAGGTGCGGGGTGCCCCTTAGTTACCTGGCCTTCCTCCAGTCCTTGCTATGCTACAATCAATCATAACTTTAGTAGCCCTGTGTCAATTATTTCACTGCGGTTGGCATCGAGACTGCATCTCAGCAGCGGCCTACTATATCATACTTTTAGCTCACCTCAGACTCCTCATCACACACGCTAATGCTGAAACAATAGCTGGAGCTGTTGCAGGTGCAAAAATAGACTATTGTTGCAGTCTCTTAGCGGGATGTAGCAAAACAGAAGGTAACAGATTACAAGTTATTCAGAATGGAGCAGTAAGGGTGGTCATAGGTCTCTCTCGACAAGACCATGTTTCGACTGCCAGAAGAGCTCTGCACTGGCTCCCGGTGGAGACCTGAGTACGCTTCCACCTCCTGGTGATCATGTTTAAATGTACCCTCGGCATCATGCCCAAATATCTGCAGGATCTCATCATGGAAAAAGTCACCAGCAGATCTCTTAGATCAAGTAATCAGAAACGTTTAACGATTACCAAATGCAGAACCAAGAGGACGGAAAGGGGAGCTTTTTATATTTCTGCGCCCAAAGCATGGAATGACCTCCCCCTTGATCTTAGATGCCAGAATAAGCTGGAACCTTTCAAGAAAAAGTTGAAAAACTTGGATGTTCACATAATCACCTCTTCTAGTTTATCTGCTCCGAACTCCCCCATCGGTCAATACTAATGAACTACTTTTTTGTTTGTCAGCACCCTAATGCCTACGGGTCCATGGTTTGTGCTTTATAAGTGTTAATGTTAAAGGATATTTGTACCGCACACTATCACCACCAGAGTGGTCCACTGGTGCTCAGGTGGCTCTGAAAAAAAAGGGAAGGGTGGGTGAGTTAGTGGGAATAAGCTGGAAAAGTGCAAGAGAGCAGTGATGTGCTGTTGGCGGCCTCAGCCCGGTGGGTCGTTGGCTGGGCTTGGGGTGTTTTGCGGTTGGTAGTCGTCATGTGCTGTTGTGCGAGTCTATGTGTGGTTTGTTTTGTTGTTCTAGTTTAGTGAAGTTTGTGCGGATTGTTGTGTTGTAGGCTTGTGGTTGTGTTTGGTTAGAGTTTGAGAGGTGTAAGCAGAGGGGTGAAATTGTTAGTGGATTGGTTACTTGGCATTGCTGTCCAGAAGTGAGGTGCTGAATATTCGTATTCTCTTCAGGTGGGGTGCGGGAGTGTCTCTGCGTATCTGTCCTGATCTGGGCTGTCCGATACTCACAGCCCCTTTCACACATGGCATACACTCACATTCATACCCTTACCCAAGTTCGGCCTCGGCCCCCTACGTGACACCTCTCTGTATGCGGGGCAGGCACACGTTTGTGTGTCCCTTCAAATCTGGCTCAGAGAGCATTCCCAATCCAGTCCGTGCGCGACATTGACTAGCCAAGGCTACTCCATCCATATGTGGCGGGTGGTTGGCATTCATCATCGTATTCAGTTGTTTATGCAGGCTATCGCTCCCAGCCCCTTCGAACCGTGGCACATGCCAACGCTTGCAATTACGTCCAGGGCCGCCACCTGCCTTCATTCATAACTCCATACGGTCAATGCCCATGCCAATGTCCACAACTTAGCTCAAGTGTGGCAAATGCTAACATTCACACAACTCTATACAAGTATGATACCTGGTAGCAATTATGGGGCGGGTGAGGTTGTTGGCTGGAGTTGGCTAGGGTTGCTGATTTCTGTCCTCATAGGTGTCGCTTGTATCCTATTCGACTTAGCGTTGTCTCTCTTGTTGTAGTAAGAGTTCCTCTGGTCGGTTCTGGGTGTTGTCAGTGTCATTCTAAATTTGGTCATCCGACTTAGCATTGTCTCTCTACTAGTTGTATTACATGTAGCTAGCTCATCACTTATTCTTTTCTTTCCAGGAGTAAATCAGGAGGAATACTGTGCTCTTCCTTGTAAATTCTCTTTGAATCGAATAATCCCTCTCCAGGAGTAAATGAAGATTACGTCAACAATAATGCCATTGCAAATCTCTGCTACTGCATGCTGTTGTCAAGTACTTGATTACATAACTTTACAAATATTCAGTGTTACCTTTTCTGGCCTTCTGTACATTTCGGAATACCTACCCAGCCAGAAATTCTCCTGTGTCTTCCTTGCTAATAGGGAGTCTATCTCTAATTCAAATGGATGGATATTATGTTACGTTATATTCCTATATACCACACACCGATACCACCCATGGGCAGTCTCCAGGCGCTCCCGTGGCTCTGTAAGAAAGAGGACACGGGTGGTTAGTGAGGGAAGCAGGACAGGATAGGTCCAGAACCACCAGGGGAAACTGGTGTCTGTGTGTGTTGGCTTGCAGATGGTAGGTTGCGTTCACTGGCTTGTTCTATCCATACGGGTAAGGTCCAATTCCTGTTTGTTGTGTCGGGGGTGTTTCTGTGTTTTATGTGTAGACTGCTTGTATTTAGGTTTTTTTGGCACTGGCTTGTTGTATCCATAAGGGTAAGGTCCAATGCCTGGGATGTTTCTCTGTGACTGTTTGTTTTGTTGGGGTGTGTATGTGTTTTATGTGTTTAAGGTTGTGTGCACTGGCTTGTTGTGTCCGTACGGGTAAGGTCCAGTGTCCAGGTTTGTTTGTTGGAAGTGTGTGTTGCTTGTGTTGGGTTTGTGTTAGGGTATAGGTTTCCTAGCCTAGTGGGCATGTACACTGTTCGGGTGGTGTGTTTGAGCAGGGAGAAGCGGGTGATTAGTGATTTGGCTAAGTTATTCTATGTGGCTAATCTGAACTGTCCTATCTGTTGTGTCAATTGGCTAATCTCCATAATTCTTCTGTCTTAGTCTGACGCATGGTTAATCTTCACAATTCTATCTAAGTGTGAACCATGGCTAAACTTCAGAATTCTATCTAAGTGTGACACAGGTTTAAATCTCACAGTTCTGTCTAAGTGTGACGCATGGCTAAACTTCACATTTTCACTCCAAGTGTGACACATGGCAAAACTTCACAAATTTCTATCTAAATGTGACTCATGGTTCAATCTCACAATTCTGTCTAAGGGTCTCATCACGAGTTGGGCGGTAACACTGCTGCTAATAGCGCCCATTCCCCTTTATGCCCATTCAGTAATTCGGAAGTCCCCATTGGGGAAAATTCACACTCTTACCGCCGGCGGATTTTCCGCCGGCGGTAATAGCGTGAAAATTGGCAAATTCAGAGCTGGGGTGAATCCACCAAGGCTATGATCTGGCGGACCCTTAAATGCGGCTGTAATAGTGCTACCGCCGCATTTAAGAGTTACCGCCAGACTCGTGATGAGGCCCTAAGTGTGATGCATGGCTAAATCTCATAAATCTATCTTAAGTGTTACGCATGGCTATATCTCAGAATTCTATGCGAGTGTGACACATGGCTAAACTCATATTTTCACACCAAGTGTGACACATTGTTAAACCTCACAATTCTATCTAAGTGTGATGCATGGCTAAACGTCACAATTCTATCTAAGTGTAACACTTGGCTATATCTCATCATTCTATCTGAGTGTGACGCATGGCTAAACTTCACATTTCCACTCTAAGGATGCAAAACTATCCTTGGTAATAACCTAAAGAAATTCTCGGTAGCATAATTACTCTCAATCTAAAAATCATGTGCCTTAGATGAATACAGGGTATGCGTTCTTTATAAGTGTTGGAGGCTTACAATATAGGTGGGTGACATTCTACGCTTCAATTAACTGTGTTTCAGGGACCTCTTTGAAAGTGGAACCATATTGCCATTCTGCAGTCACCACGACATACTTTTGGGCTCTATTTAGAAAGCTTAATTTTCCAACAAGCTATTTCCAGTGTTACCTTCTTTTTAACAGTAACCACATGAGCCACACTGGCTGGCTGCCTGGGAAAGGCTGCTTCTGTTTACCTTTACTTACGGAGGACTGTATCACTTGGTCCTGATGCAGGTGAAAGGACTACAGACAGTGTGCCTGGGAATGACACTGCACCACCGTTTGGATGGGGACAAGCCCCAAAAGCTGCAACATCAACTGGTCAATATTCCATGTTGTCCCATGTCAGATGAGATGCAATTCACGAGACCTGGCCTCCAGGCTCACAGCATGCTGCACCCCTGCGCCTGCAGATCAATACACACAACTACAGGACTGCACAAAGGCATGTATCAGCAGTGTAGGGATACACAGAACATGACAAGAGCTCAGCCTCTGCTACGGAACAAGAGCGTCACTGAAGCGGCTGGATGAAAACAAATGGCAGATACATGCAACACTAGGTCCGGAACCATCACACAGCAGATGCACTGCACATCTCACTGGTTATCACTGCCCCCAATTTGTATTTGTACTTGTATTTATTTGAAGAATGGTGATGTCAATTTTGAACGAAAATGACATACAATAAAACATTTACAGATGGCAGAAGCATTCCCACTAAGGGTACCTGTGCAATAGCATAAAGATGAGAACAAGTAGTGAGCCAGTTTATGATGGTGTAAAAATATTAGGACATATACCAGGGACAAAACAAAAAGAAACAAAATGTGTATAGCAAAACCAGTGCCTTACAAAGGTAACATTTACATAAGTGGGAAAGTGCTTCAAACTAAAGAGGAGTACTAATTAAATAAACAAAATTGCGTTATTAAGCGTCACTTCAGGCAGTGTATGAGCAGCAGAGGCTGTGGTAGTGATGAATTGTTATTGAACACACATAACTATTCCACAGATGAGCTGAGCTCACAGAGATGAAACATATGTGATATCAATTAAATATGGCTTTAAGAAATATCAGAGATTCTGGCCACCATACCTTCAATTCAGGTAAGGCTTACATTTAAAGTTTACAACTGCTACCAGGGTAGTAGCTCTCATAGCAATAGTTTTGGTAACACAGGTGCATATCTTAAATGCAGCCCCTATGCTGCAATGACTTGGCTGTTTTCACAGGACAGTGGTAACAGGGCATTTGTGCCCACTGAACCTGCGCAGACCACTCTCTCTGATATGGAATTACCTGCATCATTTTCGATTAAATACACATTAAAACAGCCAGAGCTTCTACTCCCGTGTCAGATGGCAATTCTTCACAGACCTGTTCTGTGCACTTGCACTGGGTATGGTTTATCCAGATATCCCCAGTACAAATCCACAGTACAGTGAAAAGGTCCAAGCCACTTTATCCCTCCTGTCACTCCGGGAAAAAGTCACTCACAGTGGTGGCTAAAAGGAGCTGGAGCACTGCCCCCTCTCCTGTGATGGGCTAGACAACACTGACCAATATACCTTCTGGCAAACAAGCTGCCAGCATACCGCTGCCCACAATACCCAAACATCACTTTACAAATGTGGTTTTCCGCTTCAACTTTTAACATCCCGTGCCTTAAGCGGTATTGGCTGTTCAATAGGAATCTCATAGGTTCAAGCAACACATTATCTACAAAATGGCCTCACTCTAGCAATGTACACTCTAAGCAGTCCATCTTATAACCAACACTTTGCAATTAACCTTGACTTCTAAATGTTTTATGGATTTTCATACCCCCAAAAGAGAAAGGCATTCCTGTAATTTGGGTCCTGAAAGATTGCAGTCCGCTCAAAGGCTTTTTTAATTGCAATGCGAGATGCTGATGTCTGTTGTTAGGGCTTGAGGTAATGGCGCTCCACCATGCAGAAGCTATTTTCCCCCTAACAACTCCACCCTCGCGGATGCCGCTGAATTAGAAACCCAACTTCAACATGTATTTCTGCAAGGCATCCAATTTTAAAATGATAGATATTGGATACATTTCTTGCAACGATAAATGATAGGATAGGATGTCTTAGTTGGTGCAAAATGCATGCTATGACTAAAAGTAATGAGTAGTGTCTCAATTGCTATACATGGCGTGATATTTATATTTTCAAGATATAGAATCACCATGGTCTGAATATACCACGCACATGCATTACACACGTATAATGTGGTTTCTTCAAACCCAAGTGAAGCCTGTGTTTTAAACTGTGACAAACCGCTATGTCACGTGTCTAAGAGACACAACATTATCAAAGTATGAGAAAAGAGATGAACGTAGATGCAATTTCACGAACCATATTCAAAATGTGTTATCTTCTCTTAATGAACAATATCTTTTCTCTCTTTAACGACGGGGATGAGTGCGATTATTTCTACTAAGAACTTGAAATATATACAGGCGTGTCTTTATGACAAGTGTCTGTGTAAGGGTTTCCCATCATGTCTCAGGATATAGCATGTCAATCACCTGGGCTCTTGTACAGACTTTTGGTGGGGCCTCCATGGGTTGTAGGTGTTCAGGATTGCATTTCCCAGTGGAACCAAGATAACATAATATACCTTGATATTCCTTGGGGCACCCATGATTGTTTTTGTCTTGGCCAGGTGGTCTAATGCCTCTCATATCACCGACACTGATCCTCATGCATCTGTAAGCTATTGAGGTTCATATATTTTTCACTTGGCTTCATGTACATGTGCTGGACAGATAGCTGTGGCAGGTTCGAATCCTTGCAAGGTCAAATCAGCCTTTCATCCTTCTGAGGTCGATCACTTGAGTACCACGCAGTGGAGTAATTATGTCATCTGTTAGTCCAGTGCTTTGAGACCCATGGGTGCGCTATTTAAGAAATAGATATCATTATTATCTGATCACGTGTGATTGAATGCTGTTGTTTTTTTCTGGTACGCCAGTGGAAGTATTTTATACACCTTAGGCAAAGTGATGTTGGACTGTCTTTCCCACCCCATTTGTTGAGCATGCGTTGCCTATTAAGGGCATTCAGGTGTTTCTTGCTGGTCAAGGGCGTCATTTGGGGGTCACCAGGGGTTGCATCAGAGACTCCTGAGGTCTCCCTTGCTACCCTGTGGTCTCCCTTGCTACCCCTAAAAAAGATTTTTTTAAAAATTTAATTTAAATGTAAGCTCCTGGGCTGGCTGTGGCCAGTGCCATGTGGCTCTTTGTTTCTGGAGCGGTTGGCTTTCTTTTATAGGCCCCTTAAAACAAAACAAAAAAACAGGGGGTTGCATCAGTGTATCACTTTGAACAGTGACCCTAAATAAACAAAATTGGAATAAAAAATAATGTGCCTTTCTGGAATTCTATACAATAATTGCTAGACTCATTAAAGGTTTATTTCAGGCACGCTTCAGGGGGTGAGACCCCGATTTAGTCTGTTCTTAAACACCTCAACTCAGCCTTTCATCCTTCTGAGGTGATACATGAGTAGCAACAGAGGTTGAGTGATATTGTATGTATATTTGTTCTATATAAAGTGCTTAAGCGTAAGTGCTTTATAATAACACATCATTTTCATTTGGCCTTTGATGTGTGCTTGCATTCGCAGTAATTTGGTAATATAGACCTATATGCCCTGAGATTAATGATACATATGGTGAGCCATTATTGTATGCAATGTATATAACTTTACAGTGATACTCTAACCATATTTTTCATAGTGTACTTAGAAACAATGATATGTGAGGCCACTTCCTGTTTTGTCAAGGGGCGAAAGGTCCTGTTCTTTCAGAGGTCAAGGGCCGTGTGATGTCACTTCCGCTACCACTGGCATTTTGGTGAAATGACGTCCCTGTTGCTGGTGGCATCTTTCCAGTCCTGGCTTGCCCCAGAGCAACCCTGTATGTATGTGACAAGCTGAGCTGCTACATGACAACATCATAGGGCCAGTGCGAAAAAATACATTGATAAATGTATGACTTTGATGCAAATTTTCTATTTATGGTGGCAGTGCCACATGATAGGAAATTTGCACTGGAACAAGTGCAATTCTGCATGGAATTAGCACTAGGAGAAAATTGCACTAGTGTAAATATGTATGCTTTCACTGAATTTTTGCCATGTTTAGCCCTAGTGCCGATTCGTAAACCTATAATCACGAGGCCAAAAAAGGCATTCAAGGAATATGTTTTTTTGCATCACTAATTTTTTTCCCTAATCCTAATATCATTCAAAAGCGTCCGTGACAAGGCCCCACTTGAGAATACAGGTACTCATCTGAGCGAATGCGACTACTCCACGATATTCCAGGCATACACCCCTTTGGAGCCCGTTACACTGTTGATAGACATGTTCAGTTCAAAATTATTTTATTGACGTAAAGTATTTAACTTGTAATTGTAAAGATGTTTTTGGCAGAGAAGGGGGAGGAACAAGTGGTCCTTTGTGGTTGTGGTGCAAGATTTCTTCAGTTGCCATTAATTGGAGGCGGAGCGAAACGCCAGACTCACCAGCAGAGACTACATTTACCCATTTGGTGCGCGGAGTGCGCGCGGAGAAGTGGGAGGGCAAGTGGTCCTTTGTGGTTGTGGTGCAAGATTTCTTCAGTTGCCATTAATTGGAGGCGGAGCGAAACACCAGACTCACCAGCAGAGACTACATTTACCCATTTGGTGCGAGGAGCGTGCGCGGAGAAGTTGGAGGGCAAGTGGTCCTTTGTGGTCACTTGTGGGAAGGATTGGGAAGGAGCCCCCCCTGTGACTGAAATCTGTGAGGTACACACGAACATTGAAATAAGGAGCCGTGTTTTATGGTACGGTAAGCCCGCCTGCTAACTAATTATCATCTGTGTGCATATTGTTACTTACGGGAGACTGCAGGGGATATTATCCTCTTTGATCCCGCTCACAATATAGCGAACACTGCCAATGGAAGTCCGCCTCTGTATAACATCCTTGTGTGATCAACTCCCTTGGGCGAGCAGCGCCCCCACTTGTGCTTGTTCTTGGCTAGTGCAATTGTGAATACCAGCATACATCGCACTCTGTCTGACATAGAAGCATCAACTTGTTTTATTTGTACCTTATCTGTTGCTCACAGCGACCATGCCCCCAAAACATGTGGCGCAAAAGCGAACTACAATTTGAGAAAAGGTAATACAAAAAAACCAAACACGAAGTTAAACAAGTCAAAAGAAGGGGAAATTATGAAATCGTCTTTGAGCGAACAAGGCACTATTCCTGATTTATTCCAAAAAACTGTATCTGCACATCAGAATAAGCCCACCGAAGAGACAACTCCTTCGTTGCATAATGGGAGTCAACCACTAGATTTGACAAACTTTGAAGACATTGTCAATAACTCTTTGTTAGATCTGTGTCTATCCATTCAGAGATCGAAGGTGCCAACCTAAAATAACTTAACTTCCAATAATAGTTCAATGGAGTTACCTCAGAAAGCAGTTGCTATCACGGTAGAGGCACAGGTTCTCCAGGAGGCAAATAGCATTCCCACTGCCTTAAATACCGGTCGCTCGTCTGAATCCCTTAATCTACGGATTGATACTGAGGACTCAGTGAATCAGGCAGAATATCCTACCAATGAGTTATCTCAGTCCAATGCGGCTGCAATTGTTGACCTACAGTATCCATATTTTCACTGCAGTTTGCCCTAAAAATAATTCTCAATGAATTCAGGTGAATACTGTTTTACAGCTCAATCGACCTGATCCAGGTCTGATATGTGAACCTGACAACCCAAAAAAGAAGGAGCAGGGGACCACTGAGGCCCCAGAAAACATTGAAATACCTGTGATTCAGAATGAAGAGCAAAGAATATATCTCACAAAGAAACAATGAAGGATGGCTAAGAGAGCAGCAATGAAAGATGTACCGATAGAGGTGGCTTCCCCGCTACCTAATACAGCCAACCTACAGCAGAAATCCAGAAAAGCCATGAAAAGAGCCCCAAAGACCCAGAAACTGCAAAAAAAGGGCCCTGAGACGCCAACGAGCTGGATATTGCCGGAAAAATCTAAAAATAAATCTATTGTTAGTAACGATAGCCAAGTTTCGGCCTCCACTGAAAATTCCATCATCAAAGACAATCTATTTTCTACGCCTCAAAGAAATGCATCAAGCTCCAGTCAAGAGAGTGTTGACTTCAAAATAGAGTGGAGAATAAGATCTGCATAGTGAAAAACCTAAATCAGAAAACAAAAGGCAAGTGGCTAACGCGGGGGCTGTGCTCACCAAATTACATCTAATACCACAACTTAGAGTGATTCTCTCTGAAGATTTCTCATTTATGGAACCTCTCCATACTACCAACCCAAATGTGACTGCACTACACTGTAAAGTCTTGGCTTCATTGTGAATCATACGGAAACACAAGAACAGCCTAGCTCAGGTGAGACTGGGGATGGATGTTAATCCGGAAGATGGTGATCCGCTGGTTTCCATGAAGCCTAAGTTTCCCAAGAACAATAAAAGCTATAAGCCCACATTAACAACAGGGAAACATGTACAAATGAGCGATATACAGAAAACCCTGAAATGGTTAGCAGATGCTTTACCTCAGGTTATGAGTAAACCTTGAACTTGTTCACTGTTGACCTGGAACACTAGGGGTTTCAAACATTTTATTGTAAATAATGGTTCACTATCACTCATTATGGATAATGCCCTTTTTATGTTGCAAGAAACGTGGCTACTCACCCCCATTGTGTTAGATGGATATAAGATATACCGCACTTCAGCAAAAAAGGGTCATTTTGGAACACCATATGGAGGTTTGATGATTGGGGAAGAAAAATCACTCATCTCTAGAGCAATCCCTACAAACTCTGAAGACGATATCAATGCTGTGGAGGTGGTTATACCTATACAAGATAATTGGGTGAAATTGGTATTGATCAATCTGTATAACCCCCATAGGGCGACTGGTAGAGAATGAATACAAGATTCTCTGCACAATCTACTAAGTGAATGGAGAAATGAAACGGAAAGCAATTTTGTTATATTGGCGGGTGACTTTAACTGCCAAATCAAGGGGGAAATTGGAACCACTAATAATTAATCATTACACCCGCTCATGCAACATAATAACTGTGATGAGGAGGTAAAAAGACCTTGAGATTATTAATGGACGGACTCTTAGTGACCGCCCCGGGAAATATACCTGAAGGGCGGGAGGAGCGTGTTGTACACTTGCTTATATCTGTACCAGTGCCGAAGTGGCCTCTTTGGTAGCAGACATGAAAGTCCTGGAGAACGATTGGAGCGACCACGAAGCTCTTAGCATGACTCTCGAAAACATTATGTGCACATCCCAGGCTACACTGACTGGCAATACTCTAACAAACCAAGCATCCACGCATTAATATGGTCTGAAAATAACATCATAAGAGCAAGTCAGGACAGTGAAGACTGGGATAAAGGGCACTATCACCTATTCAGCTCCATGCCATCTGAGGACATGGAGGGATGGATTTGGGCCTTCACGGGCAAATATGCTACTAAAAGGTCATTATACACTATTAGGAAGCCAGGTTCTGTACCATTTTATGATAAAGTAATAAGAGATGGTAAACGCACGCTCAGAAGGGAAATACGCAAAATAAGGACCACTACCAGGTCCCTGATTGCCGCCCCAATAAGATAAGAGAACTAAAGAATCAATATAGGTCCTGGCCTAAAGAACTCAAATGCTGGCAAAAGACGGTCAAGTTATATGCTTGAGAAATACTCGTAACATCTGGACTCTGCTTGGAGAGGTGAGGGGTAGCAGGGTGACTCCACAGATTAACCCCATAAATGCTGAGGAATGGGTAGGCTTTCTCGAGAAGCGTAATGGGACTGCAGTGGAGATAATGGGAGCACTACCATCGGTCAAGCAGGTCCCCCTCCCTTTTCCGTGAGTGTGGCAGAACTCCTAAATAGAATTTCCAGGCTCAAGACCTCCCGTGCACCGGGACCCAATGGACTTGCAAACACTGTTATGAAAAACAGTCCTGTTTTCTGGGCCAATCTATTGAAAATCTTAATTGAAAAGGTCCTCAGGGAAGGGAGAATTCCTGAGACATGGCAGACGGCAATATTAGTGCCAGTATTTAAAAAAGGAAACAGATCTGATCTGGGAAATTATAGACTACTGTCTATGTTGGACTTCTCCGGTAAAATGTTCTCCTCTCTTTTATTGCAGAAACTATAAAGTTGGGCTGAAGGAATAGGGGTCCTGGACCGCTTCCAAAGCGGATTCAGAGCTGGATACTCAAGTTCCCATAATCTGTTAATTATGAATAATCTAAGAGATAAAGCCCTACAACCCAATATCCCCCCACTGTACGCCTTATATGTGGATTTTAAGGCAGCTTTCGATGTTGTTAGTGGGGACAAACTGTGGAAGAAGTTGAAAGGAATGGCGTGCCCTGAGGGGTGCTTCACTACTTACAGCTCCTTCACTGTAACACCACTGTGCAGCTGAGATTAGATGGGAGTGGATCTGTCACCAGACCTATAAAACAACTCTGGGGGGTGAAGCAGGGGTGTGTCACTGCACCCACACTGTACAACTTGTTTGTATCGGACATCCCTGACTTCATTCGAGCTCCTCATAACTGACCCCCGAAATTGGGCACCCAACACTGCTTGATGATGGCATACGTGGATGATCTGGTCATATTTGACCACACATTTAGTGGTCTCTCACGATCTGCGGAGCGGCTCTGGGAATATGCAGAAATAAATGATTTAGTAATCATAGTAAAATGGAAATAATTCTCTATTCCCACGGGAAAATCAGCCACCCTCGCATGCATGTGAGTGGCCACGAAATACAATATACTCAGTCATACAGATATGTGGGAGTGGAATTTGACTCTAAAAGAAATATGGATATCTGCATCAAAACCGTAAAACAAAAGCAGCCCAGATAACTGCCATGATCTGTCAATTCTCCCGAAACCAGAGTGGATATTCCATTTGGGTCGCTCGCCATCTATATATGCAATGTTTGGTGCCCATGGTGATATATGGACTTGAGGACTTTGTCAATGCTAATTTAGATTGGCTACAGATAATAGATGGCAAGTTTTGGCAGAAGCTACTGGGATTACCGCAAGGTATACCAATGGCAGTTCTGAAACTAGAGCTTGGTTTATTCTCACTGAAATCTATGGTGTTGAAAAGGAGAGCAGAACTCTTCATTAAAACGCAGATAAATTCCACCAATTTTTTATTGACGACTATGAAAGAAGACATCAGTGTGAACAAACAGTCTGTAATGCTCACCTGATATCCACAGGGACGCCACTCAGCCGGTCCGTACTTCCGTCCACTTCGAACCCTTCCCTGGACTTGCTCAACCAAGCACTGGGCCTGAAACACAGTATTATCAGAGGTCAATACCCTATTGGTCTTGCTTGTCTGGCCCCCCTTTTCTTCCCTGGGTCCCAACCTTCCCCCGGACCTCTCCTCACCTTGTTTTTTGATGTGGGGCGCTCTCCGTCCTGCCTTTGATGCAGGGGTGCGTTGGGTAATGCGGGCTGGAGGGTGCCTAGTTGCTTCACTGGCACGGGCCCGGCGGATGGGGCTTGCTGCGGCTTCAGCTCGACCGGTAATTGGAATGAGTCTTACAAAGGTTCTGATGGCTCTAGTCCCTTTAATACTGTGTCTTCTTTCCTTAGGTGATGAAGGTCTTGAGGATGGTGATGCGCTGCTGAAGTAAGTAAGAATGCGGAGCGTGATGCTTATTGGCTTCCTTAGCACTAACCAATGTTCGTCTTTTCCGTGTACTTTTAGGTGCCGCACTAACCCAGCATGGAAGCGAGATGAGAATATTTAGCGCTAACCTGATGTGTCTTTTCCCCTTTTTCAGATCGGCGGGATGGTCCGGAGCAGAAGTTGTCCGATCGACGGGAGTTCAGGTAAGGATTAAACCCTATCTGCAAATTCGAGAGAGCTAAGTATTGCAGAATGCTTACTAACGTCTTTTCTTCTATTCTTCTCCCCTTTGGTAGGGCGCGGCATGCCGAGATGGAGATGACTCTGCCGTAGGAATCCGCAAGACTGCGAAGAGCTGGACAGAAGTTGGATGCTCTTCGAGGTAGGTATTGGCAACAAAGTTCTTATTCTTGCAGGTCCGCTGGCGCTGAAGAAAGAAGTGGGCCTCTTCAGGAGATCCGAGCACGGTGAGTTTCACGCTGCAGGTGCAGAGAAATGCAAAGCATGTTTCTCAGGCCGGGTGTGGTTTAAATAGTCTGTAGGTATCCCAGGTATCCCTGGGCTGAGCCACACCTGAAAGACTAGACCGCTCATCCAGTTCAAGGAACTGAATTACATGGGGGCATCCATTGCCCCATAATACATTGCAAGTCCAATACTAAGTGGATCTCACGTCTGTGTGTGAGCTTGGTGCCAAAGGCACCAAGTCTGAGTCTAAGTAGGTGTCTGGGGAGATGGAGAGGCCCTTAGGGGCCGACTAGGTGGCCGTGACCTGGCTCCAGCCTGATATGCCGGGGGACTGGGGGCAGGAATCGTGACACAGTCTAAGCTCTTGGTAGAAATGACCACATTATTTAGGACAATAGGATGGCCCCCGGAGTGGGGGAAAGACTTCCAATATCTGAAGTTTAAGGTGGGTGAGCATCTGAAATTATGGGACTGGCAATCGAACTTCGAGCATCTAGAGAGCTTGATAAGCTACGATTCATCTCTCATATATTGTACACATATAAAAAGCCTCAAAGATACTGAAATGTGTGCCCATCAGAAAATCTAAGGCGCTTCCTATAACTACTACGTATTAACCATCTACCGGTGCTATCGGTGATCGGCCAGGAACGAAAAATACCTAAAGCCGAATGCTCCTGCCGGATCTGCAAAAACAATGTATCACTTGAAACTGCCAGGCATGTCCTGATGCTGTGTCCTAAGTTGGGTCTCATATATATTAAGCATTATACCAATTACGTTCATGACCTAAACTTTATTAAGGAAGATGAGTTTTGGCAGGGGTGCATGAATACTTTAAATGCTAGCCTACATCTAGCACTATACAGAGTATGGTGTATTGCTGACAAAAGATTGAGCAACAGTAACCTGTTAAGTTTATAGGTATGTGATTGGATGTTCTAAACAAAAATGTCTTATCTGAGGGGTAGAGTTCTGCCTTTAATTTATTCAGGCAAAACAGCAAAAAACTCTATTTAGAGTAGAATGTTTATATATACTGTCTCTTCTTCATTTTATTTATTTCTTGTATGACTTATTTACTTTTTGAGCTTACCTGGATGATTATGTTTTAAGATGATGAATTTAGGTATTAAGGAATTGTCTGATTATTTGTATATATTTGTTGAATTATGTGTAAAGTTTTTGTTTATAAAACTATATCACATTAAAAATAAGTAAATAAATAAATAAATAAAGATGTCTAACTATCATCTTAATTACTTAATTGCATACCCCAGGTTTTGTTGCTTAGAGTTGGCACTTGTGATATACAAAGCATTTTAACATGCAAGACTCTGGCTTCCGCAGGTGATTTGCAGTGCCTGAGACTGGCCCGTATCTCAGACATCCTTTGATCTGGACTGGGAAACATCAGAAATCGATTACACCAACATGGATTGATTATTGTGGACTGAAACTGGTTCTTTTTGGACTGGGAAATAGAAGAAGGGAACCAAGCACACATAAGTATGCAAAAACACATGTTTACACTTGGAATTCAAGTGCACAGAACACACAGACACATATGCTGATCAATGAATAAACACTGTAAATCCACACTGTTGGACTACCTATGGTATAACAACCATAACCTGCAAGATAAATAACAAAACACCACAGGAGCCAAAATAGAAAGAGCAATACACAAACTGAACCATGAAAGGTCTTCGAACTGAGATCTCAACTATCCATTACCTCACCAACTACAATCAACAACTAACCGCAAACAGCAAAGACTGATCCCCAAGGACCAGGAAATACACCAATCCAAAGAGGATGCTGTAATAACTTGGAAGCTGATGAACACCCGAGCCAGCAGGTAAGTTATTAAGTAGGTTTATTGTAGTTCAATTGCCAGGAACAAAACATTGGCATGTCCTATCCAAGTCAGCATACCTCCAACTGCCCCGAATAAAATCCTCTTCAGATCACAACACACCAACTCTCCACTCACACTGACCTCAATACATTCCATGTACAGTGAAGTCATCCTCTCAGCTAGCAAGACCATTACAACACTTCTCCCTCCTTTCCTTTATTGGAATCAGAGAAATTGCACACCAAAACCACCACCAGACAAAACCCCCACATATATGTGTGGCCAGCACGTAATGCACCAACTAGTAACAGCACTGGCGACAAGAACTGCCCCCAGAGAACACCAAAACCCTGGACACTACAAGGTAAATCTAGGAAACAGGAAAGTGCTCCATCAAAAGAATAAGAACCCAACAATACCTACACGGCACCCCCAGAATACTAACAACTGTGCCAATTGGGAAACACAACACCCCCGTGTCAACCAAAACCCAACACCAACTCCAACACCCAACTACAACACCAATTCCACTCCACCCTCTATAAACAAAAACAGTGAGGAACCCAACGCAATCTACTAAGGGCTAACTCCTCCCATGAACAGAACTGGCAACCATCGAGAAACAAAAATAAAAAACTAAGCACCTCCACCTGTTCCAAGCTGCCCCTTGGAACCTAGGTCCTGCCACGCCCCAGCGTCCACATGAAAAACTACCTAACAATCCTCATCCCTTAGTGCACAAAACTCCTTCCGTCCTAGTCTGCCCCCTAGGACACCAGGGCTGCCACCCCCGGGCACAAACCACACAGCTCTTCCAGAGAAACAACAAGCACAACAACGTAGAACAGTTCACCACAGCACCCCTAAGGGGACCACAACACCACAAAACCCTGAACCAGTGAGAACACAACCTGCAAGAATGCGGAAACACATCCAGGACCAACCACCTAAACCAGACACACACCAACCACCACGGACCCCATGTCCAGCCTACTGCACAGCGCAGTACACCTACCAATCACCTAGGACCCCAGGTCCAGCCTACTGCCCCCGCAGCACACCACTCCATACCTTGGACCCCAGGCCCAGCCTACTGCCACCCGCAGCACATCTACTACATACCTTGGACCCCAGGTCCAGCCTTCTGCCACCCGCAGCACACCTACTACATACCTTGGACCCCAGGTCCAGCCTACTGCCCCCCGCAGCACACCTACCACATACCTGGACCCCAGGTCCAGCCTCCTGCGTGAACGCAGGACACCACACTACTCACCTTGGACCCATGGTCCAACCACCTGCAAAACAGCAGGACTCTTCACCAACATGGGACCTACCCAATGGCCCCACCTTGCATGTTGCTATTGAAACCCCAAACAGAGGCACGCTGTAACAATAGCACAGCTAACATCAGGCCTCCAGATAAGGTGCGTACTAGGCGTTTGTACGCATGAAAATCTTGTAAATACGACAGCTTTATTATTTTCCTGTGTACATTTACACACAAGTTGAGAGTAGAAGGCAGTGCAAAGGTCAGGTTATTTGACAGAAGCCAGAACACTTTCAACATTTAAATATATACAGGAGAGATCAAATGGCAAAACATTAGAGAAATAAGGAAAGGTGTATTCTGTCACAATGCAGAAGGCTGCCACATAGCAATGATTTCCATACGTCGGCTGGATGTCACATACATTTTACTCTCTTGCAAAGGAGAAAACTCATTTTTATTCTCTTGAAATCACATTTACGCTCAAAGTTTAAAAATAGGGAGTAAAATACTCCCACCTCAAAATCTTATCTGGAGCACTGGCTAACATACACACACACTAAGGATAGATCACCTCCACTCTCCATATACACCTCCACACACCTTATGCATATCTGCTAAAAGATACATTGGGCCTCATTACACGGTAGGCGGTAACCATGGTGCTATTAGCGCCATGGTTGCCGCCGGTATCATACCGTGTCCGCCTTGGTGGATGGCGGAATTACCGCCCTACTCCAAGGTGAGCGGGGGCGGTAATTCCCCATTCACCAAGGCTCTTCCCCATTCCCATTTTTGCCCCCATAGGGCATAATGGGAATGGGGAAGGTGCTAATTACTGTACTGCAAATTGCGGTACCGTAATTAGCTCCAAGGTCCCTTTGTGGCACCCAACTTTAACGGCTGGTAAAACCAGCCGTTAAAGTCGGGTCCCGCAAAGGGAACTCGTAGTAAGGCGGTAGGGGTTTACGGGTACCGGTGCCCTTACCGGTACCGGTAAACCCCTACCGCCTACCGTGTAATGAGACCCATTGACTTTCACATGCATATTCAGTGCTACCAAAGATAAGACATAACATAACTGAACAATTAGGATGAGAAATGTCTTAAAGCATTTTTGGATTGAAATGACTGCCCGATAAACCATAATCACCCGCGGACACCCCCACCCATGAGTCCATCCAAGCCAAATGGCACCCGACCTGTAAAAAAAATGTTAGGCCTTTGGCAGATTAATGCAGACATTACTCTGCTAAAAACATGTGAGTGCCCCCACCCACAAGTCCAAACCCTAAAAGTTCAGTCCACCTGGAAGAAATCGATAATCATGTACAGAAAAATACATTGCACAAAACACTAACTCTGACTCACTTGTTGCATACAACAATCACAACCCTAACAGACAGCCACTGACACACACCAAACATCCAGCGCGCGCATCACTCTCACTCACACTGGCACATGAAACACACTGCAACCCAAAACACAACCGGCATTCGAACAAATAAACATCACTAGTGAAAAATATTCTTGCTGAACCGGAGCGTCCTCCTCCTCACAACGGACCGCAGTGATTGAGCAAACTGCATGGCCGCAAGCTTCCAGGCCCGCGCAGTACCAGAACTCCAGTCACAGGGCGAAGGCAACCACTCCATAGTACCTGGCCTGATAAACTTGCGGAACAACAAACACGCATCACCGCGTGTCTCTGAGACTTGTCCAAAACACTTGCAGCATAACAAATTCTCATCGCCGCGTGTCTCTGACACGGAATTAAAGCACCCAACGTTGCTTCCCTCATCAGAGGGACGAGAACTCCCAACAGCAAACAAGGGACAAACGGAAATTCCTACTGAAACTGCGCGCCTCTCGCGCACCCAAAATTCCAGGAACTCCTCTCTCCTGCGTTCCAGCAAAGCACGCTGGAACGCACATTGATGACTTCCCAACGTCATCATTCCACACACGGGAAGCAGAGTGTCAACATCAGCGCCTTGGCCACAGGCACGGGACGCCAACTGCACAAGGCACTACGCCACGCCGGGGGGTACACTCTTCATGGTCCTAAGCCCCCCCTACACACAGCGCCGCATGGCACCAGCGCACCGCAGGGACAGGCTACCACTTGTTGTTCCTGGACAGCCGGCTGCAGACCGGAGCCCCTGTCAAGACGCTGGGTACCCGTTAACAGAAAGCGTATCACTGATAGGGTGCTCGGGGAGAAGGAATGGAGGCAACAACCAGCACCACCCGGCCTGCTGGTTCAGCTCCAACCCCTGTTCCCGCACACCACACGCAGAAGAGTGCTGCACCACTTAACAACAGGGGCAACGGTGGGCTTAGAGAAAACGAAACGCTCTCTCCTTCCTTCCTCCTCTCCGCCCGATGGAAAACAGAATGAGCACCATCCAGGGCACGGACAGCCAGCCTGTTGGTCTGCTGAGGTCACCTCAGCATAACTGTCAACCAAATGCCATTACAACGCTGCACACCGAATTGTGTGCCGAGCGGGCTCAAAGCTACTTTGCACAACGACCTATGTGCCGACCAGGCTCTCTTGTTCAGCAACACCCGGCCTGCTGAAGGAACCCACGCAGTCCAGCTAAACAACTCTGGACTTCTCCTCCACTTGAGGGCAATGTTTCCTGGTTCTGGCCTGTGCCCTCCTCAATAGGATCCCAAACTCGTCGCCAGTGTAATAACTTGGAAGCTGATGAACACCCGAGCCAGCAGGTAAGTTATTAAGTAGGTTTGTTGTAGTTCAATTGCCAGGAACAAAACATTGGCATGTCCTATCCAAGTCAGCATACCTCCAACTGCCCCGAATAGAATCCTCTTCAGATCACAACACACCAACACTCACACTGACCTCACTACATTCCATGTACAGTGATGTCATCCCCACAGCTAGCAAGACACATTACAACAGATGCCCACTCAAAGTAATACATCCCACATTCCAAACATCATGCCTCGCCACAAGAAAGACAAAGAAGCCATAAACGACAACAGAAACAATAAGAAAACCCAAACCGATCAGGAAGGTACCGACCAGCATGACCCCACAAGTCTGAAAAACTGGACAATTAACAGTCCAGATAGCCTGAGGAGACAAGCAAAGAACAGAGCAAATACAGACTACATTGCCCACTACCTCTCCACATATGACTACGTGGCAAGCAAAAATGGCACAGCAGCAACAAATCAACAACCAACAAATGTTACAAATACAGACCTCAACAGGACACCAAAATACAACACGACAACTAATAAAGCACCACAACCAGGGCTACACCATGGACAACATCCCAACCAGAATAAGGGAGAAGTTGGAAACCATCACCCTCTACATGCCATATATCACCAAAGACTGAAACAACGGATTGTTACCTACACAATTTAACACCCAGAACGAACCAAAACCAACCAACCAACCCCACCATAAACCTTATCCATCTACTCAACGAAGAGACTTATCACCAAAGAACCACCCTGCCCAACAGGTTCAACCAGGAAAAATGCAACAGCTATGGAAACCCATCTGCCAACACACCAGGCCAAACAAACAATACAAACAACAACTTGAAAGGAAAATCAAACAAACTACACTGAAATATTCTCAATGTCAGATCCATGGAAAAACACTCAATATAAATCCATGACCTTCTAAGCGAAGGAGGCACAGACTTGCTCTTTCTCACAGAAACCTGGTTATCAGACAACTACAAAGCCATCACGAATGAAGAAATACCAGACAATTATAAATCAATACACGTCAACCGTGAGAACTGAAGAGGAGGCGGAATCGCAGTCATACACAAAGAACACATCCAAGCATCTCAGCTCATCGCAACCAACACAGAAGACCATGAATCCCTCCTCTTCAAGAGATACTCAACAACCAAACCAGCATAGTATTCCTCCTGATCTACAGACCACCTTCTTACAGCCCCAATTTTGCAACAAAACTAGCAGACGCGGTTGCCATGCTATCAACACACCATGACAACCTAGTCATACTGGGAGACTCCAACATATGGTTTGAAAAAGAAAAAGAGTCCACAGCAAACACAATCTGTGCACTCCCAGAAATGCTGCATTTCAAGCAAATAATAAATGGACCCACCCACGATGCCGGACTCACCCTGGATGCAATATTCTGCAGGGAAGGATTATGCACATCCCTGCCACCTACACCAATGGCATGGAGCAACCATTACTTAATACCATTCTACATCAAATCCCTAACCCGCCCAACATCATCAAAGTCATTACTCCATACTAGCAAGGGAAGAAACTGGAAGAACATAGACCTAGAGGCCCTGACAAATCTTCTAGACTCAACCCCCCCAAGCGAAACAGAACCCACCAAAACACCCATAGACACAACAGAAAATGCACCCAACAGTTGGATCACCAAGGCCCTTGACCAACTGGCACCAGCTAAAACATTCAAAGCAACACCCAAAAAACTGGCAGAAAAATGGTTCACAGAAGAACTGCAAGAACTCAAAAGAACCAACCGCAAAATGGAAAAGAAATGGAGAGAACAATACACACAGTGTGACAAAATGAAATACCAAAGACAACTTAACCTATACAAATCAACAGTCCTGAAAGCAAAAACGTTCTAGATAGAATCACAAACAAACCACAGAAAGAACTCTTCAAAATCATCAAAGAGATACAAAAAATCTTCTTCCTGCAAGAATTCCATCACCCTGACACAAGCACTTTGTGACAACGTTGCCAACCAACTGAGAGTAAAAATAGATTCAATCCAGGAGACCATCAACATAGTCCAAGCAAAATCAACAACGAACCACAGACACTGGGCAAATCACAAACTACAGCAAAACTCACCTGCCTAGAACCAATCACAGAAGAAACCTTCACCATATTGATCAAGCACACCAACCTTGCAAAATCCTCAATGGACTCTTGCCCACCTGACATCTCCAAAAGAATCCTCTGCCACAGAACCACAGTGACTCACTTCTGGAACCTAATGAATCTATCACTCAAAAGAGGAATAGTACTGTCCTCCTTCAAATCTGCATACATTAAACCTTTGATAAAAAAAAGAACCAGAAAGCGCATAAAACCAAAGCAACTACAGACCGATATCCAACCTACCCTAACCTTCTTAAATACATTGAAACAAATTTAGTACTCAACCGGTCTCAAGTTGGCTTCAGACCAATGAGAAGAACAGAATCAGCACTTCTATCGACATGGGATGACCTGAAAATAAATGCAGACAATGATGCCCCCATATTATTGCACATATCAGCGGCTTTTGACACAATCAGCCACGCAACACTGATAAAAAGATTGATGGAATGTGGCATTCAGAAATTCAAACTAAAGTGACTTACCTCATTCCTAACAAACCGAACCAAAAGAACCTCCCTAACATCGTTCACATCGAACACCCAAAGAATATATCCTGCGCAGACCCCATAGGGATCCAGCCTCTCCGTGCTCTTTTTCCACATCTACATGTGCCCACTGATGAAAATCATTTGAAGTCACGGACTTACCGCCTACAGCTATGCAGACAACACTCAACTGATTGTGAAAACAACCAGAACCCATGAACAAAATAACAGCCTCCGCAACTGCCTCACAGCCATCTAAAATTGGATGACAATGAACAACCTTAAACTGAACCTGGCAAAAACGGAAATAATGCTCTCACCCGCAGGACTTGACAGAGGGAACCCACAACTGGACTGGCCGGTCGGCATGGGAACACAACCAGAGATCACTGATGTTGTAAATAACCTAAGAATACTCATGGACAGTAACTGGAACTGCAAGTCAACGCAATCGCCCAAAAAAATTCTTCATCTTATGACTGTTCAGAAGATCACTCCCCTACTTCTCCTTCCCCACAGAACCCTCATTATCATATCTCTCATACTCACAAGAATTGACTACGCAAACAGCCTCTACCTAGGAATGCTGGAAAGACTCACCAAGAAACAAAGGGTGCAAAATACAGCAGCCAGGGTCTGATTAAGACTAAACAGAAGGAACCACATCACTCCAGCACTGAAAAGCCTACACTGGTTACCAGTAAAAAAGCAGACAAGGAGCAGAATTTCTCCAAAACAAGATTAGCCAGTATCGCCCAGGAAGGGAATTGAGAACAATGACCTACAAATAGAGTCAAAACACTATGAAAAAAGGAAATTCGGCACACCAGCTTTTTCATGTCTAATTGCTAACATTTGGAACAACATGCCCAAAGAAAATAAAATCACAGAAGACCACATCACCTTCAGGGAATGGCTCAAAACCTAGCTATTCAGCAGACAATGACAACCTCAAAGGAACACCAACAATAACAACACCACAGACAAATAACCTTAGAGGTGACTAGAGGTGCCAAAGACCCACAAACAAGACCCTGACTAAACACTGTCAAGTTGTAAACAAAGAGCTGCTGCAGAGGTGCCAACAAACTGACCTACTTACTAACCCATTTTTCCCTTCCTAACATAACTGACACCTCTACACCAGACCTTAGACTTGCCACACTACACATAAACAAACAGAGAATGAATACTATATACACACCCAGCATTTGTAGATGCTGGACTGCCCTCATAGTCCATAAAGCCATCAACAATGCAACTACAAACCAAGATACTGGATGAACACACTTCTACAGCCACCTGTGACTCTTGATCCCTTAAGGACACCATCAAACCAGCGCACATTACCAAATCCCCCATAACCCACACAACACACTAACACCAGCACAAAACACTTCCACACACCGAGGCACTGAATCTTACCCATATGGTTAAAATGCATGAGGCCTCGGGGACAAACAACCAAAATGCAAAACAAAACTCACAGGTGCCAGTTCCTCATCGTTCTGAACCTATCCTCTCACCCTATACCCTCTAACCTCCTCACCCCTTTCTCTTGCACAGCCACGCAAGCACCAGCAGACTGCCCCTGGGTAGTAGCGGTGTGCGGTATAAATCAACATAACATAACATACACAAAATGTCACCCACATGTATCTGTGTGTGAATTGTAGCCTGTGATTGTACATAGATTAGGCTGTCTAATTTGTTTCTGTTTGCTGTCCGATGTCATGGGCTGACATGCAAAGGTGTGTCATGCGTCATCCTGGCAGCAGCTGGAGCAGAAATACGAGAAACAGGTAAGTGGTGCTTCTGCAGGGGTACGCAGCAGTTGGGAAGTGGGAGAGGTGGGCAGGGGAAGGGTAGGTCAGTGCTGCAAAACAGGGATGAGTGAGGCAAGGGACGGGGATAACCCCACTAAAAATTGTACTCTGACAGAGAGTGACCTTATGGGGGAGCACCCTTCATTCAGATGGAGGTTTTCCGCAAAGTTGCTCTCATGCCAGCGGCCTTTGGATGTAGACCCTTTGTTAATTCAGGAGGGCAGTATCTGTATATGGAGCATGTCAGTCCTATGGGGTTAATGTGTTGTCTCACTATGACATAGAAACTAGCACTTAGTTCTCAATCAAACTCTGCAACTTTCTGCCCAAACACATTTACACACAAGAAGACTCCATGTCCTTCTGAAAACAGCTAACAGCCTGTCAATTCAGCTGATACCAGCATCAGACCAATGCAAAAATGTCAACCAAAATAGCCCACACAAAATCATTTTGACATGAGAAGAGGGTCCCCTACTAAGTCATCTGAACATATTGCAAACCCACACGCAACTTGCCTTCAAAGTACTAGCAAAAGAGAAGATTGATGACATCATGCAAAGCAGAGCTGACGTATCCAGAGAAAGAGCAAGAGGCTGAAGAATGTAAGCATTCCATGAAGATCTAAGGCTGCAGTGTTAAAGATGAACAACATTTCTGGGGGTCGAGATGAAGCTGCTCATGCTACAGAAACGATGAAGAAAACATCAAGTCATTTTACATTTGTACAGATGCAGTAACACAAGATAACAAAGTGTTCTTAAAGTCTGGCTACGTAGTGAATAGAATGCGGCAATGCACCAACGTATATGTATAAGAATGTATAGACTATGGATGTTCCACAACGAACTTTGCAGAGTTTGGCCCCAGTAACTAGACAGGCTTTTTCAGTGTGGTGCAGTTGGAGTATGAATTAATGCCGGAGGTAGATTCAAGAAGAGCTTGGCTGGCCCAGTACCAAGAAGTCAAGGCCACCATGAGCTTGGATGTTGATTCAGTAGCTACAAGGCAGGTGAAAATAACTAACTCCTGTTTGAGGTGAGGAGCAAGAATATTGAAGACGTCAGAGGTTCATCATTTAATAGTATTTCAAATAATGAAAAGCTCTGAAACATGGTCTCTAGTCACGTGGATGGATGAACATAGTTACTGAGTTGAGCTGTGTCGAAAAAAAGAGAGAGAGTATTCTTTTACTCCCTTTTATTCTCAGGCATAGTGAACATTTTCAAGGCCAATGATCAAAGGGCTAATTGGCTGGCAGACCGCAAAAGTGATGAAAGATGACAGGCTAATTAGGTGGGAAGCTATGGTTATGACCAGCCCACCAGCACCTGGGTGCCAGCCTGCATTCGTCTAGCGTGTGTGGAATAGTACAGAGGGATGCAAGGGTGCCAACCAATTGTAGAGGGACACATAATAGAGAGCCCTATAGTTTGTATTACCAATGGGACGTTGTGTATTTGATAACGCCTTAATTGACCCACCTGATGTTAGAGACCCAATAACCTTCCCAACAAGTATGGAACGCATACCTAGATGTTCCCGTTAAGCCAATCACTTTCCCAACTAAGTTTTTGTAGTCTGCCACGTAGAGTGATGTCAATGATGACAAGTTTTTACTATAAATGTTGTATTTTTTATGAAATTCGTTGAGTGAGAAGATCGAGCGGATGTTCGTTGAAGTTCGTTGTGACTCCCTGTTCTAGATAATTGATATTAAAACAGACGTACCTTACCAAATTCCTGAGTCAGTCTGTTTATTGATTCATGAGTCTATTGTGCATCTACATCTCAATGTATTGCCACCTCGTCTTAAAGGGCCTGGTGTTGTTTACATGTGTTCATGTGGTAGCAGAGAGGTGATTATTAAAAGTCCCATTGATCTAGTAGGCTTTTAAGGGTCTCGAAATATCAAGTATCCTCTGCCATTTAGCTGGAGGAACGTGAACCTCCCTATAGATAGCGGCCATTAGTAAAAAAAACATGCAAGTCACTGAAGACAGGTGGGACGGGTCCCTAATGTCACAAAATCCCCTCCTGATTTCTACACGCAGCTGAGCGGTCCGAAGGTTGAAGCGGCTGGTTGAGGAGGAGGAGGCGATCTAGAGGGTCTGAAGCTGAAACACGAATGGTGAGTAGACTGGGAGAGAGGGCAAATGATGAATGGCATTGAGTGCGGAAAGTGATAAAAGGATAACGGGGAAAGAGAAACGGGGGGTTGGTTGGGGTATGTTTAGTTTAACAACGAAGAGCATCACAGTTTAAGGTATATAGATGAGGAGCGATCTATATGATAAGCACAGAATGTTACGTCAAGGGCATCTAGAAGGAATTTGTCCTAGAGTACCTAGGCTATGAACGATCAAGGATCGTTAAAGAGGGCAATTCATATTCCGATCAGAGTCATTATTAGGGGCAGGAATAAGGCACGAGGAGCGTTGACAGAGATTTATGTTGGCCAACAAGTTTGTCAGTTTGTCTGTTTGTCTGTATATTGTATGTGTTGTATATGGTGAGGTAGTGAAGAAACGAAAAGTAATAGATTGTGGTAAAAGGCTGAAAAGTGATTATTTATTTATTTAGTCAACTGATAATGTTCAGTGCATAAGTAGATTGAAGTAAAGTGAAACAGAGGTTTGGAGCTGCGACGATTGGTGCACGCTCATATTGTATTATTTTTCTAAAAAGTATTTATTTGTATAAATAATGGTGAGTATTGACAGTCGATTGTGACTAGTCATGATGGAGGATGCTACTCTGTTTATACACTTGTGAAGACAGCTGCCAAAACACGCACCCAAGCTTAAACAGTGCAGTGCAGAATAGGTTAAGGGCACGGCAGATAAAATGTTCATGCCATGCCACAAGGGGGATCACTGTCCAAAGCAGTTTTGCAACACATGACAACATATTTGCATGCAGTGTACATGTGAAAGAAGCTAGAAAAGAAGTTATCTAGCTTAGAGCTTTGGAAGATGTACCAGGAGGAAAGAGAAGACCCACCTCCTGAAGACTGGATGCTTAACCAGTGTAAAGAGGGGGGTAAAGAGCGTTATGCTCCCGCCACCGCCCCTGAAGTAAATGACTAAAGTACGAAAGATGAAGGATTATATCCTTTAAGAGAGTTTAAGGCAGCGACATGGTATAGCAACCCGAACATAAGTCGCCTGCATGTAGCAGTGATGAGACTACACTGAAAGCTTATCTAGTCTTTAACCGCTTTATGGCAGAATGCTGATTTAAATGGCCTCTCCATTAATACCGATAAGACATTGCTTTTGGTTGTGTCTGGGAAATTAATCTTGAGGTGCCATTCATGTAGGAAATTATCAAGGAGATTATCATCATGCATACAAGCACAAATGGGAAAGGCGGCTCTATTAACTGCCTTGATATTACAATTCACCAATAACAAATGTGGATATTCATTGTGGGGAGCCCAACAATTATACATTCAATGACTGATTCCTGCAATGATGTATGGATTGGAAGCTCTTATTAACATCGATTTAAATTGGCTCCACATCATTGAGGGAAATTTCTGGAGAAAGGTATTAAGCTTGCCACAATGTATCCCTATAGCAATTTTGCGGTTGGAACTTTGTCTTTGGTGTTAAAAAAAGAGGGCTGAATTATATGTAAGAATATTAAACTGTCCTGATAATCTGCTACTAGGATGTGTGGGAGAAGAAATACGTAGGGGTAAAAAGATCTCACCCTTTAAGAAGCAAATTATGGTATTTATTGAGCAAATTGGACGGTCCTCTGTTTTGGGAACTGAAATTGCAGATATGAAATACCAGCTGGGGAGAAAGGTGGACCTCTGGGACTGGCAGCGTAACTATGCGCACCTTGAAAACTTGAAAAAATATAATTTTGTTAACTAAATGTTACATACTTTTAAGAGATCTCAGATGTATATGAACCCGTGCCTCTCTAAACAATTCAGGAGGTGTATACTCTTATTAAGAATTGATGATTTGCCGGTACTTGCTTCAATCGGCCCTGACCAACATATTCCTAAAGAGGAGCGTTTCTGCAGAATCTGTAAGAACAATAAATCCAGTGAAACATCTAAACACATTCTCACTGAGTCCCCAAAGTTGGGGAAAGTTTATATTAAATACTATGGGAAATGTGTTCACCGCCTGGACTTTATTAAGGATATCCCCTTTTGGCACCTATGTATTAACACACTAAGTACAAGGTTACATCTATCATTGTAGAGGGAATGGCTAGTAGCAGAAGCAATGCTGCGACCACACTAATTATGCGGCCCGTGGGATTTCAATCTAAGTTTAAACATGGAATGGTAATGTGATTTAAAGTTGAAAGCATGGAACATTTATACTGTTTAGGCAATCCAGAAAGTTAAACATCTAAGAATTTGTGTACGAGTGAGGGGGGGCTCCTGGCTCCATTGTTGTTTAATTGTTTTATTCGTTGATGAAGTTTCTTAAAGTTTTAAGTATAATTTTTGACTTCATTGTATGTTTTGCAACATGATTTAATTATGTGAAAAGTTTTTCTTGTAAAAAACTACAACACATTAAATTAAATAAATTAACTAGTGGTATATGGCCCTGGATCCTCAGTGTCAAAACTCTGCATAATGTGCTGTCTGCCTTCTATAGTTCACGATCCAAATGGTGAATTTGCCCATTCTTAGTCACCACTATATAATGCAACTAAAAAATCGACATATACCAGAAGATTTAGTTGTCAACTGGAAGTTTAACTAGTGGGTTGTACATTTTTCAAACTGGCTATTAACAAATGAAGAAAACAAAAAGCAGAACTTCATCGTAGCAAAACTCGAATGACCGTCTGCAGAACAGACTGAGGGGGTGGTATTGTTCTGTCTAATTGTCTGTGAAGAGTGTGAAGACAGTTAACTTGGCTGATTCTGCCGGGGTGTCTTATTTCACATGATGGATTCATCAATGCCTCTTCACCCCCCTAATACTAAAGCTCCATTTTCTTCTCAGCCGCCTCGTGGAGCGTTGGCATTAAATCAATACCGCTGTCTTTGCTTTTACTACGTTTCCGATGAAGGATGAGTCAGAACTGTAAAGGATTCCGCAGGGAAAGCAGCAGTGGGCGGGCCCTCTGAGAAAGTGTTTAGGGTGTTCAGACATTTTTCTCCAGCATCTTTGTCGCCATAGATCTTCTGATGCATTTCCCAGTATGTCTTGTTCAGTTTATAAGGGCGAACGCTAAATGAATATTATGAGGTATTTCACGCACAGTTTGTAACATGTTTTTGACAAAGTAAAGCGTGTGATGTAAGTTGCAAAGTCATTGGTAGTCTGATTTTAGAAAAATAATTCAGGCAATCAAATGTTAAAGCTGAGATCTATATAATTCGTCTGAAATAAGTTGTACCCACGGTTTCATAGGCATTAAACACAAAGTATGCTGCCCGGCTTGCACCCCATGTGTCTGTCTTCCATCGAATCACGTGGGGGTGTCCTGCTAGAAATAACGCACATCCATACTTCCAGGAAATGCAATCCATGTGTGGAATGGAGGGATAATTAATTTTCATTCTGCCAAAAATTATATGTCTTGCTAACATTTCAAACCCATATGCTTTCTTCCCTCGAAGTCACATATTTGCCCATACTTTCAAGTCCTTATATGGTAAGTGTCCTGCCAGTGTTGGGACTGTAGCTGTCTGATGATTTCAAGAAACGTTTTAACTAAATAAAGACAATTGGGTTAGCTCAAGTTGGTCATGTGTGTTTTTGAGTCCTGGATTGAAAGCACATGCTCTGGTGTTACTATGCGGAAGGCGCTCTGTATTTTCTATCCAACTGCTCCTTTGCTGCCATTGAGTTTTTAAATCCTTGGATAGGCAGTGTTTTAACTTTCGTTTTTATTTAGGTGTAGGAGGGCCTGATTCATCGAAAAGGTGCATAGTCCCGCAAAGTGGTGTTGTAAAACAACTTTACACCTACCTGCATGCAAAAGTATGTTTTGCGCATTATGTATATTCATGGAATTATAACTGCAAACCCAGGCCTGCCCATCGTTTACACCTACGGCAACGCTTCTTCAAGGCAGACTGCCACTGACATTCTCTTTGTTGGTTTCATTCCTCTCCCCTTTCTCTTCTTTGCCCATTAATGGTGGAACCAGATGGAAAGTACTCTTGGCACACTTCCAATCCTCTAGCTGCATTATTAATGTCTACTAGACTGGCACTGTCATGGCTCGAGGCTCTCAGCCCAACCCCCCCCCCCTTCTTGATAGGCATCTTCCGTCTGTCATCAACTTCCTCCCTTCTCCTGCCACTCCTCCTTCTGCCACCCTCCTGGCCCCTTCGCCACCACTGACCCATGTGCCACATACCTGTACCCCTCTTCGAAAGACCTTCAAATGTAGCAACCAGCTTCGGTTAGCTACGCTCAACTCTTGCTCTGCCATTAAATACTGCTTTGACATCTGTCACCTCCTTGTAGATTTTGACCTTGACATCCTTGCTCTCACTGAGACATGGTTCTAAGCCCAGGGATAACTGGTCTGGAGGCAGTTACCCAAGACATCCCTGAATGGGTCCTTGCTACTATCATACCTACTGAGTTCTACTCTTCCTTTGAATGCTTCGTCTGCAGGCTTGGTATCTCTCCTACCCTCTCACTTACTCTCACCACCATCTACAGGACTCCTGGTCTGATCTCCCACTTCCTTTCAGAGTGGTCTGACCTCACCTCTTCTCACCTGGCCACTATCTCCAAACTTTTCCTCTGATATTTCAATATTCATAATGACTATTCTGATGCAGCCACTGGATTCTTCTGTAGCCTCTGTCACTCTCTTTCCCTAACCATTCTACCCTCCGGACCAACCCTGTCAGCCGGACACACCTAGGATGCTCTCATTTCAGCAGACCTCCCCATCTCCAACCCTATCATTACATCTCTCTCCTGGTCTGACCATGCTCTTCTGTCCTCTCATCTGGATCTCTTGGGTACCCCAGCTAAGCCTCTCCCTGCACTGCCAGTCCACTTCTCCATCATTTGACCGATGAAGCGAGTATCAACTGCTCCTTTTGCAGCCACTTTCATTCCCCCTTCCACTCCAGCCCCTGACTCTCACACTGGCACAGCCCTTGCTAACCTTTACCTCTATCTCCAATACTGTGGACATCGTTGCCCCTGTCATGAGGATCCACATGAAGCCTGCCTCTAAGCGCAACTTCTGGTATGATTCCAACCAGCCTTTCTGAATTGCAAGTGCAGAGTTGCTGAGTGTAAGTGGCTGGCTTCAAGCACATCCACTGACAGACTGGTCTGCCACCTGTCCAAAGGCAATAGAGACTCTCTATCCGCTCGAAGAAGTAATCCCATATCCAAGCCCACATCCCTGGGGCCACCAAAACATGGCTGAACTGTTCAAAATCTGAAAGGAACTTGCCAATCCTACTGCAATATCCACTTCTCTCTGCACTGCGCTGGCCTCCCACTTCACAACCAAAACACAGGACTTCCTGTCCTCACTCTCCTCTACTCCCCTCGCCCCTCCCTCAGCTGCTCTCAGGCCTCCCTTGGCCCCCATTTCCCCTTCTCTACTACTTTCCTCCTTCTCGCCCATTGCACCAGATGGGGTCTCCAACAAGTCATCTCTGTGAAAGTCTCCTACAAACAGGTGCCCACCCGTGTGGGGTTTAATCAAAGGCCCCAAGCCAACAGAACTGAAGAGCCCACTGGAAAGTGACCTGCCAGACTTCATTAAAAAATAACACAACCTTCACACAAAATGGGCCTATTAAGGGAGACTGTGGGGTTTCTGAAAGTAACACAGGGAAGTGCCATTTGAAAAAGGCCTACCTGTCATTACAAAAGGAAAAGCAGCATTTTAAGACTGAAGGAGCGGTGAGTGTGCACAGCCAATGTTGATGCTGACTTTTAACTCACAGTGGTAGAAGAAATTCAAGAAGTTCCCTTTCACATGAAAAGCAGGATTTTCAAACACTGACACCAACATGGCTTTGCATGTGTGTTTGTAGTTTAAAGCAAGACATGAGAAAAATGTTACCCTGCCAACATAATGATGTCAGGGAAGAGACTTTCAGGCCGATTCATGGAATAATTAGCGCGGCGCAAGTGGGCAAAAACGTGCGAATCGCAGTGGAATAGCGAAAATCGCAGTGCAATTGCGAAAATCGCACGAAAAGCAGCGCACGTCGATTCATGGAAGGCCGTGCGCGAGAAAACCAGCGGATGTGCGATAAAAAAGTGCGCGGCGCACGTTGGCGCACAGGCCATCTAACAGCGTGCGCCAGGTCACAGCGAAAATCGCACAGGCCACAGCGAAATTCGCACATAGCGCGGCGCACGCAACAAAAGTAGGCGGAACACGGGCGTAACACTCGGAATGGGGAACAACTTGCCAAAACGTGGGCGTCACGGGGGAAGTACAGGGCACAAGTGCGCGGAACGCCCACACGCTCGCCTACAACACGTATTCATGGAATAGAATAGGGGAAAAAAGCGCATGCTCAAACCAGCGCACAGGCACAAACACGACCGCCACAAGAAAGCAGGCGGTAGCGTCTCTGCGGCTGTAAGAAATGTGCGCCAAAAGGTGCGCCAACAAATAGCACCTATATACTGCCATGATGAATGTCCCATACTGTGGCCCTCCAGGAAAAATGACTTGCAAAGGGGTACCCACAAACACGGACACCCGCTGACAAAAAATACGTGTGCGTGTATACCGGGGTGCGCGGGAAGTCTAACACGCGATTTCAGCAGGGTACGTGCATCACAGGGGTTCGCGTGAAGTTATTCACGCGATCGGGCCTGGGGGAGCGGGCTACGTGTATTTCAGGGGTTCGCGTGAAGTTTCACACGCGATCGGGTCTGGGGGAGCGGGCTACGTGTATTACAGGGGTTCGCGTGAAGTTCCTCACGCGATCGGGCCTGGGGGAGCGGGCTACGTGTATTTCAGGGGTGCGCGGGAAGTTCCACACGTGAATAGCCTGGGGGCGCGTGTATTTCAGGGGTGCGCGGGAAGTTCCACACGCGAATAGCCTGGGCGCGTGTATTTCAGGGGTGCGCGGGAAGTTCCACACGCGAATAGCCTGGGCGCGTGTATTTCAGGGGTGCGCGGGAAGTTCCACACGCGAATAGCCTGGGCGCGTGTATTTCAGGGGTGCGCGGGAAGTTCCACACGCGAATAGCCTGGGCGCGTGTATTTCAGGGGTGCGCGTGAAGTTCCACACGCGAATAGCCTGGGCGTGTGTATTTCAGGGGTGCGCGTGAAGTTCCACACGCGAATAGCCTGGGCGCGTGTATTTCAGGGGTGCGCGTGAAGTTCCACACGCGAATAGCCTGGGCGCGTGTATTTCAGGGGTGCGCGGGAAGTACCACACGCGAATAGCCTGGGCGCGTGTATTTCAGGGGTGCGCGGGAAGTTCCACACGCGAATAGCCTGGGCGCGTGTATTTCAGGGGTGCGCGGGAAGTTCCACATGTGATTTGACAGTGTGGGTCCTCCCAGGTGTACCCTGTACACCCTCCACGGCCCCTGCAGGCAGCCCACACCACAGGGGACTACCCTGCATCCCTGGTCATGTCCCGCAGGCAGCCCACCCACCATGGGCATGCCCCCCAGCAAAGGCACATGTCTCCTTGAACTAATGAACACCAACTCATGTCCCCTTGCACCCCCACCCCCCAGCGGTGCAGGGGCAGCCTCCACCAGGCCCCCACTCATGTCTCCCACCACCCCCACCCCCCAGCACTGTGGGGCACCTGCCAGCAGGCCCCCACCCATGTCCAACTCATGTCTCCCACCACCCCCACCCCCCAGCCACCAGGGGCACCCTCCACCAGGCCCCCACTCATGTCTCCCACCACCCCCACCCCCCAGCACTGTGGGGCATCTGCCAGCAGGCCCCCACCCATGTCCAATCCATGCCCCCCTGCACCTGGGTCCCAACATTCCCCAATCATGTCCGTAATGCCCATCCTCCCCTGCCAAAAGGCCCAACCAACTATCACACCCACCCACATATCAAAGGCAATTACATGTTACACCCCCAATTTAAATAATGCAATTGAACACATGTCTGTCACACACAATGGCTGCAAGTGAATGACAAAACACCCAACATGACATGCCTGAAAGCAATGAGATGATACGACACATTGAAGAATAAAAAAAATAATGTATTGAACAGCAAGTAGAATGGAAATGAAATAAGAAAAAACACAAAGCAAATCAAACAAAACAAGATGAATGTCTGAAAAATTAAAATAAGCCAATGAAGAACCATGAAGAAGATCATCCTGGGTCCATGAGCCCAACCAAATTAAACCTAACTATGACTACTAACTAAAAACTGAACTATATACAAAAAAGTGGTGCATTGTCCAATCGCTACCAAAAAAAAATCAAAAAAACAAAGGAAACCTAACCCTAACTATACAACTATATACAAAGGCAGCGGGCTATTCGGACGGCTCACTGGTTGTTGTCATGGGCCAGGGCATCATCGGACTCCTGGTCAATGGCTTGGAGGCGGGCATGTTCCCTGGCCCCGAGGTCCCGCAGGGATAACGCAGTGTCAAGCTCAAACTCCCTGCGAAGACCCTCGAGGCACTCAGCCCGCCTCAGCGCCCTCCGCATGGAGTCCTCTGCCCTGACCATCGTGAGCCGTTCCTCCTCTGCCCGCTGCCGCTCCGCACCTATCCGCTGGCACAACCGCTCCCACACGGAAGCCACTCCCATTCCAGGGTTCTCCTGCCCTCCGGCCGATGCCTGCACCCCTGATGTTGATGGCCCCGAGCCATGATGCCTCCCACGTTGAGCCTGCTGCTGCCTCCGACGCAACTGCCTGTGCCAGTACGACGGCATCCAGGCTGATGGAAACCACCGACGCCGTCGTGCACGTGCCCTGCCCGATGATGCCGTCACATCCTCCATCTGCTGGGGTCCAGTTGCTGTGGTGTCCACCCCTGCTGGATCTCTGACTCCCGACTGTGGCAGGGATGGGATCCCCACCGAGCTGGCTGCATTGGTCGGGGCAGGTCCACAGGGGGCCCTGGTGGCATCTGGGCTGGAAGACGGCAAGGAGAACGACTGGTGGATAGCCTTCACAGAGGAGGAGAGGGCCGCCACATTGGCCAACACATGCAGGAAACCCCCGAACATGGCCGATCCCAATTGGGCCACGTCGGCACGGTGCACTTCGTGATGACGTGCGTGCTCCTCCCGGGAAGCACGCATGGCATCACGAATCACAGCCGTGCGCATCGCGACCCCAATCAGGACCTTCTCCGCACGGCCAGGGGTTCCCACGTCCGCAGGTGGAGGGGAGTCAGGTGACATGGACATCCCCTCTACCTGCGGACAGGCCTGGGACGGGGCATCCCTGCTGGTGCATGGTGGTGCACTCACAGGGTCAGGGACAGCGACATGCACAGGCCCCTCCACGGTGACCTGTGCTGCCTCCTGCCCCTGGCCCTGGACTGCACCACTTGCACCAGCAGGGATGCCCCCACCAGGCCCCATGTGTGCCCCAGTGGCGGCCTCCTCCTCCTCTGTGCAAACCACCAACCTGGATGGCTCCTCACCGTCTCCCACCGTAGCAGGCCCCTGTGGGGGCTCACCCACCCCTTCCGCTGCAGCCGTGGGGGCATCCCCGCCGCCTTGCTCCACAGCGCCGTCTCCGCCCTCCTATTCACTAGCCGCTGCGTAGAGGGAGACAAAGAACACAAGCATCAGGGCACTGTACAATGGTCCCCTAGACAGGAAGCAATAGCAGATGAGCACCACTGTCAAAGTACACTTCCATCATGTCCCTCCACAACACATGGGTCAGTCCAGGCAAAACACACACAGTAACAGGCATGGTGCATGCCATGGACATTTCCATGCATGTCCAATGGACTCTTGAAACATTCAATGATATGTAACTCACATGCATCATGGCTCATGCCTATCACATGCACACACTTCACCTCAGTCACATCCATCTGGCCCCAAACACACCAAACACAGCGGATACAAGGGTAATTTGGCTGCTTTACTGAATCTGTGCATTGTCACACACATGTGTCATGCATCCATGGCATGCACAAGTCACAGACACGCAGGTCAGGCACACAGACATGGCTACCATATATGTACCTGGCATCAGCACCCATCCCTCACCCCCACCCATGTCCAGGTACAGAGACTGGCATGCTCTCATGTTCTAAATCTGCATAGGGCTCCCCATGCGGCATTTCAACACATGCAACAACCATGTGCATCACACATCACTGGTCGCACATGCATTACCATGATGTTCCTGCACACATACATGCATACATGGCCTATGGCACACATACAGGCAAGTATCATAGAACCAGCACACCGCAACATGCCCTGTCTCACACAGTAATGCATCGACACTTACCGCTCAACTCCAGACGGGCCTCCCTCTCAAGGATCTGGGCGTGGAGCGCTGGGCGTACGCGTTCCAGGACCCTCATCTGGATGGAACTCATGCGGCCCCGGCCCCCCTCCACGAGGCGCCGGGCCTTCACAAGGGTCCTGGACCTCAAGTCCTCCCAGCGCTTCTTGATCTTCAGGACGTCGCGGGTTGCCACCCCCTCCGCGTTGATGGCAACCACACAGTCGGCCCAGATCCTCTGCCGTCCTTCCTTGCTGGCGCGGGACGATCCAAAGAGGGCATCATACTGCCCCAGGACATGCTCCACCAGGACACCAACTTCGGTGACAGTGAAGCTGGTGCCCCTCTGGCCTGGGGTTGCCACTGGTGCCAGATGTGGAAGTGCCCGACATGGCAACCCCAGAGGCAGGTGTGGGTGGGCAACTGGGTCCTGGGGCTGGAGTCTTCAGTTCCAGCAGGGGTGGACACAGCAACTGGACCCCTGAAGATGGCTGATGTGCAGGCACCAAATGGCAGGGCACGGTGGCAGCAGGCAGGCAGGCAGGCAGGCAGCAGCAGATGGCACGTGGGAGGCTGCTCGGGGCACTGGGGGGCAGTAACTCGGCCTTCTGGGCAGGAGCGTGGTCTTCCGTGTGTTTTCGCGTGGCCAGCTTGATACGGAGTGATTTGGCACGTGAAAATCCTGCACGTCAGCGTGAAATCCGAGGAAAGGCCCTTAGCGCGTAAGCGCGTCAGCACGCATACGCGATTCTATTGGACCAGAGTCCCTCAGCGCGTAAGCGCGTCTGTGACGTGACCCGCACGGGTGTTCCCCACTCAGCACGTGATGACGGGGCACACGTGGAGATACTGCACGTCAGAGTGTCATCGCGTGTAATTGGACAAAAGTGCGCGTACACGCGATTGGCCTATGTACGTGTATTTAATGGGTGCGCGGGCACTTACACACGCAAGTACGTCAGCGAACCTGTATCCCGTGGTGCGTGTGAATTTCCACACGCTATTGGACTGGGAACTGGATTCCAGGGGTGCGCGGCTCACACGCTGTATCCCGTGGTGCATGTGAATTTCCACACGCTAGTGGACTGGGAACTGGATTCCAGGGGTGCGCGGCTCACACGCTGTATCCCGTGGTGCGTCTGAATTTCCACACGCTATTGGACTGGGAACTGGATTCCAGGGGTGCGCGGCTCACACGCTGTATCCCGTGGTGCATGTGAATTTCCACACGCTATTGGACTGGGAACTGGATTCCAGGGGTGCGCGGCTCACACGCTGTATCCCGTGGTGCGTGTGAATTTCCACACGCTATTGGACTGGGAACTGGATTCCAGGGGTGCGCGGCTCACACGCTCGCCTAGAACACGCGCAAAGCATAAATTTGCGGACTTTAACAATAACAAGCTCAGACGCCAGGATGAACATACCGTTCCTAGCAGCAGTGGCAGTGGGCTACCAAAGGAGGAGGAGGAGGATAGTCAGGGCCAGAATATTCACACCCAGAACCAGCCTTTTCGGGATGCCTGATGACCAGGTGTATGGGAGGTACAGGTTTCCACCACACATTATACTGGACCTGGTGAGTGAGTGGGAGGATGACCTCACATCACCCACCCTGTGCTCCCAAGCACTCAGCCCCCTGGAGAAGGTCCTCAATGTACTGCACTCCTTAGCCACTGGATCATTTCAGCGGACAAGTGCCATAGTGGGTGGGGTGTCACAGGCCACCCAGTCACGCTGCCTACACCAGGTCTTGAACATCATCACTGCACGGCCATCAGTCCGCAGGCACATATACCTGCCCAGAACCCCTGCAGAAAGGCATGCTGCCGCCCTGGATTTTTACGCTGTGGCACGATTCCCCAAAGTGCTAGGTGCCATCGACTGCACCCATGTGGCTCTACGTCCCCCCAGGGCATCTGAGCACATCTATAGGAACCGCAAGCACTGGCATTCCATCAACGTGCAGGTAGCATGTAATGCCAAGGGAATCATCACCTCAGTATATGCCAACTATCCCGGCTCCACCCACGACAGCTTCATTTACCGAATGTCCACCCTAAGCCGGGACCTAGAAGCTGGGCGGCATGGCGATACATGGCTGCTTGGTGAGTATGTATGCCACTGCACATGCATGCATGTTGGATACTGAGCAAGGTCACAACCCCACCAATGATACCAATCACCACCTCCACAGGGGACAGTGCCTACCCTCTCAGCCCCCACATGATGACGCCAATTCGGAACCCCACCACGCCACCCCAGGTAAGATATAACACAGCCCACATTACAACCAGGGGCATAGTGGAGCGCACATTCGGAGTGCTAAAGTCACGCTTTCGCTCCCTTGACCGTTCTGGCGGGCAGCTGTTATACGCTCCCCCAGTAGTGTGCAGGATCATAGTGGCAGCATGTGTCCTGCACAACGTTGCAACACGCCGGGGCCTGGCCGTGGACATGGTGGTGGCCCCACATCCCCAACCACATGCACAGCCGCTGCGCATGGGAGGGGAAAGGGCACGGGGGGAGGCAGCCCGTACACAGCTAGTGGCTAATTACTTCACATAGAAATCACACCCCTGTGGAGTGCACACTGCCCTGGCACATTCCATCTGACAATCAATGATGACTCAACCTGACACTGATCCTGAATGTCTGGAGAATGAACCGGGAATACCATGTCAGCCTGAGATTGTTCACCTGGAAGTGTCACAATGTGTGCATCCCTACCCACACAGACACCACCAATGCAGTTTTGTGAAGTTACACATTGAAGCAGCTAAAATGAATACCCACTTGCAAAATGCAACAAGAGGACAGTGCCATGTCAGCCAACCCAACCCCAGCACCGCCACACGACACACCGTGCCATGTCATGCTAATTGCAGGTAAACAAAGTAATCCCCACAACATGACATCAGTCTCACTATGTACAGTGGCACTATTAGAAACCTGCAACACCTGAAATGCTCACAGCAATGCCGGACCAACAACATACTTGAGCACGTAGTACCATTAACATGACATCACAAATGTTACATATTAGTAGTCTCACCACCTGGAAATGCCTGCACTCCCACCACTACCAACTGTGCAGTGTTGTCGCCATGTAGAGTTGTAGGTGCACTGCTGCCAACATGGACCCCATCTCCAGACTAGAGGTCCTTGTGTGGACATGAGGAAGGGACCTGCAAATTGGGAGGTAGACACAGAAGAAGAGTTACACATCAATGCAACATGCAGTGTACAACACAACAGCAATATGCACTAGGAATGTATACACAGTATTGACTACAGACTGCCCACACAGCTCATGGGAGTCCAACGTCACTGTGTAATTCACTGTCACTTGGGCACACCCTTTACAAGCCCATGGAAACGGGAAGCAGGAGGGGTGTGTGTGACTCAAACCCAAGCATCTGAACCAAATACATTACAAGCCTGCATGTGCCCGCCACAATGCAGCGTATGCCCACAGGAACCACGGAAGCCAACAGATCGTCCCAAAAAAATTGGGAATAAAAGAATTCAAAATAAAAATAAGAAACAATCAAAAATGGCCATTGATGGGCCCGGGGGGGTTGGGGAGGCCACCCAGGAGGTCTGAGGACAGGATGCACACCAGAACCCACCTGCGTGGATCCTGGGAAGATAAAACACCTCCATGGGCTCATGGCCCACACGGCTACCCTATTGTGGGAGTATCACTGCTGTCGCTATTATCACCCTGTGCAGCTGCATCCGGAGGTGGTTGCACTATGGGAGGCAGCCCACGCAAGGCCCTAGTCTGCTCCTCCATGGCTGCAAGCATGCGGGTGTGGTAGGTCTGGTTCTGGAGGATGAGTGTGCGGAGGTCCCCATGCAACAACTCACGGGATGCCCGGACCTCCGCCCTCGTTGCCTGCATCTCAGCTGAGAGCGTACGGGTGAGACGCTCCAGCTGCTGTTCTGTCCTTTGGTGTGTTGAAGCCTCAAGCTCAACAAGAGTCGTCCTGAGGTGAAGGAGCTCCTGCCTCAGGGCTTCCCTGTGGCCCTGGGACTCAATGGAGATGGCCTCCTGCAGAGTCGCCAGTGCCGCCCGCCTGTCCCTGTTGGACCCCAACATGTCCTCCCTGTGTGACTGGCAGATGGAGTCGGTTGCCTGCTCTAGTCGCTCCATCAGCCTTTCTGGGGGGACAATGGAAGTGGCCACCCTATCCATGGCCTGAGCCATCATCTCGGATGATGCAGCCTGTTGGGTTGCCATACCGTAAATGGATTGCTCCCATGCGGTATTGCCGGGTGGCGTACGGCCACCACGTCGGCGGGCACCACACCTGTCTGGGGCAAGGCGAACTGCGCCTTGCTGTGCCGGCACTGCCTGAGGCTGCAGGACTGCATTCCCCCTCTGATCTGCTGGCCCAGGAACAGGATCAGATGTCGTGGAGTGTGACCCTGCATCCGTAACCACCGAAGGCGTAGCTGCCAACACTGACATCCCCATGGAGGGTTCTGACCCTGGTGCAGGTGGGTGAGACAGAACAGAATCCCTCCCTGGAACACTCACCTGCGACGGCACGTAGGTCTCATCCGAATCAACACCTGAGTACAGCTCGGGGGAGGTGCAGCCAGAGACACCCCTTGAGAGCACGACCTGCAGCACTTGTGGGTTCTCCCTCACCACCACACCACGTCCCTCACTGGTGGTTGGTCGGCCCTCGGACCCCTCCTGGGTCTGCACCATCTCCACAACCCCAGCAGTATCAGGTGCGTCTTCCCCTGCAAAGACATGAAAACAAAGAAATGGAAACAGGCATTAGCACCATGGCACACAATGAGGGCTGAGAAGCAAGAGAACCAGTACTTGATTGACACATGTCCCACATGACTAAAACCCTCCCATGCATGCACCCTCACTGCGTATGAAGTGCAGGCAAATGGCACACACTGATGACACCAAGATGGAAGATGAACACATTTTCTGCATGCTGCCTGGCAGTGGCATCACACATTGGCCTGTGATTGGCAGGTGAAACACACATGCCATCACACAGATGGCATGTACCATTGCTATTGAGTGAAGATGGAGAGGAGGGCAGCACCTATTCATTCAGTCCAGTTCCCGCATGTAATTGCTTTTCTAATTCTAACAGGTCAGATTTTTCACCTGGAGCTGCCAGTCTGAAATGGTCCAATTGCACAGGGACATGTGTGTACAAATGATATCCAGGTAACAAAGTCACTCCACTTTACCATACCCATGTCAGACATGTGACTAGTGGACAGCGACATGCCTAGTGAAAGTGGTGGAATGCAAACAAACTGACTGAATGAACAGTGAAAAAGAAGCAAATATGTTGTGGCAAGGTGACACTTCAAGGGCAACTGGCGTGCAGTTGGGCTAGATGTCTACTGTTGGCAGAAGGGATACTGCTATGGCCAAATGCAGCTGCGCAGGAAGGATTGCATGAAGCACATGGCTGACCCATACGACTCAGGCGCACACACTCTCACCTGGCACCCGAACAGAAGCCCTCACACACACACCATGCACATGGATGACACACACATGCATGTGCACTCACCGGACAATGCCTCGTAATCAGCCAGATCTCCCACGCCTTGGATCTGTTCCTCCGTGACGTAGGTTCCAGCGACTGACTCATGTGGAGTGAGTTCCATGTCTACTACTGGAGACCCACCTCCAGTCACTAGAGTTGCGGCATGACTTGAGGCCAGCTTACTCTTTGCCCTGCGCTTTAGGTCATTCCAGCGCTTATAGCAATCATTGGCTGTGCGCCTCACGATTCCAAGGGCACTTACGATGTCCGCAACGGTCTGCCAGTGTGCCTGGCGTTGTGCAGGTGTGGTCTTGGATCCTGCAACAATGACCATCTCGTTGTCATGTCCGGACACATACTCGACAAGTGCATTCAGTTCGTCATCCGTGAAGCTGGGCTTCCTGGACGGGCCGGACTGTGTAGCCGTGTCTGGGGCATCAGCCTGTGCCGGACGAGCACTCTTCCTCTTCCGCTTGGAAGGTGGTGGTGATCCTGAGTGTCCTGCGCCGCTCTGGACACTAGGGGCAGGAGCCCTGGTGGACTCTGTATCAGGAGTGTGGGATTGCACACTCAGCATGGGAGTTGGTGCAGGCATTAGCTCTAGTGTGATGGTGTCAGGGGGAATGTCAGCAGCATGGACTAGGACCGACACTGTCCTGGCTGGGTGTGTGAGGGCTGGGGTGGATGGAGCCGCAGCTGCCCCTGCAGCCTCTCCGCCCTGCCTCCTTGGTGCAGCAGATGACCTTGCTGCCCCAGATCCACGTGGCATGATGGCATCAACGTGCACCAGCGCACGTGTCGTAGCCCTGCTGACCTGGAAGTCAGCCATGGAGTCAGCCAGGTCTGGTGCCACAATGGGCTGGTCCAACAAGGGCTGAGCATGGATGGTGTCAGCCACATCAGCCTCAATGGGAGGGGGGGGGATTATGGGTGCCCGTGACTGGTCCTCCACACATGGGGGGACAGGCTCACCCTGCAAGTTACGACCACGTCCCCTACCGGATCCACCACGGCCACCACTTGTGGCTCTTCCACCTTTGCCACCCTTACGGAATCCTCGCCTCCCAGCCATGGCACTGATGTTAATGTGCGTATGGGAGTGGATGTAGACTATTGTCCTGGGCAATTGGGGGTCAAAGGGGTTGGGTACCAGATGGTAATTGTACCCTAGTGCTCTAGCAAGGCTGAATGTAACCCCTGGGGAAAGATGACGGGTCACGCAACGCACAGGAGGCCCAAAAAAGGGAGATGACGTGCACGCAACCCCTCCTAGACCACGTGTGCAGAAAGAAAAACCTGCACTACGCTGTGGCACCCAGAAACACAAGAATGAACGTATGCGTGTCACACGCAGCCTAGAATGACCTCTGAAGGGGTAGGCTACACACGGGGCTAGCACAGATGTTAGATACGTGCGTGACTCACCGTCTGCCAGGTAAACGAGCGTGTAAAAGGAGCACGTTTGGTTGGCAACACCCCCGCCAAAAGAAGATTTGTACGCTGTCTGAGGAGACAGGACAACAGTAGAAGGGAACACTGTTTGAGGGAACAGGCCCAGGTAAACCAGTAAAATAGAAAAAAGAGAAAAAGCTGTCAGAGGTAACAGGGAATACGAACTAGAAACGCCGTGAAGTAAATCGCGTGTGAAACGACAAGAAGTACAGAATTCACCCACTCGCTCTCCACGAAAAGCACGTACAAGGAAAACGTGTTCTACACGTACCTTTTATACAGGCCCACACGTCCAGCGTCACTTACGCGGCGTGTACGCGCTAGGGCCATTTCCACCAATTACACGCTTTGTCACTTCTGCGTGTAGGGCCATTTCCACCAATCACACGCGATTACACTCTGACGTGCAGTCTTTCCACGTGTGCTCTGTCATCACGTGCTGTGTGGGAAACACCTGTGCGGGTCACGTCACAGACGCGCCTACGCGCTGAGGGCCTTTCCTCAGTTTTCACGCTGACGTGCAGGATTTTCACGTGCAAAATCACTCCGTACCAAGCTGGCCACGCGTACGCACACGGAATACCACGCTCCTGCCCGGAAGGCCGAACTACTGCCCCCCAGAGCCCGAGCACGCTCCCACCTGCTGCTGCTGCCTGACTGCCTGCTGCCCCTGCACTGCTGGGGGGTGGGGGTGATAGGGGACATGAGTGGGGGCCTGGTGGAGGCTGCCCCTGGTGGCTGGGGGGTGGGGGTGGTGGTAGACATGGGTGGGGGCCTGGTGGAGGCTTCCCCTGGTGGCTGGGGGGTGGGGGTGGGGTGGTAGACATGGGTGGGGGCCTGGTGGAGGCTGCCCCTGGTGGCTGGGGGGTGGGGGTGCAGGGGGACATGAGCAGGTGTGCAGGGTAGTCCCCTGTTTTGTGGGCTGCCTGCAGGGGCCGTGGAGGGTGTACAGGGAACACCTGTGAGGACCCACCCAGCCTAATCGCGTGTGTAACTTCCCACGCACCCCTGTAATACACGTACCAAGCCAAATCGCGTGTGAGAATTCCCGCGCATACCTGAAATACACGTACCCTGCTGAAGTCGCGTGTAAAACTTCCCGCGCACCCCTGAAATGCATGCGCCCAGGCTATTCGCGTGTGGAACTTCCCGCGCACCCCTGAAATACACGTGCCCAGGCTATTCGCGTGTGGAACTTCCCGCGCACCCCTGAAATACACGCGCCCAGGCTATTCGCGAGTGGGACTTCCCGCGCAGCCCTGAAATACAGGTAGCACGCTGGGAGACATGAGTGGGGGCCTGGTGGAGGCTTCCCCTGGTGGCTGGGGGATGGGGGTGCAGGGAGACATGAGTGGGGGCCTGGTGGAGGCTGCCCCTGGTGGCTGGGGGGTGGGGGTGCAGGGGGACATGAGTGGGGGCCTGGTGGAGGCTGCCCCTGGTGGCTGGGGGTTGGGGGTGATAGGGGACATGAGTGGGGGCCTGGTGGAGGCTGCCCCTGGTGGCTGGGGGGTGGGGGTGCAGGGGGACATGAGTGGGGGCCTGGTGGAGGCTGCCCCTGGTGGCTGGGGGGTGGGGGTGCAGGGGGACATGAGTGGGGGCCTGGTGGAGGGTGCCCCTGCACTGCTGGGGGGTGGTGTGGTAGACATGGGTGGGGGCCTGGTGGGGGCTGCCCCTGGTGGCTGGGGGGCGGGGGTGGTGGTAGACATGGGTGGGGGCCTGGTGGAGGCTGCCCCTGGTGGCTGGGGTGTGGGGGTGGTGGGAGACATGAGTGGGGGCCTGGTGGAGGGTGCCCCTGGTGGCTGGGGGGTGGGGTGGTGGGAGACATGAGTGGGGGCATGGTGGAGGGTGACCCTGCACTGCTGGGGTTTGGGGGTGGTGGGAGACATGAGTGGGGGCCTGGTGGAGGCTGCCCCTGGTGGCTGGGGGGTGGGGTGGTGGGAGACATGAGTGGGGGCCTGGTGGAGCGTGACCCTGCACTGCTGGGGTTTGGGGGTGGTGGGAGACATGAGTGGGGGCCTGGTGGAGGCTGCCCCTGGTGGCTGGGGGGTGGGGTGGTGGGAGACATGAATGGGGGCCTGGTGGAGGCTGCCCATGGTGGCTGGGGGGTGGGGGTGGTGGTAGACATGGGTGGGGGCCTGGTGGAGGCTGCCCCTGGTGGCTGGGGGGCGGGGGTGGTGGTAGACATGGGTGGGGGCCTGGTGGAGGCTGCCCCTGGTGGCTGGGGGGCGGGGGTGGTGGTAGACATGGGTGGGGGCCTGGTGGAGGGTGACCCTGCACTGCTGGGGTTTGGGGGTGGTGGGAGACATGAGTGGGGGCCTGGTGGAGGCTGCCCCTGGTGGCTGGGGGGTGGGGTGGTGGGAGACATGAGTGGGGGCCTGGTGGAGGGTGACCCTGCACTGCTGGGGTTTGGGGGTGGTGGGAGACATGAGTGGGGGCCTGGTGGAGGCTGCCCCTGGTGGCTGGGGGGTGGGGTGGTGGGAGACATGAGTGGGGGCCTGGTGGAGGCTGCCCATGGTGGCTGGGGGGTGGGGGTGGTGGTAGACATGGGTGGGGGCCTGGTGGAGGCTGCCCCTGGTGGCTGGGGGGCGGGGGTGGTGGTAGACATGGGTGGGGGCCTGGTGGAGGCTGCCCCTGGTGGCTGGGGGGCGGGGGTGGTGGTAGACATGGGTGGGGGCCTGGTGGAGGCTGCCCCTGGTGGCTGGGGGGCGGGGGTGGTGGTAGACATGGGTGGGGGCCTGGTGGAGGCTGCCCCTGGTGGCTGGGGGGTGGGGGTGGTGGGAGACATGAGTGGGGGCCTGGTGGAGGGTGCCCCTGGTGGCTGGGGGGTGGGGTGGTGGGAGACATGAGTGGGGGCCTGGTGGAGGGTGACCCTGCACTGCTGGGGTTTGGGGGTGGTGGGAGACATGAGTGGGGGCCTGGTGGAGGCTGCCCCTGGTGGCTGGGGGGTGGGGTGGTGGGAGACATGAGTGGGGGCCTGGTGGAGGCTGCCCATGGTGGCTGGGGGGTGGGGGTGGTGGTAGACATGGGTGGGGGCCTGGTGGAGGCTGCCCCTGGTGGCTAGGGGACGGGGGTGGTGGTAGACATGGGTGGGGGCCTGGTGGAGGCTGCCCCTGGTGGCTGGGGGGCAGGGGTGGTGGTAGACATGGGTGGGGGCCTGGTGGAGGCTGCCCCTGGTGGCTGGGGGGTGGGGGTGGTGGGAGACATGAGTGGGGGCCTGGTGGAGGGTGCCCCTGGTGGCTGGGGGGTGGGGTGGTGGGAGACATGAGTGGGGGCCTGGTGGAGGGTGACCCTGCACTGCTGGGGTTTGGGGGTGGTGGGAGACATGAGTGGGGGCCTGGTGGAGGCTGCCCCTGGTGGCTGGGGGGTGGGGTGGTGGGAGACATGAGTGGGGGCCTGGTGGAGGCTGCCCATGGTGGCTGGGGGGTGGGGGTGGTGGTAGACATGGGTGGGGGCCTGGTGGAGGCTGCCCCTGGTGGCTGGGGGGCGGGGGTGGTGGTAGACATGGGTGGGGGCCTGGTGGAGGCTGCCCCTGGTGGCTGGGGGGCGGGGGTGGTGGTAGACATGGGTGGGGGCCTGGTGGAGGCTGCCCCTTGTGGCTGGGGGGCGGGGGTGGTGGTAGACATGGGTGGGGGCCTGGTGGAGGCTGCCCCTGGTGGCTGGGGGGTGGGGGTGGTGGGAGACATGAGTGGGGGCCTGGTGGAGGGTGCCCCTGGTGGCTGGGGGGTGGGGTGGTGGGAGACATGAGTGGGGGCCTGGTGGAGGGTGACCCTGCACTGCTGGGGTTTGGGGGTGGTGGGAGACATGAGTGGGGGCCTGGTGGAGGCTGCCCCTGGTGGCTGGGGGGTGGGGTGGTGGGAGACATGAGTGGGGGCCTGGTGGAGGCTGCCCATGGTGGCTGGGGGGTGGGGGTGGTGGTAGACATGGGTGGGGGCCTGGTGGAGGCTGCCCCTGGTGGCTGGGGGGCGGGGGTGGTGGTAGACATGGGTGGGGGCCTGGTGGAGGCTGCCCCTGGTGGCTGGGGGGCGGGGGTGGTGGTAGACATGGGTGGGGGCCTGGTGGAGGCTGCCCCTGGTGGCTGGGGGGCGGGGGTGGTGGTAGACATGGGTGGGGGCCTGGTGGAGGCTGCCCCTGGTGGCTGGGTGGCGGGGGTGGTGGTAGACATGGGTGGGGGCCTGGTGGAGGCTGCCCCTGGTGGCTGGGGGGTGGGGGTGGTGGGAGACATGAGTGGGGGCCTGGTGGAGGGTGCCCCTGGTGGCTGGGGGGTGGGGTGGTGGGAGACATGGGTGGGGGCCTGGTGGAGGCTGCCCCTGGTGGCTGGGGGGTGGGGGTGGTGGTAGACATGGGTGGGGGCCTGGTGGAGGCTGCCCCTGGTGGCTGGGGGGTGGGGGTGCAGGGGGACATGAGCAGGTGTGCAGGGTAGTCCCCTGTTTTGTGGGCTGCCTGCAGGGGCCGTGGAGGGTGTACAGGGAACACCTGTGAGGACCCACCCAGCCTAATCGCGTGTGTAACTTCCCACGCACCCCTGTAATACACGTACCCAGCCAAATCGCGTGTAAAACTTCCCGTGTACCCCTGTAATACACCTACCCAGCCAAATCGCGTGTGATAATTCCCGCGTACCCCTGTAATACACGTGCCCTGGCTAATCGCGTGTAAACTTCACGCGTACCCCTCTAATACACGTACCCTGGCCAATCGCGTGTTAAACTTCCCGCGTACCCCTGTAATACACGTACCCTGTCTAATCGCGTGTGTAACTTCCCACGCACCCCTGTAATACACGTACCCAGCCAAATCGCGTGTGATAATTCCTGCGCACCCCTGTAATACACGTACCCAGCCAAATCGCGTGTAAAACTTCCCGTGTACCCCTGTAATACACCTACCCAGCCAAATCGCGTGTGATAATTCCCGCGTACCCCTGTAATACACGTGCCCTGGCTAATCGCGTGTAAAACTTCACGCGTACCCCTCTAATACACGTACCCTGGCCAATCGCGTGTTAAACTTCCCGCGTACCCCTGTAATACACGTACCCTGGCTAATCGCGTGTACACCTTCCCGCGTACCCCTGATATGAACGTTACCCGCTTTGTGTTCCTTGTTTGGCAGCCCTGTAAACTGGTCCAGGGTTAGCGCAGCCCTTTGTGATGATTTAGCGATTTTGATGGCTTTTCCTTGCGCGAGGGCGTTCTTGGGGGCGTTACTGGCGCTGCTGCAGGGTCGCTGCGATACTCTGCGCCACGGCTGGTTTGGGAGCCTAAAATCCATGAATACGCTGTGCGCGGAAATCGGTTTTAGCCCACGTGCCTGGCGCAGACAATCGCACGCGGACACTCTGCGCCAGCCGCTTGCGACACTTTTCTGCGAAATTCTATGAATTACCCTGTTAGTGTGTATTGACAAGATGTAATGATATTATGCTTCACATGTAAAGACTGGCAACATTTGAAAAGAAAAGTGCCACTTTGTTTCCAGGGGTCACATGAGAATTTCATTTAGGCCCAAGGCTTGTTGTTGGGCAGACTGCACAAAGGCCCTCCCCACTGAAAGGCTGGCTCTTGCATCCCAGCTGTGACAACTGCAATAAAGTGTGGCCTTCTAATAGGTGTTGAAAAAAAACTTTCGCCAGACTTTGTGTCTCTGAATTCTCATTTCTGTGCAGGACAAATGGCTTATCCAGAGCAGGCCTGGAATGTAGGTGGGAGTTGTGAAAACACGGGCTGCAATCAAGGCTGAACTCTGGAAAAAATGCAAGAAAATAGAAGCTTTTCAGTTTGAAATGGTGGTCCCCTTCAGATACGATGACAGGATTCTAGACGTCTGCAAGGCCTTGTGACATCACATGGCCGGCCTAGCTCATTATCTGCAGTGGGGGATCTCTGTGTTAACCGGTGCATCTCAAGTTGTTACAACATGCAGTTTACTAACCTCAAACAACAAAGAGGCTAATTAAAAACACATTCTCAGCAACCATAAGTCATACTGCTGTCATTTGTGTGACATTTTCTAGAACATTTTCAGGCAACTTTGTTGAAATAAAATTCATCACCTGCCACTTAGAGAATTGCAATGGCCAGCTAAAATGTGTTCCTGGCTGCTGTGAACATGTCCCGAATGTAAGACTTGAACGTAAGACTTGGCGGACAGGTGGAGGATAAGATTTGGAATGTGGGGAGTAAATTGCATGTCCCTAACTATTATGCTTTTTGTATAAATGGCAGAAAATTGCCACACGTCCGTGCAACCTAGTTCAGACTCGACTGTCATTTTATAAAATTCCCCATGATTAGCTGAAGCGGAATATACATATATGTTGCAGGATTAGATATTTTACTGTTTGGTTTTATATACAGCCCTATGGGTATAGACACTATTCTAAGATGGCTGACCCCTAACCCATCATTACTCCAGCTTTACATGAGTATCATATGACCTCCTAGTGAACAGGAATTCAAAATGTCCATAACTTTATTTAATTAAGCAAAAGTAAACAAACACTGTATGACAGCCTGAGGAAGCCCGAGTCATGGGTGGAATGTGTGGTCATGTGTTGGCTACCTTTCAGTAGTATTTTTGCACTTGCCATGCTTTCAAATTACAGTCCTACCACTCTGGCACAGCTGATTTTAATGTTTCAATATATGTACAGCTTTTTGCAGTGTTTTGTAACCATACCCCACACGTGTATGGGTCATCTTTGGTGATCATACTGTACAAACTTTCCATCTGAGTTGTATCATCTTAGCACACTGTTGTATATATATATATAGACAAAATATATATGGCAATTACTAGTAAATTATGAAGTTTTACCACATTCCCACTTTTTGACAAAAATTTGACATGGAAACAAAAGGGGATTTCAAATGGGAGTTGCCATATGTCTGTTCCAGACTGCCAAACCAATCAAAAGAGAGAGGCTGGACTTGAGAGGAGAGAGAAGGTATCTGTCCAATCGTGGTTAACATAACAAAACAGGCATATTTGTAAAGTGCATCGTGCCACTAATAACAGATGTTTATTGTTACCCAACTTAATGGTACTAATTTTATCAACCTTAGAATGGTGAAGGGCTGAGTGGACCTGCCGAGATTCAAACCTGTGACCATGAGGTCAAACACAGGCCCCTGTAGTGGATGCATTAGTCCAAGCAGCAGTTTAATTCATCCAAGAAGGAGGAATCATAGAATCCTGTAACATGGAAAACAGCATTTTTAAACATTAAAAGCAAAATGGCATGCACATGTTTGCAAATAAAAACGGCTGCTTGTCCATTGATAATGACAGGTAGGCCCCATTCCACATGGCTATTTAACTTTACATGAAACGAAAGAAAAAAAATAGGCCATTTATGCTGCAGTGTCTAAATGCCTGCCATTCATGTGACAGGGAAAGCAAAAGCCAGGCCGTTTTCGGTTGCAGTGTTTAAATGCCTGCTATTCATGTGAAAGGAACTTCTGTTTGGGCCATTTAAATACACCCCCCATCATCCCTAAACATGAAGAGGCTCCAAGCCATCCAAAACAGTGTGCTCCATGCAGACATTGGCATTCCTAAACAGAACATATAACTGCTGCCAGGAAACAGGCACACTGGCTACCCATCAAACAGTGAGTCCTCTTTAAGACCCTGGCTGTAACCCACAAATGCTTCAACCACACAGCCCCCTTTTACCTTACCCAAAGAATACACAGGTCAAAATCCTCCGGACCTACTCGAACACCCTATGCCAATATGCACACAGTACCCAAAATTAAACGAGCCAGAGCAGGAAGCGCAAGCTTCCCATTCATTGGAGGCTTTCAATGGAATGCCCTTCCACCACACCTAAGAGTAAAAACCTCCCACCTAGCCTTATGCAAAGCCATCAAAACACTCCTATTTATCTGATCCCAGTCTGCTGAATCTATATGTATACAATGTTTTTATAATGTCTGCCACATATCTTTCACCCTGATGTATGCCTCTTGTAACTAAGTCATTTCCTTGTAACAGTGCCTTAATGCCCCCAGGCTGTTTGCATGCTCTATAAATCTAAAAAATAAAATAAAATCAATAGCTTGACTGTAAAAGCATCAGGATTGCATTTGAGCTCCCGCACATTCGAGCATCTTCTTTCCAGTAGTTTGTCCATAATGTCCCGAAACCCTTTCACAGACTGAACAGAACCTTGCAACATGATCTGATTCAAGTCCATGTACATGTACTCAGAGGGCAAAGAAACATAAAATAGCACAATAACTGTCTCCATTGGAATCTAGCCTGCAATGAAGCTAAACTGAGTTCATGCCTGATGATACCATTCGGCACTTACAGGGCCAGCCCCACACCTTTTTCCAGATGGTCCCTGGAATAAAGTTCAGACAGGCACCAAGCTCTACAGACTCCATGTCTAGCCCATACAGCAGTACCGGCTCTATCCTGTCCAAGTAGTATTTAAGAACAGGCAGGATAGAGAACCTACATAATTTCCAGAAAATGCATAGGAGATAGTAGAGGAGCCAACTTCTCTTTTAGTGTGCATGTCCACATTTCGATAGACTCAATGTTGGATAGATTGTAACCCAGATAGCGCATGGATATCACCCTTTTGACAGTTTCCACCCCCACGCACCATTGCATCACCTTAGGGCTCTTGAGTTTCAAAAAAATCATCACCTTGAATTTAGCACCATTGATGGCCAGATTGTTTGATGCAGTGGAGGCCTCAAAGATGTTAAATTTGCTTTGGAGTCTCTGCAGTGTTCAATCAAAGATGATGATATCATCTCCAAAGGCCAGCCAGTGGATTCTCAAATGTCCCAAACTTACCGCAATTAGATCCTGTCCCTCCCATCAGTATTCAATATCACACAAATACAGATTAAACAAAGTTGGTGCCAAAATAGACCTCTGTCTTAGTCAAAGAAAAACCTGAATGGGTTTAGCGATGGGCCCCTCCTTATTAAGGTGAATCCTGACAGTGGAGTTATGATGCAATGTTGCCACTAGACAGACCAACTTGTGGGGCACCTACAATCTTAATAGTTTGTCCCAAAGCCACTGGCACTCCACACAGTCAAAAGCTGAAGAGAGGTCCAGGGAGATCATATAGATATTGCCCCCCCAAACAAAAGCCTAGGCATTAAGCCACAGATGTTGAACTAGTGTAGCATTGAGGGGAGTTCCAACCTGGTGCTGGAACCCTACCTGAAAGCGAGATAGAATGTTTGCCTTCACTAGATAGATGTTCACCTCTCTAAGCAACAATGTGGAGAACACCTTACAGGTAGGGTCAATCAGAGCAATGGGCTGATAGTTAGCCAGATCATGGGGTCACCTTTCTTAAAAATTGGAATTACGATGAACTGCGTCCATGAAATTGGTACCTTATGCATGACATAGATGGAGTCAAAATTGGGTTTAAGCCAGCCAGCCCAGGCAGTCGGGTCCTTTTTCAGCAGGAAGGGGGAAGCCCATCTGATTTTGATCATTGACTAGTTTTGTTATTTCTAGAATTGAAATCGGGATAAAGTAAAGTACTGTCATTTGTGTTTTTCCCAATCAACTTGTGTGATTTATTTATGTAAAAAGAAGTTTGATTGTGAACCACAAAGAAAGTGGCGATGTTACATTAGAAGTGATTGACATTTTTTGAGAAGGTGGCATATGGCACAAAGCATTAGATACATTTTATATGACCCAGAATTCTCAAGAAGAACTGAGTCAAATGGCTCAGCTCACAGCTTATCTATACATCCATTTGCAGTTAGTGGAAGAACGAGTGCAGAAGAGTGACACCTGTGTGCAGAGACAGACTGAGATTCTAAATGATGCGCAAAAAGAACTTAAATAGTTAGAAGATCAAGCGCAGCAGAGCCATACTTTCAAGTTAAAACAAGAAAACCTCATGGAACAACTCAAATAAGAGCAAGAGAGCAGAGCGTGAAACTCAGTTTTTAGCCCTACAAGATGTACATAAAGAGTGTGTGGAAAATATGAGCGCACTGCAACATAAGGTCAATGGTCAGACTATTTAAAATAGAGGGCTGTTAGAAGACCTTATAGCCTTTCAATTACAAATAAAGGAGTTGAACAATGAAAACAGTCACTTAATTATAAAAGGGTTTGACTCCCAAAATAAATTCGGTCACATATATCAGCAGGTATACATATTATAACAACAGAAAATGCAACTGGAGAAGGAAAGGACTTCTTGAACCATGAGGGGCATCAGTTGAAAATGCATACAGAAAAGATTCAGTCAGGTTCTCAGGAACTGACTGAAAATAGGCAAGAAAATGTAGAACTCAAGGAGCATGTGGTGCAAGTGGACGCTGACCTGTTAAACCAGAATATGGTAGAAAAACGCAAGAGAAAGAGATTGGTCTTTGAAAGCCAACCGCTTTGAATATGCACACACATTACAGGCTGCACAAAATGAAAATGGGTCAAGTCAGAATGTAAGTAAGAACAGAGAGAAGCAGGTGTGAGAGTTTGACAAATGAAATTGAAAATTACAAACAAGAATTGAAGCTCCCTGACCAGGCAGGGTATGGGAAAGGGCCCTCTGATCCAGGGGCGATGTCCTCCCATCAGGAACCACATGCCCATTAACCACAACTTCCATGCACCAACTGCGACTGACCACATCTTTTCCACCCACAAAGCCAAAGGAAACATGAGGCACAGAGAATTACCCCAAACTGATCCAGAAGGCCAGTCCTTATATGAGATTGAGGTGTACTCACCTCTATCACACAGAAGGGAAGGTGGCCAGAACAGTGTGTACTGGCAAGTTAAGAATAATCCAGTGAGTACTTCAGACCATGAAAACTCCCTTGATGAGAAACATGAGGGCGTTGTACTTAAAAGAAATGAGATTGCAGAAAGACCACCGAGCTCGCTTAGTTGGAGAAGAACATTGAAAGCCTCAGCCCAGGAGGGGATTATTAAAAACCTCCTTACATTTAGGAGAAGGAGTGAATTTCCCCAGACTATCTGGAAGGGGGAATACTACACAGTTGAGTCACTCTGAGGAAGAGACTAAGTATTATCCTGTGCCAAAAGGTGACAACAGGGGAAATGACCTTGAGAATTAATGGCGGAACTGGCAAGAGGAGTCCAGATCCTGTGGTTCTGGGAGGTCTCATAGAGATAGGGAGTGGCTAGAAGATAGGGAATGCAGCACAAATAGCAGCTCAGAGTCAGAAGGTGAATGGACTCAGGTGCATAGAAAAAGGAAGACAGGGAAACAAAGAAATGGTTTTGTCAAAGACCCATTTAGAGAGATCAAGGCCATAAACAGCTTCATGAAGTATCCAGTGTGGGAACATTTAGAATTGTATGAAGAAATGATCCTCCTTTGGTACAAAAAATGACATACATTGCATGGAGTTTGTGAAATGGACGTTCTCTCCTGGGTACTCCAGTTTCTTTTCGGGACTGGAGGAGCAGAATCATTATAAATGGTCCACCTATAAGGCAGCCCTTTTGAAACATTTTTCCACACATAGGAACTCACAAGAGGCCCCTAAGGCTGCATATAATCTGCAATGTGGGGAGGATCAGGCGCCTAAGGGGTTTGTGCAGGAGTTAAAGCAGGCATATGTCCAGACTTCCCGGCAAGTGAACACCAATAGTAGGGAGTTCTTAACTACATATTTCCATGTGCTCCCCAAATACAAAATGACTCAGTTGGTGCGTGACTTCCATGAGCATAGAACCCTGGATTAGGTAATTGAACAAACCCCAGCTATGAAGTCCAGAAGACAACTGAGAGTGAAAACAGCCCCAAAAATCCCAAACCATTTTACAGCCCTGCTGCTGCAAAGGTGGCAGAGGTAGACAATTACCCCTCCATTGGATATATGGAGATGGAGGGCCTAAAAGTAACCCTCCTGCCAACAAGAAAAAAGGAAGGCAGAAGGGACCTCCAATCTGGCCCAATCGAATGCTAGTTAGGGAGGGGCCCAGAACAATGATCCCTCTGACCCTGCCACCTATGTAAACCCTAGGTACAAAGGTACCAAGCCAATCCTGGGGTATGTATACACTCCTTTGGTCCAGGGGGGAACCAATCAGGTAAGTACTGCCCAAGGAAACTTCCCTCAGGAGTGAAGTATTACTCCACCTCCAGATATGACTTTTTCCCTAGATGTCCCCCAAACCAGAACGTCCAAAATAATCATCCTCTCGCTCCCTGTGTTCCAGGACAATAGATTCCTGAACGTTGAAGAAAGGCGATTCTTAGGATGGAAAATGATGGTGGAACTTTCCAGTACCCGAACTACTCCAGTAGAAGGGACAATTACCCTTTTTGGGAGCAGCAGAGTTATTACTCAAGACCTCCCTACAACCCAGAAAAGGTCTTGCAGCTGGAGCAACAGGTCCAGCAACTGACTGACGACCTGAGGCACTTGCCGAGGGCTCAGTCCAACTCTCAACCTAACCCTGCTTCCCAGATTTCCCCAACACTCATGGCTGATGCCACAGGGGGGATATGACAGGAGCAAACATCTGACAAACCACAGGTTTCTGAGGTGGGGGTCCGGGTGGAGAAGGGATGCCAAGCCCTAGAGGAAGCTTCCTTTCTCACCCAGACAGAACCCATAGAAACGTCTCAGCCATATATTGATTCTTCTTCCCCTGAAATGTTAGACCCCAAGGAGCTAAGGGTGAGGAGAAGAGGCCAAAGAAGAACCCACCTTGTGGAGGAGCTTAAGGTGAACCCTTTTGAAAGAGAAGAATCCCAGGAGGACTCGGGTAAACAGACCTTCTCTTTCAGAAATGGGGGGATCCCTCCCAAAGAAACATGGGTTCTAAAAGACCCTTAGTGGGACTGGATAACTATGGAAATGGACCCAAAACAAGAAACTATTCACCCCCCAAAATGTGATCCCCCAAATAGGTTCGGAGAACTTCCACCAGGAAAAGGGGGTCAGCAAAGAATCAGAGGAGAAAGAGGACTTCCCAAATCCGTCGATTGTTAATTATAAAGTTTTCTTTACAGATTCCCAAACTCTGACATGAAAAATTGCCCAAGATAACATGGTGTCAGAGTTCAATATTAAGAAAATGAACACTGGGCTGGCAAATAACTCACACTTTCTTTGCACCCTGGAGGAGAAAGAAGGATGATTCTACGCACCAGTAAGTGTCTAGTGTCCGTGTGAATTATCAGCTCTGCTGGATACTGGATCCCAAGCCACCCTCCGTTCCAAAAAGGCATTTGACCAACTAAACTCAGGATGGGGGAGGGACACCAAATTCCCCTCACATCACTTCCCTGACAACTCCAAAATGTCAACAGGAATGACATATCCATCGAAGGGACTGCAGATCTGGAAATACAAATTGAGATACATCAACTGAAACTTCTGATGACACATCTTGTTTACTGCAGAATGATCTCTTGAGAAGGTTATCACCTCTGATCAAATGTGTAAACAAGGTTCTCTGGGCTCAGACTAACCAGCCTATAAAAATTAAAAATGAGTGCCAAGTATGAAAGCATGAATGGTATGTGTCATTTAATTGATTGACTTTCTCAGAAAGTAGAATTCCATTTCAAGAATAACCAAGTCCCAGACATCACTGTCATCTCTGTGGTAGAACAAACTGGTGATGGAAACCCTGGCCCATTCTTGAAAATCAACCTCCCTCCAGTTTTAAGTGGAAATCTACACTGGAAGGTAACACCTTAATATTTGACACATGTCCAAAATCAGAAGAAACCTTAGTCCCGTGAAACCAGACAAGGAAGAGCTTGCTCAAAGTCTGACAAACATTCAGAAAAAGGGCAAACAGTTGGTTCCCCCATTCAGCTACATGAGGAGGAAGAGCCAGTGCTTGCTAGAGTATGTCTGAAGCAAAGGATTATTCAGGAAACTCCCAAAAGACCAGACCATTCCCACATTTAAAATGATTGACAAATGTTAAGTAGGTCTGGAAACTCCAAACTGCAAACATCTCCTGCCTAGCAGGTGTAGGCTACACATGTCCATTGGCAACAAAAACATAGAGCATAATTGTTGAGTCATGAGAGCTATCTTTCTGCCTTTTATCTGGTATGTGACATACTCAACTGATTCCCAATCAATTTGGACCTAATTAATAATTAAGTCTGGTCCCGACTGGGTCACCTCAATTGATGAGTTATGTGGTTGAAGTTCAAGTCTGAGAAAAGGTTACCATCCCAGGACAGCTGCGACAGTTGTTCCCCTCAAAATTAATTGAGGGCAGAACCTCAAACTTCAGGATGCCTATACAAGGTTTATATTTAAAACCCACAGCTCTAGTAGACCTAGAACATTACACCATTTGAATATTGGTGGATAACTGCAACCCCGAAGTATCACTTTGGGTGCAGACACCTTTATTGGAATGGCAGTTGAAGCCCAACATTATTCTATTGATTTAGGTAATAAAATCATGGGACCAATCCCAAACAACTGTTTCAACAACAGCAACGGTATTCTTCCAGAAAAGATTTTTACTAAGCCTGGAGGGAATTTCTTGGTGTACCTTCCTGCCCCTACAAGGGGAAGAGGTGACCTCTGACATCAGGAGGGAGGAGGTAGTGTCTCAAGTGAAGTACCACTTCCTGGCACCTGCTGTCCAGGTCGACACCATCAAAAGAGATCTCTCCACCCAACTGGAGGATACCGATGAAATTGCCAAGCCTGAGATCTTTCCCGGTTTCAAGCAGATGGTCAAAGAAAGGATCAATCTTGCTGATGCCTGTGAGACATAGGAGCAAAGACAAAAGCTAAAACGGGTCTTCCTGGAGTTCCAAGATATCTTTAAAGTGGACTCATAAAACTGGGTACGCATATCCATTAATTTAACCACCATACCCATGGACTACGAGATGGCTCCAGTATTTGTGAAACTATACAGGTTACCTCTCACATCCATGGAGCCACTCTCTGAGATTATTAAGAATTTAGAATACCCTGAGATAATTTGTCCTATATACAGTACCTTTAACAACCCGAAACTGGGGATACTCAAACCAAACGGCGAATGGTGACTATGTCTAGAGCTGAGGGAGTTGAACAAATAGGTCCACGTATTAAGATGACCACTTCCCTACATCAATCAAGGGCTGGCACAGATCCAAGGGTCAAAGGTGTACACTACCATTGACTTGACCAACGGATACTGACAGTACCTGTGAGTACGGAAGACCAGTAAAAGCTTGCCTTTAACTTCGGGGGCAGCAATATAGGTGGACCTGAACCCCCATTTGATACATAATCTCTGGCAACAAGTTCAACCTCTTTCTACATAAGGCCATGCCCAACTTGGGAGAATGGGGAAACATGGCCTTTCTAGATGAAGTTCTAATCAAGAGCTCAACTGTGTAGGAACATATGACAGGGATCCACTATCTTCTAATATAGTTGCAGAAAGCCAGAGCAAAATTGTCCTTTCAGAAGGTAGTTCTGTAAAACCTGTGTGAACTTCTTAGGGCACGAGATAACCCCTGAGGATCTTAAACCCCAGGTGAAGTAGGTGGAAGCCGTATTGAAATTAAAAGACACTACTAATCTGTGAGAATTAAAAAGCCTCCTTAGACTCACTAATTATAGTACAACGTTCATTGAAGACTACGCAGATGTCAATCAACCCTTGGTCCATTTATGAAACACCGGAGTCAAGTGGGAGTGGTGTCCAGAACAAGCTGAGGCAGTTAAACAACTGAAAAGAAGCCTTTCCCAGGCTCCTTGTTTGGTTTACCCCATCAAGAACAAGGAGTTGTTCTTGGAGACAGGGTTCTCAGACACTTGTCTAACAGTTGTGTTGTATCAAAAGCATGACATGGTCAACAAAGTCATCTCGTACACAAGTAAGACTTTGTCCTCTGTGGAGGAAAAATTCAATGACTGTGATATGGCATGCCTGGCAACAGTGTGGGCACTGAAAAATTACCACCCATTCACCCAGGGGGAGCACATCATTGTCGAGACTGCTCACCAACCCTTTCAATATTTACAAAGTGACAGAATTCAGTGTGGGGGATGTTAGTAATTCCAGAATTACTTCCTGGATTCTGTCCATGCAAAGCTTTCCTGTGGAGGTCAGATATGGCCAAAACACAAAGAGTCCCCTAGCACAAGTGTTGGTCAGACTCGCATGATTGTCTTCAAGAAAACTGTCTTGAGGACAAAAGTCTAATAACCAATAACAACCTGGTGGCGTACTTAACTTCCAAACACAAGGTCTAGGAAGAAGACATATGTCAGGGGATACCCACATTTTATGCGTATGGGTGTTTCTACCATGTTAATAACAATGGGCAAAAGTACTAGTGGCTGACTTTGGGAACGCCTGGGTGAATGATGACCCAGATCCCTCCGCTGGTTACAAAATAGGAACCAAAGTAGTCCGTTTATAGAGTTGATGGCCGTTCATCAAGCCATTCGTGCTGCAGTGCACCACCAATTGGTCATAATCACTGACTTTTTAAAAAAAATGTTAAGGTTTTATTTGGTTTATATTTTACAAACCTTTTACCTTTGTCATTACAATAGTGATTAAAAAAAGAAAATTATTTTTAATTATTTACAATAGAAAACCCGTAACATTTCTACAGGAAAACAAAAAAAGAGTAAAGCAAGGTTATTGAATCTTCAATTCTCTCAAAGCCTGTAGGGTACTTTTGAGTGGCAACTGATTAGATTTCTTGAAAATTGTCAACAAAAGTTTCACCAGTGCTAATGTGAATCGCAGATGTTGTCCTCTTAATAGTTTGAGCCACCAATCGTCTGGTGATCTACAGAGGTACTTATTAGTGATCCCCACCATTAATTGTGATATGATTGCACCCATAGCAGATGTTTCAATGATTCTTTTGTCTGGTCTTCTTGACATAATCTGCATTTTTGTGTTTGAATCTTCCATTGATAATTTCACTGGTGGGGAACAGATTCAACCTGAACCTCAGATATTGATCTCTACACTACTCATTCGGAAAGATTTCCAAATATTTTGGTAGGGTGTTTAATGTTCTGTTTCCAAAGAAAGGTTTCCCATATGCTTTTAGCTTTTGTCTTCCCATTTGTGTGACAATCATATCCTGCAAATAAAGTTTATACTCGATCTTATCGAGATTCTCTATCAATGATTCATCGGTTTCGTCTAAATCTGCAAGGATTGCATGAGATATTACTTTCCATTCTTGCAGTGTTTGATAATTGCTTTTGGTAAGTGCGATTCTTATGCCTAGAAATCCACTGTTTTGAGGTGGATCAACACATTTGCGATTCAATGCTAACAATTTCCATGTTATTATTGCTTTTAATGAAGTGAGTCCCACTTCCATGCACAAGGCTTGGATTGGCATGCTAGGAGGAATTTGCAGCACTCTTTTCCAGAATAGGTCTTCAATAACTGTCCAACTGTGGGAACAGAAAGTCAACACTGTTCAGCACCATAGGTCAGAACTTGAATCGCTTTGAGCCTATAAAAAGTTAGCAACAGTTTGAGAGAGAACTTACAATAATGCTTCAACAGAATTCTACCTTGACTAGTTAGGCTAGTTGCTTTAGCCTTTAATAAATCCAGTCTTGGTTTGTCGATCTTACTGGTATTGAGGCACACGTCTAGATATGAAAGCGCTGAGACTTGTAGAATATTTTCTTCATCAATATACCAGCTATTTCTTTTTCTTCCTTTGTGGTTTCTCGGTTGGCCTCCGAAGGCCATCACTCTAGATTTAAGTAGATTAATTTTCAGTTCATTGGCTTGGACACAGTTTTGCAAGGCAACTAATTGGCGTTGTAGTTCCACTGGGGTGTGATCGAGTAGGACCATCTTGTCAGCATACAAGAGGCGACTTATTTCAGTGCCTCCAGTTTTGGGTGGAAAACTTCTCATGTCGACGAATGCTTGATAAATGTCCGAAGTAAACAAGTTAACTAAGTCAGCTGCCAACGTGCTGCATTGTTTGAGTCCCTTGTTCGTAACAATTGGTTTTGTCGGCATCCCTGACTGGTCTAGCCGTATCTGTATTGTGGTGTCTGTATACAGCTCCTGCATAGCATGAAGAATTGGGAGTGGGCACCTCGACTGATACAATTTGTTCCACAATTTATCTCTATCAAATGAATCAAAAGCTTCAGTGAGATTGATAAATGCTATGAATATTTTCTTCCATTTGGATTGTTCGGTTTGAGCCTTCAAGATGTTAATTATAAAAAGATTTAAGGTGGTGCCGACACCTTTCACAAATCCACATTGCCACCAGTCACGATGGTCGAATTTAATGCTCCACTTGTTCAAGGCTTTCGTAACAAAAGATGCAAACATCTTCCACACCACATCAAATAATGCTATGGGGCGGTAGTTGGTTGGGATAGTTTGTATACCTTTTATAAATATTGGAATTATGACTGCTGTTCTCCAAGACATTAAGATTTTCCGATTTTGAGTTACTTGCAGGAACAACAGCATTAAGATTTCCACCCATTGGTCGGGGTGCTCTTTGAGCAGGGCATTCGTGAGGCTGTCAGTTTCTGGGGCTCTTGATTAATTCAATTTAATTATTGTTTCTCTCACTGAACTATAGTTAATTTGAAAAGCATTCCAGGTTTCTCAATCTTCTTTTTGGTCAGGAATCCATTCAAAATCAGGATCATCGAATTTTGAGAAGTAGGCAATCCAGGTAGCGGCCGTGATGGGATTTGACATTAAGGCTTCTTGTGGCGAGTTTAAGTTGTTTATCATTGACCATATTTGAGCAGTGTCTTTTGACTTGATGTTGTTTAGCATCTATTCTGCATCGTTTTATATGATAGATCTCTGATTTAATTTTCCCCAATTTCTGTATTTTCGTTTTGGTTTTTGTTGTTAGCGATCTACATACTTTAAAGCTTGTAAATCCTTATTCAATTTCTTTTTGCGATCAGCAATTACATGGTCATAACTGTGTTTGTGTACGAATTTTGGTTTGTTAGAAATTCCAGCTCTTGTTTCAAATATCTTTATTAGGGTTGTAAATACCTCTGTATCAGCAGTTGTTATATTCATTTTTGGAATGAGTGACGTATCAAATGTATTGCATAGTTGTGTTGGCTTTGCTGGTGTTATACGTAATCTGTTGTGTCCAGGCATTACGTCAAGTTGAGCGGTGTATGAAGCCACAGCACTCTCAATTTGACATGCCCAAGTCGTCTCCAAGAGATTGTGTTCACTTTGGAGTTTCTACACCACTTGCATTGTGATTGGGTATCTCATGATGCTTTCGGAAACACAAATAAACGCAAATATAATCTCAAATTTGTTTGTGTTTCCTTCCCCTCCACGTCACTGATCCCGGTTTGTTGTTGGATTGGTGGTCAGTGAGGAATCTTATGTTTCTTGATAAGGATTTCAATTGGGCGAAACACCCTGGTCTCAGCCTAGTATGCAGCGTACAACTGAAATGCTTATTTTGTTATATATAGGTTCAATATTTGAGAGACACACCACTCATATCACACCACCTTTTCAAATACCCCGGGTCACAATGGACCAGGAACCAGGCTGGTAGGTAAAGGTAATATTTATTTATTTATTTAGAAATTCAAGAAAATCACACACTTTCAGCATATAAAGCAGCATCACCAATGTGGTGACAGCAACAAATAGGAAGGTAGGCAATGCACTTAATTCAACCCTTTAGCAACACAGATAGAAAACACCAGGGAATAGAAACACTTTGGATTTCTGGAAAGATAGCACTCAAGTTAGGATTTCCCCTGCAAAATTCCCTCAACCCACAAATAATCAAATCTGAATGGATATCTAGAAGAAGCAGGTAATCAGGATTAAGGAATGGGGAATCCAACCTTCCCTCCTCAAATAAGAATGAAAAATGGATTTGAAATCCTTGCAATGTTATAATGACATTCGGAAATGGCTGAACAAAACAATGAATGTGTGCAAAAATCCTTAAATAAGTACAACTCTTTACTGGAGCAACACTGGAAAGATACTAGCAATCATAAGCAATAGATTAAGCAAAAGCATACAGTTCGAAATTGAATGGAAGGTATAAAATTATTTATAATCGAAATCACACGTGTAAAACATTTTGAAAATGTCAATTCCCGCCTGAAACTAACCAGACAGTTTTGGATAAAACGTGTGAAGTTCACTGATTTGGAGTGCGGTCTTTTAGTTGGGGTGTAGCTATAGGTCTTAGGTACAATCTGGAAGTGGAATGAGGTCTCTAGCTGTTAAATTGAGGGAGTTATGTAAGATCTAGTGAGGTGCGTTTTTTGAGAAAATGAAGGCGTGAAAAGGCAAAGAAATCAGTTTTGACATTAAACAGTTTTACTCTATGCGAGAGCATTCAGGCTAGACTACCAGCTTGAGACACAGTAAGTTCCAGGGTGGATCCACAGAATCAACCCTAGTTCCCCCGTACCCACCCTGGCGGAACCAGTCCGATCACTCCAAACAGGATAAATAGTTTAGGATTAACACTGGACAGAAATATTAAAGATGTTGGCGCTATCACAATAAATCAATGACAGGGTAGCAAGAATGATTTTTACAATATTACAGTTATTAGAATAAGTATAGGATGATTTAGAGATGGGATAGAGACAAAACAAGATATGTAGACTATGGATTTCTATGGGGTAGGGATGATACTTACAGTCCTCTTTATTTTAGGATATTGGACCATCAAGGGTTCTGGTCACTACATAACAAAGCACCTGGCGAGACAGCTGGGCAGTTCGGGCACCGGAGGGCACTGTACTGGCACTGGACTGGCCCCTCTGGTCACTGGATACTAAGAATCAGCTGGAGGGCAGGTTTGCAGCAGGCATGCATTTAGTAAGCAGCAAGCCAGGTTAATTCAGGATGCTTCCCAAAACACCACAGCGTCCCTTGGTTATTGGGATTTTTAGAGTTGAAGCCTAGCTGAAGCAAGATCAGCAAGGTTTTGGCCTTGTGGTTGGGATCTGGAATCTAGATGAATAATGTAATATGAAGACAGGAACAAGACAGGGCGCTGGGCAGGAAAACAGTTATCGGTCAGGAATCAGCATGTCCTGTGTGTTGTCAGGGGCTTTTATTTATAATGCCAGGTGACATCATCACAGTATATGACAGGGGCAGGCTTTACTACACACGCCTATAACAATAGGATTGGGCAATAGTGGAAGTCTCTGCCTAGCTCTTCACCGGTTGGATGTCAGAAAAATTATTTCATGTTTGTTCATGCAGTGATTTTTTACAGTGTCCAGAAACCTCCCAGAGTTACTGGAACTAAACTCTATTTACACCATTACAACCTTTCAGTAAATCAGATACACAGGTTACATATTTTTTTCCTAACATTTCTCTCCAAACCCCTAGTCCGTGAGGCTTGGTTTTGCCCCTCTGACAGTTTTTCCACGCTTTTCAAGGGGATTCATATTAATCAAAATTCTGCAACTTTATACATGGGTGGGGATTGTCATGAGGAATGTATGTACAAAAATGTAGGTCTGCAATATTAATACTTTTCTTACAATTCAACATATATCACTGTTTATGTCCAGAGTGTGTCAAGACATTCTACCAAGTTTCAAAATACAGTCCCCACTTTCACTTTTACACTGTAAAAATGCCACATTTTTACCAATTTTGGCAACTGAAGTATAAGTCTTTTTAAAGTTCTTTATAAAATAGTCTTTAGAACAAATGGTAGTCACTGTCATTTTTTTCTTTCCTGCTGACACCAACTGGCATCTCCTATCAAGCAGGATGGGGGGGGGGGTTCCTCAGCCTGATAGAAGTTATATGGTCTCTCACACCTCCCGTTTCCTTTCATGAGAACACCATTGTCCTGGGTTCCAACAGAGACACAAGTCTGTTCCACCCCATAATTATCAGTGGGTTGGCAGGATCTGCTGGGAGAGATAGCCCTTTTGGTCAAAAACCTGTTTTTCAACTTTGTATCTCAAGCCACCCTGGGTTTAACATCTTTCACTTTTGATCTTATATCCAGAATTTAATAAGCTGGTTACATCAAATGACACATGTGATATATTCTCCCCATTAGTTTAAGCCCTTTATTTTTCTAAAGACAAGTAAAACTTCTATTTACCAGTGTACTGTTTTAAATCACAGGCATTCGATTTTCCTTATTTTGTAAGCAGCCTATTTTCACACGTGGTGCAAGCTGACATTTCTTTCTTTAATTCGGTTTTGGGCAGCTCACTCAGCTTTCCACAATGTCCTTGCAGCTAAAGTCATTTTTCTTTGAAGCATGAGTTTTATCTGAAAACTGATACATGAAACTGACCAGGCTCAGATGGTTGAAGTTCTTTTGAAGACAGCTGGTGTTTGATACATTGTGGAGAAATATGCGCGCTTTCCCGTGTTAGTCAAAATAAAGATCCTTGTTGATTTCTTTCCAAGCTAAGATGACTGGGCCTATCATTCATGAACTAGGCCTAGTTTTGCTAATGCACAATGACTTCTTCTGGGCATGGCAGGGCCTTTTCAATCAAAGCCATTTCATAGTAAATGGATGGATTTAGCCCCAAAGCAGCCTTTTTAAAAGGTGAAAAAAGGTTTCATTCTGAAAAGGAATTTTAGGTTTTTTAGCAAGGCAATGCTGCCTATTTACTTAATGCCATGTTAAATGTTGCAGAGCACACTTGCACATTCCTGCAGTGTGTACTCTATTCCGCCATGCCTGAAATGTGTGTGGCAGGGTGCTGCAGTCATTTTTTTTATGGTTGTTGTAAAATAATCCTGTGAGATCCTGGCGCGCACAGGAGCCAGCACAGCCATTTTGCTGTTTCTTGCACCAATGCAGCAAAGTGATGGGGTAAAGCACAGCTGAGTGGGTCAATATATCCCACATTCTGTGAGTCATTATTCGTCTCCAAGTTAGGCCTCTCAGTCTAGCTGAAGTTGGAGCTACTGGGTCTTCATCTGTGTCATATCCCTCGTTGTTCCAAAAGAGGGCATTCAGGTCACCACAAATAATAATATGGGGATTATTCAATTGTTCTCTGAATTTATCCACGTACAGTGCTATTGTTTTGGGGAAATTGCTTAAGGTCTTTATCTCTGGATTCCAATACACATTGATGATGATCGTAATTAGTGGTTGTTTGGTGTCCAAAACAGACAAGTTTCCCACTAAACATTGTATGTGTGGTTTCGGCTGAATTATTAGCAATAATTCAAACGGTACTGTGTCTTAAATGGCAATTAGAAGTCCAGAAGTTGGTCTGCCTCTTAAGAGCAGGATTCAAAAATACTGAATAGCCATCAACAATTGGAGGAGTTTGTAAAGTCTCTTGTAAACAAATGATGTCCTGTGTTAGTTTTGCCCTGCCTTCGCTAGTGGTCAAGTGGATAAATGCTCTTGTGTTCCAGCTTGCTATCGACAAATCTCTTATGTTTATTTGTAGTGAAGTCTATGCATTATTCATGTTGGCAGAAAACAGGCCGGCTAGCCATCTCCAATGTTCAGCTGTTCCATTTTCTACAGTCTGTGTGTTAGAGATGATATTCCGCCATCTTGATTTCTCCTGAGCATCGCTTGGTTTTTGTGTATGGTCTTTTGCATGTGATCTGGTGGTTCCAAAATTCTTTCTGTGAATGTTTTGGAACATACTTCACTTTTAATGGGGGGTTGGCAGAGATAACTTGCTCTTTTATTTCTGTTAGATCAAAGCCCATTGATCTCCACTTCTTGGTTTCTTACAATAATTGATGTTTGACGAGTATACGAGTTAAGTGAATAATCACTATTATCTGTTCTGGAATCTGCTTCAAATTCGACAGCTGTCAGGTCTTGGGTTGTTAAAAACATTAATGCAGGAAGATTGAGAAGTAATATGATGACGTTAGCATGATTCAAAATCTAACCATCGTCTTCAGTGATGATACGTTCTAATAAAATATGGAACGTTGAGTCTGCTCGTTTTACTGGGTTGACCGGGGTAACACCCCCAGTTTGAGGCTCTTCGGTCGCTTCTTTAATGTTTTTCTTTTCATGATTCATAGAGAGAATATCACATAGCTGTCAATTACTGTTGGTGGTTGTTGCACGTAGTCAATACTCTTAAGCTCATTATTTCTGCTACTGATCGGTTTGAGATGCATGTTTCTCTGTTTGTCAATAGTTTGGACAGGTTCTATTTCTTCCTATGTGATCCTTAGTAGTTTAATTTGAGCTTCAGCTTCATGTTTATTTACCCCTCTGCAGGTTCTGTTGATCATTTGAGACAATGTTATTTGTGTGTTGCCCACGCCATCACCAATGCTGATTGTGGATTTCACCTGAGGCTGGTAGTGAAGCCTACTGGCTTCTTGTTCCTCCTTGGTTTTCTGGTTTCCTCTGAGTCTGCTTCCGATTCTGATGATTCAGGCTCACATGTCAAATCATCACTGTTTGCAGATTCTGAATCAGTGTTCTCTGATGTTGTGATTGAGTAAGTTGACAGGTCCATCCAGTCGTTATCTGAAATTTCAGCAACTTTTATGGTCTCAATCATTCTAGTGATTGTTGCTTGTGGTTTATCATTTTTATCATGTGTATTTGCAGATCATTCAGGTTGATTAATAATAGGCAATGTAATGTTTTTGATGAACGTCTTGCTGCCATTTGATTTTCGTTACTGACAAATTCTTAGTTCTTACTTTGTGTATTGCCCTTTTTGCCTCTTTTGTGTGTCATTTTTCCCCCTTTAATTGTTTTGGAATTGTTGCTAGCAATGATAACTGTGAACTGGTCTTTGCAGATTTATCAAAAATCAGGCACATGGTCATCACTCCAGGGGGTTGCATCAGCGTTGCCTCATTGTTTTCGACAAGATTTAGGTTTTGTGGAGTGTCAATTAAGTCGATAATGGAATGCAGGTCTTTCAAATTTTCTAATACCCGTATACAACGTGTGAATTATTTATTGAGTCAAGAGGCTTGGTTTGAGGTACCTGTTCGATAATAATGGAACTTGATTGATTAATATCCTTTCTCTGGTACAGTTGTGGTGGATCTGTTTGTACGGCTGAGGCTGTTACTTGTTTCTGCGGCATTGGGGGATGGAGCAAAGGCTCTGCTAATTCATGTAACCTCGATAATCTGCGTGCTTTTTTTTCTTTTATGATGGGGTCAAGCATAGTATGAAGTAAAGTTATAACTTTAGCTTCACTCATTTCGATGTTCTGTTGTTCCCCACTTACAAATCCTTTGACACATATCATTTTTGAATGAAGCATGGCAAGGACGGTTGTCTGATCATTTATTTGCTCTCCGATTTGCTCATATAGTTTCATAAATGGTGATAGAATAGCTGTTAGAGTCGAGACCATTATAAATTTGCAATTGTCCAGTGAGATTTGTCGATGTATTCCTTCAGTTGGGATTATTCCTTCTGTTTGAGTTGCTTTAAAAATGTTGACTTCACAGTGATATTTGATCATTTTCTTAGGATCTTGGACTGCTGCATGCATGGAACCTCGATAATCTGCGTGCTTGTTTTTCTTTTATGATGGGGTCAAGCATAGTATGAAGTCAAGTTATAACTTTAGCTTCACTCATTTCGATGTTCTGTTGTTCCCCACTTACAAATCCTTTGTATCATTTTAAAACATGTAAAATATCATTTTTGAATGAAGCATGGCAAGGACGGTTGTCTGATCATTTATTTGCTCGCCGATTTGCTCATATAGTTTCATAAATGGTGATAGAATAGCTGTTAGAGTCGAGACCATTATAAATTTGCAATTGTCCGGTGAGATTTGTCGATGTATTCCTTCAGTTGGGATTATTCCTTCTGTTTGAGTTGCTTTAAAAAAGTCGACTTCACAGTGATATTTGATCATTTTCTTAGGATCTTGGACTGCTGCATGCATAGAGGGAAAGGGCGCTTTGAAGTTTGTTTGCCTAATGTGGTCAGATCGATTAAATTGTGGTATGGCATGTGATGTGTCCAGGACCAACTCAGTGGGGATGATTTAATATTTATGGGGCACTGGTGTTTAACCGCATTTAGAAACCAATTGTTGTGATCTTCTCCGGATTCCATAGTATTTGATGTTTCCAAAAGTAGTTGGTCAGGAATTTCCAGGTGAGCATCGCTTTTTTTATCTACAAGTTCTAAAGACTTAGATTGTAGGACCGGGAAAGTCCTTTTTTCCACTACATAGTGTGGCTCTGAGTCAGGATTTATGTAGTGAAGTGCTTGATCTGTCAGTAAGTTATTTTGAGGATTAAGAGACATGGTTTTCCATGTACTAGAAATGTTGGGGCGTTTTGCAAAGAATCTAGCTGTGCATTGTTCATGAAAGGAAATGTCATGTTTTCTTTTAAGTTCTGCTTTTGCACTTTGTATTGCGTTCATGTCTGAACTGTCTTTACTGGCAATTTTCATTGGTGGGGGCGCTGAAAACAAACTAAAAACTTGTTGATTTTTTTGGGTTCGAGACCATTTAAAAGCGACAGTGAGACTTGGGAGGGACCGCCTCACTGATGCAGCATGTTCCGTCGTCATCTTCTGCACCGACTATAACGGTGCCGCCCTACACAGAGTTGCGGGTGCCCAGTGAACAACAGCGGCTCACTGCCTCGGTGCCATCACTGGGCAGCTCATCGACGCCGGAGCCCTGACATGCGAACACAACCACGGCTGCCCCACGCGTGCACAGGAGCCTCAGCTCTACAAGTGAGTCAGTTTTTGATTTTATTTTCTGGGGGATGAACATCAGACTTTTAATGAAGTTTGTAGGTGTAACAGGGTCGCTGACAATGATCAGTGGGTCCGTGGCTGATGTGGTAACCTCAATGTTTTTGTTGTGACTGTACAATTGTTGACATAACTCAGTCAGGATTTGTAGAGTAGTAATGTGAGAGTGAGTTGATGCAGTGATGTCAACCTCAATGGTGAATGGAGTTATACAAGTAAGTTGATCATGAAATGCTAGAGCAGCAGAGGACAAGTCTGTTGCAAACAATGTTTCCTCTGCTGTATTTGAAACGGATAAGGCTTCACATATATCACTGACTCTGATTATGATCAGGGTTGGGTTCGTGGAGCACCTGATTAACTGGAAGAATAAAGGCATGCTTGGTGCCAAACATAAACCATTAGAGCATGCCAAACTGATCCAGTCAACTGAGAATCTGGTGACCTCCAATGAGATGGCCATCTATTGGAAGAAGATAAGAGGTAAGGGATGGAGGGGCCAGATAAGACTGGTAATGACCCGGATGACCAGCTGGCTAAACCCAGAGCTGTGCGGGGGGATTTTATATATTTTCATAGACACAGAATCCCTGCTGGAGGAAATCCAAGTTGCAGCTGTCACCAGGTCTCAACTGCCCAGTGGAGTAAAGATACCCTAGATGCAGATTTGGTCACTGCATGGAAAGAAGACCCAATCATTGGGAATTTTATGGACACATCAAAGACCCTGTGGTTTTTCCTCTAACTGAGTCGTATTGTACTGCTAAAGAGGATGTCCGGGTGTTGATGAAGTTTTCCAAGATGTTCCAGATCCAAGACAGTTTGTTGGGTACTACCCATCTGGCAGCACCAGTGGGTAGTACCTAACTCATTCCGAAGCCTGCCACTGCCAGTTATAGGGGGTTTCACACGACATTAGAAATCTTGTGCGATGTTTCCTGAAGGTCACACATGGACCAGGATCTCACACTTGCCTAAAGGAGTGTCTTGTGTGTGCTCAATTTCACCCCCGTTCATTCACACACAGAGCTCCCCTACACAAATGGAGAATGACACTGCCTTGTTCAGATTTGCAAGTCGATTTTTCATTGGGCCAGTGATTTGTTCAAGGAAACAAGTACATGTTGACAGTGACATGCTTGTTTGTAAAGTGGGTAGAATGTCTTCCAGTGCTGAATTGTAAGACAGAGACAGCTGCCACATTAATAATCAATCACATCTTCTCTCATTTCAGCCTCCCACAAAGAATTGAGTTGGCTCGAGGAAGTATTTTTAAAGTGAGTTGATGTCGTAGATGTGGGTATTTCTAGAGGTAAATAGAAAACTACACATTGCATACCACCCAGCCTCAAGCAGTGGGGGGTAGACAGATACAACAAAACAATTATGAGTATCTTAAAGAAGTTTGTGGTGGACTCTGGACCCAGTAGGCAGATATGATTATCACTTGTCCTGATGGCTATTAGGTCTGCACTATCTTCTGCAACAAAGATGTCTCCATTTGAGCTCATGAACGGAGAAAAATTGTGTTACTTCAGCATCTGCTCTATAGAATGCAGGAGCGGACCCTGATAAATGCGACCACCACTCATGAGTACATTGAAAATTTAAGGAAGCACCTTCAGCATGCTTTCGCTTATGCTCAGTGCACTTTAGAAAAGTCAGCTGAAGGGAGGAAGACCTATTATGATCTAAAGACCACGTTGAAAGAGTATGAAGTAGGCGACAAGGTTTACCTGTACAATTTCTAAAGGAATCAGTCCAAGGGGTGGGAATTTCTTCCTTCTTGGTGTGGTGCCTTTGAAATTGTATATAAAAGATCACCTATTGCCTACAAGATCTGCATCCCAAATGGAGAACAGACAGAAGAATAATGGGTCCACATCAATCAGTTGAAACGCTGTCATCCCAGACTGTCTTTACGACTGATTAAGGAGCCAAATGAAGGTCGAGCAGAGTGGAAACCCCCGATGGAAAATTGGAAAATTGTGCCAGGTGAGTAGTTCAATTAATATTCTTTGGAAATGTTAAAAAAAATTGTTGAATTGATTTTCTCAAATGTTGTGTCTAGTTTTAGGTAATTTGTCCTCTTTTGAATTGATGTGTTGAAATGTTATATCTATTTCTATATAAATATTTTCTCTCAAATGCAATGTCCATCTTCCAGATAAAAATGATGTGTAAAAGGTGCTGAGCCTCTTTTTCTTACTATTTCCAGATAATTAACTTCATTCACTTCCAGCCTGGAGGCAAGAGCAGAGTCCGGGGAGGACCCCAGGCACCCCGCAAAGAAGGAAGAATGGGGGTGACATGCTACACCCCCATCCCAGAGACAGAAGGGGATACTGGAGTGCCTACTCCCTAATGAAGGAAATTGAGCTGGAAGGGCTACAACAGAAAGAAAAATATAAGAAAAAAAGGAGGATTTCAGATGAAACCCAACTCAGTGTGACGACCCTCACCCAAAACCCCCTCTGGCAAACCCATTGGCCAGGTGGAGTCAGGACTCGGGCCTCTAGAGTCTGGCATCCTCTTCAGAAGCCCTCATGGGGCCAGTCCTTGCGCCTTTGGCGCCAGGCTCATACATCACGAAAAACAATGTGCTTGGGAACTACTTTATTGTATAGTCAGCCAACATGGAGGCATCCACATAGCTTGGTTCCTAAGAACCAAGCTATGCGGTCCAGTGTTTTGGGTGTGGTAGCCTAGGGACTACTTTACCTGGACTATTTTGTTGGGGCTATTTAAACTACACCCGAGCAAGACAACACACTTTGCGTTACTTTGCAGCTTGCAACGTGACGCTCACCGTGTCCAGCTATTCCCTCGAACCTCGGAGCAGCAGAACCTGCAAGGAGACAAAAGGAACATCATTAGCAGCAGCATTTTACCTGCAGTCTTCATCTTTAAACACTCGCAGCTACTGAGAAAAGCTTCCTCGAATTTGCACGCCTCCCGGACAGAACGACCTGAAAGAGGAAGATAGAGGCAACATTAAAGAAAGCAGTAGAGACATTTACAAATTACGAACTGCTCAAAAGGCTTACCTGGCTGGTCGCCTCTCAGCTGGCACCATCCAGACATTCCACTTGCGCTGAAGAACACCGCGACCTACAAGGAAGGTGAACACAGTTAGCAAAGGCAAGACTTTGCAGCGCTGCGCATAGCGCTTACTTACCGCATCATAGCGCTCTTAATGCGCCATCATTTACCAGCGAGCCTCAACCAAGCCAGTTCTCCGTGCTGAAGCTCTGCATACCTAAGGTAGAAAAAAGAGACATTTTAAACAAAGAAAGGCATGCAGGATAGCAACAAAACTAAAGAACAGCAATAAGACCTACCTGAACAATATCAAATGGGCCAGCGTCAGTGAAGTAACTGGACCGCACTTGCCCATGAAAGACAACGCGTCCCTGCAAAGAAGGCAGGACAGAGAACACGCCTAATTCGACCACAAGGTGAGGAGAGGGCGCCAGAGGGACTGAAATCATACGGGGGTGGAGGGAGGATACTTCCCCCAGTCGGTCAGTCTTGAACACAGTCCTCCTGTATTTTCAGGCAGAACCTTCCCCGCAGACCACATCAGGGCAAAGCTGAGAAGCATACCGGCGAGTAACCCGGCTGGGTGGCGTCCCTGTGGATACCAGGTGAGTGTAACAGAACGCAAAGCCTAGCATAACAAATCCACCTGGGCACCATGGAGACATCAGAAAGGACCAATTTTCCCAATTGCTAGGAGAGCTTCGTACTGAGGTTAATCCTGCCCGACAAGAGACTAATGCCCTCCGGAGAGACCTAATAGTGACCAAAGAATGCACTGAAGAGATTAGCAGGCAATACTTGCAATCACCGGCAGGACAGACGCCTCTACCTGGAAGCAATCCAATGATGCCAAACCCTGCCATACCACCCACTCCGGTACAGATCACGTTACCTGGAACAGTGCCTCTGGCACCACCAGAAAGGTTCTCAGGCGACCCACAGAAGTATGCAGCATTCATCAATCAGTGCCGCCTTCATTTTCTTTGTAGGCCTGGAGCATTTCCAAATGACCAAGCTCGGGTAGCTTTTGTCTTATCATACCTAAGTGGTAGTGCAGCAGATTGGTCGGTGCCGTTGGCAACCCATGACGACCCTCTATTACATGACTTTGGGGGGTTCCAGAGAGAAATGGAAAAACTTTTGCTCGCCATACCCAGGAACAAGCAGTAGACAATGAACTCTTGTCCCTCTGACAGGGGAATTAGGACTTGTTAATGTACATTGCTACCCTCAACAGACTGGTGGCCGAAGCTAGGTGGCCAGATAACAAAAGAACCACGTTATTACATCGAGGCTTACGAGGAGAATTAAAGAACGTCTTAGCCCAGGTGGTTGATCCACCCTGAGACTGTGCAGAATTCATAAATCTGGTTGTGCAGCTGGACCACAGGTTGCAGGACCGAAAGGCAGACCGGTCTAAGATGGACCCTCGGACCGTGTATGTTCGACCAAGGGAAAACACAACCCCGTTTACTTGAAAATGCTGTAGAACCCATGCAGATTTGAGGGATACGGCCTCCATTAACAAAACAAGAGCGGGACAAAAGAAGACAACAACAGCTTTGTTTGTATTGTGGGAAACCAGGACATTTCCTGAAGGACTGTCCAGTAAAACACCCAAGAAGAACATTTGGGACCACAGAGAAGGATGAAGCTAAGGAATCGGAAAACTACCAAGCTCGACAAACATAGAGGTCAGTTTGTCGAGAGAGAAGAAAGAGTTGCTGACCTCGCACTTTGCAATAACATTGATCTTAATTAACCACCAACAGTTGTCAATAATGCATGCCGGTGAAGCATACATCGATAGCAGAGCAGTTGGAAATTATATTGATCAAGAACTGGCAGCAGAGATGGGGCTTCCTTTGTGTTCTAAGCCAACTGTGGATAAGGTAACCACCTTGGATGGGACAGAAATCGCTTCCGGACCAGTAACCCAGTGCACAGCCAGGGTAACCTTGCTGTGCCAGGACGGACATCGGGAGTTTATTTCATTCAATCTCATCAAGGCACCTCAGTTCAGGTTAATACTAGGGATGCCATGGTTGGTTGCTCACAACCCTTTGATAGACTGGCGAGCATGAAAATTAAACTTCCCCGGTGACTGCTCCCCTGCCTGCTATTACCAAGAGGAGAAACCAGATGTCTGTATCCCCATTACTCCCGGGGCGACAGTATCAACACTTGGAGCAACTAATACCTTGCCAAGTGAATACCATGATTTCCAGGATGTTTTCCGAAAGGACCTAGCCAATACATTGCCGCCGCACAGGCCCTATGACTGTCAGATCGACCTTGTTCCTGGTGCACAAATCCGTTGTGGCAGGATCTACGCTCTCACAGAACCAGAAAACCTTCATTTGAAATCTTATTTAGACCAGTACCTTGCAAACGGATTTATCCATCCTTCGAAGTCCCCCGCAGCCAGTCCTTTGTTCTTCTTACCAAAAAAGGAAGGAGACTTGAGAACCTGTATTGACTACCGCGCATTGAACCAGACCACTGTGAAGAACCGCTACCCCTTGCCACTTATCCCTGAGATGCTAGACCAAGTTAAAGATGCCCAGATGTATACCAAATTGGACCTTCGAGGAGCGTACCACCTGGTCCGAGTTAGAAAAGGAGATGAATGGAAAACCGCCTTCCGTACTAAGTACGGCTTGTTTGAATATCAAGTCATGCCCTTCTGGTTATGCAACGCTCCTCCGGCATTCCAGTATTTCATGAATGACGTCTTAAGGGAATTAATTGATGTGTGCGCCTTGGTGTACATAGACAACATCTTAATATACTCAGCCTCGGAACAAGATCATGTCAAGCATGTTTGTTCAGTCCTCACCAAGCTCACTCAACATCTCTTGTTTGCAAAGCTTGAAAAATGCTTTTTTCATGTCACCGAAGTAGAATTTATTGGTTGTATCCTTACTCCAGGAAGCATCAGAATGGACGTGCACAAGGTAGATGCCATTCTGAAATGGCCTTCACAGACGTCTCTCAAAGGGGTCCAAAGCATGCGGGGCTTTGCGAACCTCTACCTCCGATTCATCCTAGACTTCTCTCAGGTTGCGCACCCAATCACATTACTATTACAAAAAAACAATAAAAAGTTTGCTTGGACCGAAGAAGCAGATGAAGCCTTTCAGGAACTTAAACAAAGGTTTACCTCCGCTCCAATCCTGCGACATCCTCGTTCAGACATCCCTTATGTCATTGAAACTGATGCGTCATGTCTCGCAATGAGGGCTGTCCTTTCACAGAGAGACCCGGAAACTGGCCAGCTACATCCTGTGGCCTTCTGGTCGAAAAAGTTCTCACCTCCAGAGATTAATTATGTCATCACGGATAAGGAACTCCTGGCTATCAAATCCACCTTTAAAGCCTGGAAGCACTACCTTCTGGGGGCCAGACACAACATTACAGTCATCAAAGACCACCGAAACCTGCAATATCACAAAACAGCCAAATCCCCAGTCCTCGCGCCAATTACGGTGGGCCATTTTCTTTGCTGAATATGATTATGTAATCACATTTTGACCAGGAGTCAGAAACGGAAAGGCGGATGCCTTATCTCGCATGGGCATAGATGAAATTGTATATACAACTCCAGACCCAGTACCTATTATACATGAAGACAAACTCTTGGGTATCACGACAGCCTTAACAGAAGCAGAACTACGAAAAGAAATGCAATGGACAATGAATCCTGATGCCTACTTCACATGGCAAACTCAAGGAGAACAATATACGATCAAGGACCATCTACCCTTTTTTAGGGATCGCCTATATGTACCCAAGAAGGAATTACAACAGCATATTATTTCAAACTATCATGATTCACTGATTGAAGGGCATCCTGGGATCGCCAAAACCCTAGCTAAGGTGAAAGAGAACTTTTGTTGGCCTACCTGGCGTAAGGACATCATTCAGTAGATTCAGTCCTGCGGTGTCTGCGCACAGAATAAATAGCATAAACAAAAACCATCTGGTCTCCTACAACCATTGGACATTCCTCCAGTTCCATGGCACACTCTTTCCCTTGACTTCATCACGGATCTACCTCGAAGCCAAGGGTTCAACACCATCCTTGTAGTTGTGGACTTATTCTCGAAGATGGCCCATTTTATTCCTCTCAAAGGCCTCCCAGACGCAGCCACTTTAGCAAAAGTGTTCCTGGAGGGCATTGTTAAGCTACATGGCTTCCCTTTGGTTCTGGTCTCTGATCGAGGCAGCCAGTTTGTTTCAAACTTCTGGAAAAAATCTTGTGCAATGGCACAGATCGATGTTCAGCTATCTACCAGTCACCATCCTCAAACGGACTGCCAAACCGAGAGAACCAATCAGACACTCAAACAATATTTACGATGCATGCTGCACCATGAACAAAGGAATTGGAAATACCTACTATGGATAGCCAAATATGCATATAACAATTCTTTGCATTCAAGTATGGGACAAACGCCCTTCTATACCCTTTATGTCAGACATCCACGTACCTCTGAACTAGACCTTCCAGCCAGCTTGGAAATGCCAGCGTTAAAGACTCTACACACAACCATTACTCAGGCTTTCAAAAGGGCAAAGGAACACCTTATTCATGCCAGAGAAAAACAAAAGAGATTCGCCGACCAACACCGGAAAAAGGCCCCTGATTATCAAGTAGGAGACAAAGATTGTTTAGCCGCTAAATTTGTACCCATCAAGGGAACCCTGACGTTTCATCCCAGATTCTTAGGACTCTATACCATTAAGGCAATTATCAACCCAGCAGCCGTGGAACTGGATTTACCACCTAATCTACACATCCACCCGGTATTCCATGTGTCCCTCCTGAAACCAATGCAACCCGGCACACAGATTGGGCCACCACCTAAGCCCATACTTGTTGACGGGGAACCAGAATTCGAAGTCAAAGATATCTTGGACTCTAAATACTCTAGGACCAAGCTATATTATCTCATCTATTGGAAAGGATTTGGACCACAAGATAGATCCTGGGAGCCCAGTGAGAATATCCACGCACCACGTCTAATCAGGGCCAGACAGAAGGAACACCATGGGAGGGGACCTAGGGGGGAGTGCTGTCACGACCCTCACCCAAAACCCCCTCTGGCAAACCCATTGGCCAGGTGGAGTCAGGACTCGGGCCTCTAGAGCCTGGCATCCTCTTCAAAAGCCCTCATGGGGCCAGTTCTGTCGACTAGGTTCATACATCATGAAAAAAAATGTGCTTGGGAACTACTTTATTGTATTGTCAACCAACATGGAGGCATCCACATAGCTTGGTACCTAAGAACCAAGCTATGCGATCTAGTGTTTTGGGTGTGGTAGCCTATGGACTACTTTACCTGGACTATTTTGTTGGGGCTATTTAAACCACACCCGAGCAAGACAACACGCTTCGAGTTACTTTCCAGCTTGCAACGTGACGCTCACCGTGTCCACCTATTCCCTCGAACCTCAGAGAAGCAGAACCTGCAAGGAGACAAAAGGAACATCATTAGCAGCAGCATCTTACCTGCAGTCGTCATCTTTAAACACTCGCAGCTACTGAGAACAGCTTCCTCGAATCTGCACGCCTCCCGGACAGAACGACTTGAAAGAGGAAGATAGAGGCAACATTAAAGAAAGCAGTAGAGACATTTATAAATTACGAACTGCTCAAAAGGCTTACCTGGCTGGTCGCCTCTCGGCTGGCACCACTCCAGACATTCCACTCGCGCTGAAGAACACCGCGACCTACAAGGAAGGAAAACACAGGTTAGCAAAGGCAAGACTTCGCAGCGCTGCGCATAGCGCTTACTTACCGCATCATAGCACTCTCAATGCGCCATCATTTACCAGGGGGCTCAAGCAAGCCAGTTTGCCGCGCTGAAGCTCTGCATACCTAAGGGAGAAAAAAGAGATGTTTTAAACAAAGAAAGGCATGCAGGATAGCAACAAAACTAAAGAACAGCAATAACACCTACCTGAACAATATCAATTGGGCCGGCGTCAGTGAAGTAACTGGACCGCGCTCGCCCATGAAAGACAACGCGCCCCTGCAAGGAAGGGAGGACGGAGAGCACTCCTAATTCTACCACAAGGTGAGGAGAGGGTGCCAGAAGGACTGAAATCATACGGGGGTGGAGGGAGGATTCTTCCCCCAGTCGGTCAGTCTTGAACACAGTCCTTCTGTATTTTCAGGCAGAACCTTCCCCGCAGACCACATCAGGGCAAAGCTGAGAAGCATACCAGCGAGTAACTCGGCTGGGTGGCGTCCCTGTGGATACCAGGTGAGCGTAACACTCAGCCCTGCTCTTCCCCATGAACGCATCATCCAAGATCCACGGGGTAGGGGGCATGTGGGGTTTAACCAAATGCCCTAAGCCAACAGAACTCAAAAGCCCACTTGAAAAATGATCTGCCAGCCTTCATGCTGAAAATGGGCCTATTAAGGCAGATTGTGGGGTTTTTGCAAGTAACACAAGGAAGTGCCATGTGAAAGAGGCCTACCTGTCATTACTAAAGGAAAAGCAACATTTTAATTCAGAGTGGCAGAAGAAATTCAAAGGCCCCTTTCACATTAAAAGCAGCAATTTCAAACACTGACACCAAAACAGCTTTGCATGTGTGTTTGTAGTTTAAAGCAAGACATAAGGAAAATCTTACCCAGTCAACAAAAAGATGTCAGGGAGAAGACTTAGTGTGTGTTGACAAGATGTTGTGTTTATTATGCTTCACATGCAAAGGACAGGCAACCTTTCAAAAGAAAAGGGCCACTTTGTTTCCAGGGGTCACATGAGAATTTCTTTTAGGCCTGAGGCAGACACTTTTGCTTTTTGTTGGGTAGTCTTCACAAAGAACTTCACCACTGAAAACCTGGCTTGCATCCAAGCTATGACAAGTGCAATAAAGTGTGGCCTGCAAAGAGTTGTGGAAAACACATTTTCCCCAGACTAGGCAACTCTATGAAAGCTCACTTCTGTGCAGGGCAAATGGATTAGCCAGTGCATGACTGGAATATAGGCAGGAGTTGTGAAAACAGGGCCTTCAATCAAGACTAAACTCTGGAAAAAATACAAGAAAATAGAAGCTTTTCAGAATGAAATGGTGGTTCCCTTCAGATAAGAGGGCATGATACCAGATGTCTTCAGAGCCTTGTGTCATCACAGGGCTGGCCTAGTTCATTATCTCCAGTGGGTTATCTCTGTGTTAGCCAGCACATCACAAATATTTACAAACTGCAGCCTACCAACTTCAAACAACCAAGAGGCTAATAAAAAAAAAGTCTAGCCACAGGCTAGCCAAGAGTGACAAATGGCCTGGAGACAGGAGAGTTGCAATTTGCATAACATGACTATTTCCTTATTTCCTAATTTATGCATTTTTCTCAGCAACCATAAGTCATACTGCTTTCATTTCTATATCATATTTTTAAATAATTTCCAGGTGATTTTGTTGAAATAAAATGCATCCACCCGCAACTTGGGGAATTGTAATGGCCAGATAAAAGATGCTCTTGGCTTCTCTGAACATGTCGCGAATTTAAGAGTTGGTGGATAGGTGGGGGGTAAAATAGGAATGTGGGGAGTAATTTGCATGTTCATAACTAATAGGCTTTTTGTATAAATAGTAGAAAACTGCCACATAGTGTGGACCCTGCTGTCATTTTATTAAATTCCCCATGATTATCTGTAGCAGAATATATACATATATTTTATGGCAATTACTAGTAAATGATGACGTTTTGACACATAACTACTTTTTTGTCAAAATGTTGACATGGAAACAAAAGCGGATTTCAAATGGTAGTTACTATATGTCTGTTTCAGACTCCTAAACCAATTCTTACAGAGAGGATGGACTTGGGAGGAGAGAGAAGGGTAACTGTCTAAACCAGGTTCTGAGAACTTTTGTAGGGCAATGTCCAATATTGAGATCTTGATGGTGCAATCACTGGTATATAAAGTGGATGCACTATGGAAGAAGGGAGGAGCTACTAGAAAATCCCATCTGACAGCCGCAAGGAAACACCAAAGGAGATTTACTGAACTTTCATTTGGGTGGAGCTGTCTATAGCAGGGGCAGCCTAAAATCTGACTGGCCCCTATGGTGGTGAAGAGCTGGGGATCATCCTTGAGAGTGGAGTGACCAGACCCATGTCCTGTCCTCAAAGAGGATCCTGAAATGCAGCTGGGTTTCCTGAACTTTAAACAGAAGTTTTCAATGTAAGTAGAATTGAGCCTTGTGGAACCAAAAGTCTGCTTGCCCTAAATCCCTTCCCTTTATAGTGACCAGGGGGAGCAAAACTTTGCAGATTGGATATCATTTAATTAATTTCCATTTAGCAAACAGCCCAGGGTAATTTTTTGTTTACATTCAAAATTAACAAAGCTCATTCCCAGTGTATGCTGAAAACTATAGCCTGTAATTTAATTGACCCGTTGACCCCAATCGAAGAGGGGTGTCTTTTTGCCTAAACTAGAATAATCCCTAAACGTCCAACTTCAACAATACAGGCCTTTAAATGAAGGAATGTCCAAAATCCAAAATTCCTAAAAATCATCTCAATCTTTCTGTCTAGCTTCCCCAACACATGGCTTTAGGTGGAGGGTTGTCTGACATCCCATATTTCTAAAATCATCCCCATTTTTCTATTCGACTTCCCCAACACATACCATTAAGTGCAGGAGGAGTCTGAAAAAAAGAACTGCTGAATCACCCTTTGTTTATTTCAAATCAAAAGTGTGGGGGAAATCATAATTGCCATATTCATTTTTACCAATCTGTAAACCAAACCGCTAGCCTTTTTAAGCATGCAGAAAAATCAAAATTGCATAGCACTGCATATATAATTGATTTTGTTCATTGACTAGTTTTGGTTATTTCTAGAATTGAAAGCGGGATAAAGTAAAGTACTGTCATTTGTGTTTTTCACAATCAATTTGTGTGATTTATTTAAGTAAAAATAAGTTTTATTGTGAGCCACAAAAAAGGTGGTGTGTGTAGTTTTAGTGTGCTCTCTATTACCTATAAGTAAAATAGATATAGATATATTTTCTGTACACTGGCCTGGTTCTTGGCTGATTGGTGGCACAGGGGGAATGATCCAAGTGGCATGAGATGAGTCTGAAATAGGGCTGAACAAAGAATTGACATTAAATAGTTTGTTGTGTGACACCTTGTTTGGGGCAGGAAGGAACTCCCAATGTTGAGGGTGGCCTCCTGCACCTCCAGAACCATCACAACAACATTGTCTTCCTTGCTTCAGCATTGGCTGATTTATGCAATCACTGCTCTGCCACTGGCTGCTTGCCACTCCTCCTCCAGCACTGCCTTGCGCTCCCTCTCCATAAACAGCCTTCTGCTGAAGCTTACTGCACGGCTAACTACCACCCTATCTCCATTAACCCCTTTCTTGGCAAACTGTTGAAGAAGTTGGTCATCTCCCAACTGATGCACCACACTGATTCTGTTGGTTGTCTCCACAACCATCTGTCTGGCTTCAGAGCAGCCAGTGATTCGGTAGCTGCTCTCCCAAACACACGTGATGACTTGCTCTCAAATCTCGATTCCAACTCTTGCTGCATTCTCATTCTTCTCTATCTCTCCTCTGCTTCGATACAGTCACTCATGCCAACCTCATAAATCAGCTATGTGATACCATTGGCATCACTGACCTGGCACTGGGTTGGTTGACCTTTCTGGGCCCTTTCCTCTCCTCCACCACACCCTCCACCTGTGGCTTCCCTCAGCACTCTATCCTCTCACTGTGGCTCTTCAACATCTACCTTACCCCTCTGGCCCAACTGATTACACCTTCTCTCCTCACTTCCAGTGTTATGCGGATGACACGCCGCTCTCCTTCAACCTTCCCTCCACTTCCTCCTATTCTTTCTCTCTCATTCCTGACTGCTATTTAGGCATGGTGCACTGATAATGATATCTGCCTTAATGCCAGGAAGACCGAGATCCTTCTCATTGGGACCCTGATCCCTCCTTCCCTCCTACTCTCTGGCCACTCTCCATGGGTCCCCTCCACTCCCCCTCTTGTGAAACAAAATACCTTAGTATCATCGTTGACACCTCTCCCTCCTTCTCTCCTCACATCATGGACCTTGCCAAGAAGGCTCACTTTCAGCTGGACCTCCTCAGAGGAAGTCTCCCTTTCCTCACCTTCCCCCAGACACTCAATGTCACCAGAGCTTTGGTCCTCTCTAAACTGGACTACTGCAAAAGCCTCTTCCTCAATCTATCTTTATCCTAACTTCATCTCCTTCAGACTAATCCAGAAGAGAACTATAAGGCTTATCCTTGGCCTCAAGCCCCGGGACTGCATCTCTCCAGCCCTAAAATCTCTCCACTGGATCCTATTGGCTGCAAGACCCTGTGCATCATCCACAAGGCTATCTGTGGCCGTGGACCCAGCTACATCCAACTCCCTTCCCTAAATACCTCCCTGCTTGAGCCCTTCGATCTTCTAGCTGCAGATCTCTATAGATCATATGCTTTTCCAAGCAGAGAGTGGGGGAGAGATCTCTCTCTTTGGCAGGAGCCTCCCTCTGGAATGTCCTCCCTGCCCCTCTCAGGCTTCAGCTGGATCACCTTAAGTCCGGACATTTCTCAAGACTCTCCTTTTCTCTTCTTCCTTCCTTCTACCCCTCCATGACATTGACTGGCTGGCTGGTCCCTTCTGAGTCCTACTGGGCACCAGGCCCTCCTCACCCAGTCTACCCTAGCACCCCAGTCTCCATGACCTCCTCTCTAACCTGCACTTGCCCTCCAAGGTCCCCTGCATTTCTAACGAGCCTGGTCCACCCCCGTCCTCGCACTCAGAATGTGGTGCACGCTCCCTGCTCTCCCTGAATCCTGTGCACTTGCCCACCTGGCCTCCCCTTATCATGTGCATAGCCCCAGGTGCCCTCTTCTTCCCCTCCTCCCTCTACTGCAGTTGTGTGCTCCGCCACTCTTCCCCGCACCTTCCTCCTACCCTACCATTTTCCCTTCCGCCTGACTGGTACTTCCCCCACCCAACTCCACTCAGCACTTCTTGTTACTGCACTTGCATGATCTGAATGTCAAGAGGCATAGTAGGGCATTTATTGCTGTTTTCTTCCTTGTCCCCAACCCCCATTTTTGTCTTGTGGCACCTAGAAACACCATTTGATGTATAGGTGCTTTATAAATACCCAAAAAAACTAAAAATAAATAAAGCAACCCTAGGTGCAAAGAAAATAGTGTAGCGCCCGGAACGCCCATGACCATGACACGCCCCCACACAAACCGAAACCAGCTACATATACGAACCTTTGCGCCTACCTTATCCCCGCCATCAAGCACCACTCCAATACTATGGCCCATCCCCCCAAAACCAAGACAGCAGCCTGGTGACACTGGGTACGAACCACTGTAATCCAAAACTGCTCCCCAATAATCTGCGTGACCTTTTGCATAACTCAAGGCAGCGGCCGGTAAACCTGCATGCAAACCCCCATAATTCAAGGCAGCACCCTTCTAATCTGGATACGATCACACATAACTCCAAGCGGTACTTCAACTACGTGCCGTGACCCCTAAATTGCTAGGTAAACAGTACCTTTGCGTGTTGGATCCTATCCAAGTACCGCTCTGAGCCTTCTATCATGTGCCTGTGAGTTCACAAGGTTTGCGTGTGACTTTTCCCGACATGAAGTTGCACTTTGAAATCCATGAATTCAGTTGGGTTTGAAATTGACTGGGCGTGCAATTTCTTTGCATGGCCCATCCATCAACACACCCACGTCATTCCTTCTTCTTTCTCATTTTGCCAGGAGAATGGGGAATATGCAGGTTCTGCCCCCTATTTATTTCTTTGCGTAGGCCTGTAACGCACTTTGCGTGGAAAAAGTGCCTTACCTGAGTCCCTGGTGGGGAGCAAAGACAGCCTCTCAGCCATGAGGAGGCTCAGAGTGGGGCTTTGAGCCTCCTCATTGGCTGAGGAGCTGCCACACCCCTCCCGCCCCCCGCCAGGGACAATGGCAGTGGAATCCCGACTGAGGGATCCCGGCCAGGTAATGCCTCGGCGAGGGCAAATCAGAATGGTTCTTTCATTCTGATTGTGCCCTCGCCGGGTACTAATATAATTTAACTGCCTTTTCAAGTAATCTCTTTACAACAGAGTATACTCTAAATCCACACATTGAGCACATTTCTGCTAACGTGATCCAAGAAATTATGGGGTCAAGCTGTAGAGTAGCCTGAAATCCCAGCTCCACCACTTAAATTAAGTGTGTGAACCTGGTGAAATTGGATCCTTGTGTGCCTTACCCACAGGTGTTCGAAAGTTAACTTTATAAGTCCTTCTTTTCCGCCAAATAGAGCACGATCTAATATTCAAACTCATTTGTGCAAATAAAGACCCAATTTTTAATGGAGTGTGCATTCAGTACATCATACAGTACACAGTCTTAGCTTCCCACATCACTCAACTCCATCCATGACGCTGGATGGGTGAAGCCACCAAACATGTATTAAATAATTTTTTGGGCAATCTTTGAAACTTCACTGCCATTATGGGCAGGGGCATAACAATGTTAATGATCATTTTCATGGATACCAAAATGGAGGTGCTGTTTTGATAGCTCCTAGTTCCAGAGCGGAGGTACAACATCTATGTTGTCTGGTACACAATGTCTCACTACAAGGGCCCCATTAAAAAGCCAGTACCAAAATGAATGGCTAGGGATTTGCTTAAAGTCAGGTGTGAATGTGCTGATTTTGCCTTATGTGTACTCAGAGATTGAAAGGAGAGATAATTCAAGTGTGGAATGAACACGCAACAGGGACCGTGGGGTGGAAAAACAAGAGATACGAGACAAAAAGTGTGTTAACCCTACACACCTGTGTTTTAATTAAGTAACACAGCCCACACATCGTGCTGAATGTATTGCTAGAGGTGGAAGTGTGTAGTGTGCACAATACTGTGAAATGACATGGACAACTGGGACGCGATTGTCATTTTGTAGCCGAGTGCATTGTGATGTACGGGGATGTATTGGACCTCATTAATGGTTCTCCAGACTTCATTGTCCAGGCACTAGTTGTGAAGCAGCAAGACCATGGTGCCGATAAGCTTCCGGCACCGTTGCTACCGCACCGCCATACTGTAAGTCCTGCTCGCAGTGCCCATCTGCCCTCCAGGTCTGACCTGGTGGGCAGACCGGCACTCGTGAGCTGAACATGATGGTAGCACTGGTACCGTTATTGACAGTACCAGTGCTACCTCCCTCTCCTTTCCCATTGAGCCCTATGGGGCCGAATGGGGATGGGGAGTCACTTATTACCGGCACCCGGAAATGGACAATTAACGGGTCCGCCAAACTCGGCAGGACCCGGAAATTGCCCATTCACGGGTGCTGGAAAAAATGCAACTCTGGCGGCAGGCACGGCTACCACCAGGGTTATAATGAGGCCCATGTTTCTCTCTCCGGTGACAAGGAGACGGGTCGATTCCCATCTCCACCAACGTGCAGGGGAAGTGAGCAAAGGGAAGGCAGCAGGAGCTGAGCAACGCTTTTATATAACATAGTGGGGTGAGGGTTCATTGAGAAGTATACTGTACAGTAGTTTGTGTCTGTATGTGTTGTATGCCGTTTATACAAATATTCCATAATGCATTGTCTATCCAACAGAAAATCTGTCTGTTTGTTCTTCATGCAATTCCAAACCGTACTACCAATCTGCACTACATTTTGCACAGTTACCTGTTAGGAACCTCTGGATGTCACTGGTTACATTACATGTGGACACCCCAGCCCGTTCCCTGGATTTCAGACCCTGTACACATGAGACGGTTGCTTGGAAGCAGTGTAACATCAAGGTGGTTGTATAAGGACCGGCAGAGCTCATTTCAAGCATCTGGATGCGAGGAACATAATTTCATGATCCCTTTGAATGGGTGTGAACGCTGTATTGTTAAATAAAATACTGAAAACTGTCATCAGCAAGGGATTACAATCTAATATCACATTGATCACATTGGATGTGGACATGACCATTGCAACCCAATGTTCAGAGGGTCTCAGCATTATAACAATGGCAATAGTAGCACTAGCGGTATAATGCCCATTTTCTTTTGGGTAATTGCACCGAAAATGGCCAGAAAATCAGCAGATTTACCCACAGCTCAGAGGTGGAGGTGAATCCTCCAATTTACTGTCCAACTCATAGTTGGGCGGTGCAGTAATGCGGCAGTACCGCTATTACTGCCGCATTTTTACCACACCGTCCAACTTGTGATGAGGCCCAAAGACCAAACAGTTATAAGATGGTGATAAAGGGGCTGTTTAGTGGGTGGGTGATGACTATTATCATTACATGTATAGGCTATGCTTGCTTTTTATAAAGACTGAGGGATTTCTTTCAAAATGTAATTAAAATAATGTATTTAGTGTGGTCAAGGGATGAGGTGAAAAGGTGATGGGAAACATGGCCTAGAGAAGGAAAAATGCTAGTAGTTTAATTGCTTACATACGTCACAGAGGCGCAATTGCAAACCACTATGTGTTTTCCTCATGTTTTCCTTAAGGGTCATTTGAAGTGGCTGTGCATTTTATATCGGGGTGAGGGAATTCCTCTGTGGTGTAAACACCTTGATGTGACATCAAGATGCTTACATATATATTCTTTGTATGAAAAAAACATTCATAAAGAGCTAGCTTAGAAGTATGTGGGCAGTAGGGAAGAACAGAATGGATCAAGCATCTTAATTGCAAAGCTTTGCTGTGAAGCAGCGAGATGCTTCCCATGATGCGCTGCCGGAGTAGACGCTTTTCAGTTTTCAAAATGCTGCCATTTAAAACATGGGATATCTTCAAAGTGATAACAAAATCATTTCTATATTTTCTATATTTTATAAAAACATGCTAAACATGCTTTATGGTATTACCTGAGCTATGTTACTTAGCGTGAATTTGTGGAGTTTGTGGAGGCCTGAGAATTGATTATCTGACATTGCAGTGTGATATTTCAATGTTTTAGAAGTTTGACATAAAGGTGTTTAAAAAGAGATAAAGAGAAATGGTAATAAGGGGGTAGCTTAATCGGTAGGCGATACATATTTTTATTTCACGTGGAAACGATTCCTGTGCTTTGAAAGAAAGGAGGGATTACTTTCTAAATATAATTGAAATAACGTGTTTGGCGTGGGCAAGGAATTGTGGTGCTATGGGAGAGAAAAATACAGCAAAGAGCAGGGAGAAAGGGGAGTAGTTTAAAAGTATATTTATTTGTATTTGTATTTATTTATTTATAAAGCGCAACCAGGCCCGGAGGCATAAGGGCGTGTAAATTCGTTAAAGAGTTGTGTTACAGTTACAGGAAGGTACAAGTAATGCAGTCAGCAAAAAGTTCCAATGCAGTTACAGTTAGGAACAAACATAATATAGAAGGTGCATACAAAGATACAATGAATTACAAAGTGAGCTTGCAGCAGTCCGTCATGCTGGGGTCAAGAGGTTAGTCTGACATGTAGTCCAAGTTATGGAGCCAACATTTCGTGTTATGTTTGAACCGGTTAAATGAGTGTTCTGCTCGTAAAGGCGCAGGGATGGTGTTCCATAGTTTGGAAGCTTGTACAGGGAATCTAGCTCCACCCGAATTGTGAAGTTTGAATCTCGGAATGGTCATGGTGTTAGTTTGTGCTACTCTGAGTGGTCTAGAGGAGGTGTGAGGTGTGAGTTGGTTGGTAAGGTATGCTGGAGCAAGGTTAGCTCTGGCTTTGTGTGTAAGGGCCAGCGTTTTGAGTGATATTCTATGCTTGACAGGGAGCCAGCGTAGATTACGTCTGGTCTCGGATATGTGTGCCTTTTTGGGAATGTTGAGGGCAGCTCTGATGGCATTGTTTTGGACTACTTGTAGTTTATTGATGTTTTTGTGACTAGTGCCCAAGTAAAGGGAGTTACAGTAGTCTATTTTGGAAAGCACTAGTGCTCTAGCGAGAGTAATGCAATTAGGTACGGAAATGAATGGTCTGCATGCAGTGATCAGCTTTCAGGTGTATGTGGCTGATGAAGCTACTGCATTGGTTTGCTTGGAGAAGGATAAGGTAGCATCAATGTAAATACCAAGAGTTTTAGTGTTATTTGATACTGGGATGCGATTGCCATCTATGGTAAAGGCTTTGAATGCGGGATTAAGATTTTTGAGTTTGGCATGCGTGCCCAGGATGATCAACTCGGTTTTTTCGTCGTTGAGGCACAAACCATGGTGTGCCATCCATGCTTGTATAACCGAGTAGATTTCATTAAGGGTCATGCTGCCTGTTTCGTAGTCACCCGAGATAGGTATGAGTATCTGGGTGTCGTCCGCATAGTTGGTATACGTGACACCCAGAAAGTCAAGGATATCGAAGAGGGGTTTCGTGAATATATTATAAAGAGTCGGGGACACGCAGGAGCCTTGCGGGACTCCGCAGGGTACTGGTGCAGGCTCAGCAGAATCCGTAGGAGAGAAAACCCTCATGGTTCTGTTCGCCAAGAAGGAGCTGATCCAAGCCGTGGCAGCATCTGAGAAGTGTGCTGCAGATTTCAGGTGGTGACAGAGTGTTTGATGGTTAACCAAATCAAACGCTGCTGACAGGTCAAGCAACAAGAGGAGTGCAAGTTTGCCATTGTCTTTCAAGGTTTGGATCTGGGTGGTAAGGTCAATTAGTGCAGTTTCCGTACCGTGTCTCGGTCGGAAGCCTGATTGCCTAAGCCCTAGGGGATTATTTGATTCTAAGTAGGCCTGTATTTGTAAATAGGCTGCTCTGTCCAGTATTTTTAGTAAGAACGGTACAGTGGTTATCGGTCTGTAGTTAGACGGGTTGGCTGGATCAAGAGTGGGTTTTTTGAGGAGTGGGATGACCCAAGCGTCTTTGAGGTTGTCAGGAACTATTCCGGATTTGAAGGAAGTATTGATGTGGTTAGTGATGAATGGAGCCAGATCGTGCGCAGCTGCTTTAACGATCGGGGCAGGGAAGGCATCACCTTGGCAGTTTGAAGGTTTTAGTTTCCTGATGAAGTTTTCTACTTCCCAAGTTGAGAGGGGTGAGAAGCTGAAAGGTTTGCAGTTTGACTGAAAGGTCGAATGTTTGTTAGGTGGCTGTTTGTAGTTAGGGTCGGCTAATAGTAAGGATTTTTTTGCGTTGATTTTGGATTGTAGACAATCTATTTTGTCTAATAAGGCTTTCTGAATATTACTACACAATAGTGTGTCAGTAATACATTTGTCAGTGGGGGCAGTGGGTGATTCTAGCTCTTTGAGTATCTTGAAGAGTTCTTTTGTATTGGATTCTGCTTGTGTAATCCTTTTGTTATAATTGTCTTTTTTTGCAGGAAGTATGGCTTCTTTGTAGCTAGAGGAGACTAAGGTTAGTTCAGACTTGTTAGAAGCTGTGGGATGTTTTTTCCAAAGTGCCTCAGCGGTTCTTTTGGTTTTACGTAATTCTCTTAGCTGTGGCGTGAACCAGGTGTTAAGGTGACGCTGTGGTTTCGGATTCCACAGTTTTAGAGGGGCAATAGAATCCAGAGCTTTGAGTATAGCCTGGTTGTAGGTGTCCACTAGAACTGTAGGGTCAGCGTCTGAATCAGTATTATTCAGTATAGGGAGTAGTATAGGTAGGAGTTTGTCGGGAGTAATATCTTTCTTGTTTCTCTTGCTGATGGCAGGGGCGATGATAGGCGTCGGGTGGGGTGGGTTAGCTTTGATAGCAAAGGTTACTTTATGATGGTCCGACCAGATACATGGGTCAATGGATAGGAGATCAACAGAGCAGTTGATGTGTGATAGCCAGTCTAGAGTTCTACCTTTGATATGAGTGGGTTCCTGGATAATGTGCGTATGACCCAAATCAGATAATGTGTTGGCTAGGTCAAAGGCGTTAGTGTCCTTAGGATCGTTGAAACCAAGGTTGAGGTCCCCAAGTAAGATGGTTAGGGAATTAGGTTTGGTGTTTATAGTTATAAGTGAAGCAATGTCCTCAATGAAAGAGGAAATGGGTCCTGGTGGTCGATAGATGAGATGTAATGTTGCTGTGTGGTTGGGTGAGAGAGGTAGCTTAATTGACAGTGATTCAGCAGATGGGATTTGCGCATCTTGGATGACTTTAATGTCAAAGGTATTTCTAAATATGAAGGCGAGTCCGCCTCCCTTAGTTTCAGTGGTGTTTCTGTCAGATCTAATAATGGCATAATTATTAGGTATGGCGAGGGCCAGAGAGGGGCCGGAAGCGGCATTAAGCCAGGTTTCTGTGACTGCGAGGAAATCAAGGTTTTCATAGGTTATAAAGTCAGCGATGTCGAGAGCATGAGCAGGAAGAGACCTAGCATTCACCAAGGCTGCTTTGATGAGTTTGCCTTTTCTTGGGGGTTTTTCAAGTGGTATCAGTGGACTGTGCTGAAGACTATTGGCTAGATTGACAGAGTCAATGGGTGCATTAGCGTAGTTATGGTCAGTATGCAGGTGTTTCATACTACGTGCCCTTAGTCTGGAGTTTCTGGTTAAGATGCTAGAGTGGTGAGACTACGGAAATGTAGGAAGATATGTTCGCGAATTCAATCTAACCTTTCTATTCAATGTGATAGACTGGAGGGAGCAAAGATGGGTGGGTGGTCTAGTTCTGGAGTTCAGTCTGGAATTTCTAATGGTGATAGTGCAAGGTTGGTTAGGTATAGGTTTAGTGGCAAAGTGGCGTATCCAAAGTGCTGGATCATTCAAGTACGGATTTGCAGGTGTCATGGTACTGGGCCAAGAGGAGAGGGTGGTGGAAGTGTAATGAGTAGAATGTAGGTTGGGCTGTCTAGTCCAGTATCTACTGTAAGTATACAATAGGTGGATGAGTGTCGATAGGCACCAATACATGATGTTTGTGGTGTTGCTGGTACACAGTGTAGTGGGTGTGGTCTGTTAGTGAGCAAAGGCACAATACAGATCTATACAGTGTGGTCATAAGAAAGCTATGCAAAGCGCCGCAACGAACAGAGTAGTGTGTAGGCGGCCATGGGCATAACAAAATAATTAATGAGGTCTGTAGGCGATCAAGGGCATACAACAATCAAGTGGTCTGTGAGCGACCATAAGGCAGAAGACAATGGTCAATGTGGTCTGTAAGTGACTACAAGGTACAACAATCAAGTGGTCTGTAGGCGACCGTAAGGCACAACACAATGGTCAATGTGGTCTGTAGGCGACCATAAGGTACAACAGTCAAGTGGTCTGTAGGCGACCGTAAGGCACAACACAATGGTCAATGTGGTCTATAGGCGACCATAAGGTACAACCATCAAGTGGTCTGTAGGCGACCGTAAGGCACAACACAATGGTCAATGTGGTCTGTAGGCGACCGTAAGGCACAACATAATGGTCAATGTGGTCTGTAGGCGACCGTAAGGCACAACACAATGGTCAATGTGGTCTGTAGGCGACAGTAAGGCACAACACAATGGTCAATGTGGTCTGTAGGCGACCATAAGGTACAACAATCAAGTGGTCTGTAAGCGACCGTAAGGCACAACACAATGGTCAATGTGGTCTGTAGGCGACCATAAGGTACAACAATCAAGTGGTCTGTAAGCGACCGTAAGGCACAACACAATGGTCAATGTGGTCTGTAGGCGACCATAAGGTACAACAATCAAGTGGTCTGTAGGCGACCGTAAGGCACAACACAATGGTCAATGTGGTCTGTAAGCGACCATAATGCACAACACAGCAATCAAAAGGGCTGTGGGCGCATATGAGGTATAGCATTGATCAGTGGTCTGCATACTGTACAACCGTAAGGAACCCACTCTGTAGTATAGTCTATCCCTGACCTTAAGTGCACAGATTAGTGATATGTAGTCTGTCCATGATCAAAGGATACATCGTGTTGAGCGAGGGTCAGCAATTGGTGTCAGTTGTGATATGTGATGTAGACAGCGGCAGAGGTGAGCGATCTATACGTGCTAGGTGCACATAATGTATGCAGATGTGTACCATGCAGATGTACTATTCCATAGGCAAAGACACATGGGAAGCCTCCCTCATATGAGAGCAGCAAAGAATAGGCACAAGTCTTACCGGGGTGTTTACAGGTGAGAGTTCCAGTTGGTCCGAGCCTGCTTTGAGGGTAAGCAGCACATGTACAATGGCTGCGGGCACCAGAAGGATGCCTGCAATGTTGCGCGCTATAAGAAGCGGAGCAGAGTCCCGCGCCGTGCCGCTAGGTGCGGACAGGGGCAGACAGGAAGGGCCTTTGATCGGCGGGCCTTCGGTCGTGTAGGGCCGGCTTCCGCCTCCGGTCCACACGATAGGGAAATATGCAGATGAGGTTGCTAGGCAACCAGAGGAACGCTCAGGACGCGTTCATCGCGTCGGCCATTTTGCATGCAGGTCTTGGGTGAACTGCGGTGATCAGCGGTGTGCAGTGCACAGGGTACACAGGGTGCACAGGGTGCAGACACAGCCAGGGCGGGGGGTGGGGGCCCCGGACGCGTACCTCAGGATTAATCATGTACACTGCAAAGGCGCTATTGTATCCAGCATATGTATTAGTTATGGGCCATTTGAAAAACAAAATTCACAGCAGGATGAAAAAACATCTTGATGTCATTTGCGGCATAAACATCTCGATGCTACATTGAAATGTTTACATAGATGCTCTTTTAAAGAGCTAGTTTACGCCATCTTGGCCAGAAAGGAGAATATTCAAAAGGAGCATTGGAGGTTAATTGAAATGGTTCGGTGTACATTGTGTACATTGTGTACATTGTTTATGCCTATACTGAGATAATTAGGATTCATTGGGCAAACATTGAGCGGTTTCGGTGGAGCATCTCGATATATGCATGAAATGTGTACATAAAAACAAAAGAGTTCATTTGAATTTTTGGGCTGGAAGGGAAAATGTGAGGAGGAGAAACTAAAGAGGGATTATACGTTTTAAAGTGGATTTATTCTGTATGTAGGACTAAACGGAGAAGTTATTTCCAGGTTTAAAAAAAAGGAATATGTGCTAACTGCTAACAAAACAAAAGAGGTGATGTCTTGAAGGTTTAAAATTAAACGTACCTTTTGACCCATACCGAGTTCATTGCATAAATCACAAGGATGAGGAGAAGGCACCAGCAGCCAATTTTTTGGAAAAGAAAGAATCATAGCTGTCTGATACTTGACCAACAAGTGACAGTATTCCATTGTGTTAAAATGTGTTTATAGTTGTTTATAGTGGCCAGTTTACATTTCAAAGTTACAACATTGAGGTGAAGAGGAGCAAAACATATTGAGATGGGTAGAGGGAGAAAAGAAATGTGATTGTAGTTTCATTATGCGTGATAGTTTACTACCCCCGTATTGCATCGCTCAGCAAGAAAACGTATATTTGTCAGGAATTGGCATTGAATCCTTTTTACATGAGACAGGGTATAGCTACTGATGCCTACAGATAAAGCAACACACAACCATTGAAATACAGTGAAAATGCCTTGATTGAAGTTCATGTTTAATGTAACAATACGACTGTATTCAGCAAGTGTTGGAAGTTGTGCCGACTTTCTGTGCATTTTTGGCATAATTTTCGCGGCACATTTAGCGCTGCGTTAATTGTGCCGAAAATGTCTCACAGAACCTTATAAACTCCAAATAATTGGGGATCTACTGCCGTACCACAACCTGAGATCTGGAACTAATAGTAACGGACCAATTTGCAGTAATGCAAATTGTGTTTGGCGGTATTCCGGCATATATTTACCGCCAGGAAACTGCCCAACTTGTGTTGAGGCTCATTCTATGCAGGCATGTAAAATGTGTGTGTGGAGTTCACTTAGAACAATACTGTCAATTTACATCGCGTACTGAATGTTTATCTTTGTGCCTCTGCGTTCGAAACACTGAACTGTTTTGCATGGAGAACCAATTAATATTACCTGTTTTAGGCAGGGCCTCCATTTTTTGTTAGACAACAAAGAATACTGGGAATGCATGCAATCTGTGCAGTAAATCCCTCTTTAGGACAATATATTGTGAGGCTATCGGAGCTACCATTTTCGGGAACATACCTGACAACCCCACTATGGAACGCTCGACCTCTCATACAAAAATTAAAGACTATTTTGAAAATTGGCCCATTAAGAACTATGGTCAAGCAGCTGTCCATGGTAGTAATATGGAAAGAAATTATGCGCTATTGTGTGCGTCTCAGGTCTATACCTTTGCAACCAATTCCACAAACTAGGCTACCTTATGACTCACTGATTGAAACCGGTCTGGGTTTGGAGAAAGAAATATCCAAACTGGGGCAAGAGCCGTTAAATGTGAGCGCTGGCCCTTGTTTAACTATGTCTTTTTATGAAACTGTGTATACTACCAAGAGTGATCAGTTTTCCTCAGAACAATACAACTGGGAGTACAGTAATTTGTTTTAAATTAATAAACTGTCTTTTCTTGCATCAATAAAAAACTAGATAGGTTGAGCTTTCTCCCAAGGACTTTTACCTGCTTTAATAAAAAAAAGACAAACACTACTGTGCTTTAAAAACCAGTAAAGTAGACCCCAACATGAGATTAATTATTGAAAGAACATTCTTGAAACCAAGATGAAAGCATATAGTCAAAAGCAAGAAAACGGATATTTTTAATTTGGTTAAATATACGTTTTTGGCACACAGACTGCTTAACGCTCATGCCTCTTTACAACACGTGGACACATTAGCAGTGATGCTTGTAGATGCATTTGTCACCTACTGCTGTCTAGACTTCTTTATTCTTTTGGCATTAAGAGAACTGGTCCTCTATGATATACCCAAACCAGTGTATACCAATATGACCTCCATTTTGATGAAACAATAACCCCCCATTTCTCTATTGCTTCTAAGCAGATGAAAAGATTAAAACTAAATACTGACACTAATTTCTGACACATAAATGCCTATGTTGCTGATTCTGCCCAAGTGACTAATAATGTATGGTATCAACACATAACCTTGGTAGGGAGAGGGATATCTGATGAGAGCTACTATGTGTGCTCTCTCATTCCCTACGCCATGAGTGCGTCCAGGACATTTGTGGCCACAGAAGTACCTGCACATGATGCACATTGCCTAACCCATTTAGCACTATGCACGACTAGAGGACAGTTTGAGGGAAAAAGGGCCACATTACGATGGATGTTGAAAGACACATTCACCTATGAGGATAGTTATATAAAACACAGACTTTGATGGATGATACAAAGATGAAAAACAAGATGATACAATGTGTATTGGACAGCCCAATAAAGCAGAGTCTGCAACAGTAGATCAGAAGTTGTTGCAAGGCCCCCAATGTTGTAGGAAAGGAGATAAAGGGCTGGCAGGTTGCTGGGAGAGACCCAACATAGTAAGATATGGACAGGGATACACTTCAACAGGATGGGTTGAAGGGATGATGGGGTGTAATGCAAAGGCACTCCTCTCAGTGCCAGTAGAATTTGCACAGAATGCAAATGATGGATGCTTTGAGGAATGGACCAAATATTCCAAGCTGCTCACATGGTTAGAGGCTGAAAAAGGACCCCGCCCCATAATTCCAGTGTAAAATGCCACATACATACTGGCCCTGTGGAGGTATGTGAAAACCAAGGGTGCAAACGTAGTTTTGATGTGCGAAGCATGAAATTAGGCTGTATTGATGACCACTATTGGACTTTTGGGCCCAGAGCATATATTAAGTTGCCCCCGAATTGGGGAGGACTGTGTTCCATAGTGCTTATAAACATACCCACGTTGGTAGTGCCCGAAAGCGATGTGCACATTGCGGATTTTCCTAAAAAGAATATGCACATGAGAAAGAAAATATCCCTCAACCTCAAACAGGTAAAATGAAGTAGTAACTATGGGGGTCATTATGAGTTGGGCGGTAAGGGATACCAGGCACCGGTAAGGAGACCGGTGCCGGTAAGCCCTCAACGCCCAATTCCGAGGTCCCTTAGCGGGAACCGTAAAGGACGTGTGGTCTGACCACACATCCTTTACTGGTCCTGCTAAGGGACCAGGGCGCTAATAACGGGTCTGCTATTTGCGGGCCCGTTATTACCGCCTTCCCCATTCCCATTGAGCCCTATGGGTGCAAAATTGGAATGGGGAATGATTGGTTGAATGGGGACTTACCGGGTCCGCACAGGTCGGAATGTCCCAGTATGTTCCCATTCAACCAGACCGGTGCCAGACCCGGTATTGGAGGCAGCCATGGCACAAATAGCACCATGACTACCCCAATCTCGGAATGAGGGTCTATATCACAGACAAAATGAAAGAGGCATTTGATGACATTCAATATGAGCACAGATAGATTGTTTTGCAGGACAAACATTTATTTGCCTCTCTTTTTTCCTGGGGTGCAAGTCCATAAAGTACAAAGTGGCTACAAGTAAGGCACTGGTAGCTGCTACAGACAATTAACAGAAAAGTAAAAGGCTTTAATGCTGTAAAGGAAGAACTGAGAACATTAAGGGTCATGACTCTTCAAAACAGCTATGTCCTCGATTTAATAACAATTTATTTAGCTTGGAAAAAAGAGAGTCCAGAGGATTCAATTTATAAGCAAGGTATCAAAAAGAATGTATTGCGACTGATACATTAATTAGACATACAAGTTAATTGTGATTTAATCTGCACTATAAATGTTATTTACATAGCAGGAAAATTAAGAATATACAATACAATATAATTCATCCAAATGACAATCAATCATTTACTCATTCATCCACAAACAGCCGTCATACATCCATACACATACCAAACAACAATACATATATGGTAAAACCTGTTAAAAAATTGATCTAATAACAGCCATGTTGGGTTGCACGTGCACAAAAAATGGCTTGTCTTGCTGCACATACATAACTGCTCATGATGAGGCCAATGAGACCCTCACAGAGTCCATAATGCTGCTAACGGATCCTCACACCTACATGGTAGAAGAGGTAAACAAATTAGACCATAACGACTGGCTCTCTTATCTATTTTCCTGGATCCCCTCCTGGTTGGCTAATGCATTCAAAGTAATAACAGCTATACTAGTGTTAGTGCTGTTCGGATTCTACGTCCCGATAATAGGTATAATCCAATGCAAAAAGATGGCTAAAAGGTCAAAAAGGAATGAAAATTATGATAGCTTGGACACTAAGATGCATGAGTGCACACACACCGATGATCCACCTCATTTGGACGTATCGTCCCTCCAAGATCCCTCCTGGATCAAGATTCTGTTATCCCAGAGAACCTTGTAATTATGTGGGTGCTAGATATTTTGCAAACCAGATGGGGAGTGCTGCTATATGACCTGGAGTGTGGTTTTCCACATAAAACATTTGGGTGACCTGAAGGGGGTGACCAAGATATGGACCCCCAAGGTGCCCCACTGCAGAGAGAGCCCTCCAAGAGATGTGGTTGATGACTCAATGAGAAGGGGGAATTTCGGGAGGCAGATGAATACATCACACATAGCGTTAGCCCCTCCCCTACTTCTATGTCATAAGCACGAAAGGATTGCATAATTTATGGCATCTGCCCCCTCTCCGCCACCATACAACAAGTACGAGCGGTGCTATTCACCAAGGTAATCCTACCGACCTTATCCTGGAACGATCGAAGAAGAGTTGGATTTGCAAGCTCTGGCAGAAATGAACATGGTGTAACCAAAGATGACGAGTGCAAGTGACAGCACTACCGAACTGACACATGTAGTCACACTAGACACACAGCAGATATGTACTCACCATGAAGATACATGGACACTAAGTTAAACTTACATTTAAGCATGAATAATGTTACCTTCACCAATTGACACTAGAAAATATATCATAATCAATATATACACTGAAATGCAAAGCAAATTAGATAAATGCAAAGCTTGCTTAATGTAGAAATGCAACAGTAACGAGTAGCCATTTTGGAAAAAATTCAGCACAGCCACGTTAGAGTGAATGGGAAGCATTGAAGAAGAAAACAGTATATATATTCAGTAAAAAAAACATTGTTAAAGGGACGTTATGGTTCCAAGTAAAAACGAAAAACCCCTGAAATTCGCCAGTTATGGTAAGCTAAGCAACCATAACTTGCGCTACATCAGTGCACTGCTAAGACTAACACCCAGAACATCATCGATAACATCACTGATGACATCACATGTCTGGCTCACTCTTTTTTCCTTTACTGGTATATCTATTAAAGTAACACTTAGGAACTAAAAATTCAAAAATTACTATATTTGTACACTTATACTTCAAATATGTTCTTGCAGTAATTCACTTAGGATCCACTCAAAGCATATGAAACATATACAAAGGGGAAAACCCAGACTTGGAAGAAAGCAATGCTTTCTATGTATGAAGATGATTAGTAAGGTTATCAACACTGTCTTATAGTTCTGTTGTTTTTTTATTACTGTACTTTACCTGGATATGGTTATATTTGTACACATTGCATGTACACTACTTTCCTTAGGACCTAGTCACAATATGTGATAGTTATACATAGGGAAGTAGTACGTTTGAAGCAGAGCAATCATTTCTGTGCATGAAGATAATCAATTAAGTTACTTCACTTTCCCTGAATATGCTCATATTTGTATGTGTAGTCGTCTGTTTGTGTTTTGTGTGCAGTAATGCAATAATGTAGTTAGTGATTTTTATTAGGTACTTATTAAATATTTCACAGTATGCAAAACTCTTATAAGAAGGCATTTATAATTTTAGTATTTAACATTGCAAGATTATTAATATTGCATCTCCATTATGTCTCTGCAAACTATGCCTATGTTATGACATGTGTACCTTAGTATATTGGAAACAAAATCATAACACAATGCTATTTGGATTAATTCATTGCTTAATGAACTACGTACATCATGATATTTATTCCAATGATCCTTGACACTACTTTTAACATTGCAATAAGAAACCCATGTATAGACTTTTCATGAAATGTAAATGCACATGTGATGTCATCAGTGATGTCATCAATAACATTTGTGATGTCATCTTTGATGTCCTGGGTGTTAGTTTTAGCAGTGCACCGTGGTGGCGCGAGTTATGGTTACTTAGATTACCATACCTGGCGAATTTCAGGGGTTTTTTGGTTTTACTTGGAACCATAACGTCTCTTTAACAACGTTTTTTTACTGAATTTCATAGGTTTTTAGTAGCGCAACTTAACCATAACGTCCCTTTAACAAAGTTTTTATTACTGAATTTCATAGGTTTTTAGTAGCACAACTTAACAATAATATCTCTAACTTTATGTACATGTACCATGGAACATACTGAACCCCCTCTACTGAATTTGATGTCCACAAACTCTTCTAATGTCCGCGGACATATGCAGACAACAGCAACACTACCCAAAAAGTCTGGGGGGTATGTTTAATTGTTATATCATAACATATGAACATTGCACAAATTCACAAATCAGCACACCTACACATTATATGTAGTAATAAATAAGAAGTGTAACCCATATATATAACACATTAACCATTCATTTAAATACAATATGTTCTAAAATGGAATATACCAAAGGCTTCCAACATGATTACCTCACAGAAACTCCACAACTAAGAGCAACAGCAGATCTACAGACCAGTAAGAACACACCTTACCAGAAGCTAGTAAGTGTACTTCATTTTACTCATATATTTCTAAACTTTCTGTATTAGATACAAAAAAAAGTTATTTTTTTTTTCTCACAGAAATGTCTAGTACTCTGGAGTGGCTAGAGAAGCATTTCCCACGTGAGGAAATGTCTGAAGATAGTGAATGTAATGGTAGACACTTTACTATATAAACCAAATAATAAATATTATTTTATATACATTTAACATATACATTTTTTTTTGTACAGACCAAATAAACATTGAAAATAGTAAACAAAAAGAAATTTTGGATAACACTCTCCAGCACATGGAAGAAAAAATTGACCTACTCATGGCAAATTTCAACAATTTAAAAAACTTTGTGGAGGATCACTTGAAACAAAAAAACTAGATACCATTGTCCCACATGTACCTGCCCCGCTCACCATATCCCACTCAATTATCCCCAAATCCTCTCCATGAACCAAAACGTTTTGATGAGACTTCCATCCCTTCTTTACCTCATATGAATCCTATTGAAACCCCCAATTCTCCTGTGTTTGTCTCAGTTTCTGCTTCACCTTCTCTGTCATAAATTTAACATCCATATATAATAAAGTAAAATGTGTCCTAATTCATTTCTTGTTTTTTTTTTTTTTAAAAGCAGTTCAGATGTCTGCGGACAGCACGGATGTCCGCAATGACCGTGAAGAAACGAAAATGGAGGTGTCCTAAGAACACTATACCTTTCCGTACTTTCTGTACTGTTCGCTAGCAAGTTGAAACTGTTCTAAGAACACACAAGATGTCTGGGATATCCACAATGAAACAAAATGGAGATGTTCTAAGAACATTATGCCTGTCTGTAATGTTCGTAAACAAGTCCAATCTGTTCTTAGAACACATTCAGTGTCCGAGATGTCCGTAATCAAAGTAACACACGCAGTGTCCTGAAAAGTTCGTAAATAAACAAAATGGGGGTGTCCTGAGGATGCTAGACCTGTCCGTGCTGTTCGTAGGCAGATTGAAACTGTTCTAAGAACACATCAAGTGTTCCGGAATGTTTGTAAATAAACAAAATGGGGGTGTCCTGAGGACGCTGTCCGTATTGTTCGCAGGCGAGTTGAAACTGTTCTAAGAACACAGGCAATATCCTGAAATGTTTGTAAATAAACAAAATGGGGTGTCCTGAAGACGTTGTCTGTATTGTTCGCAGGTGAGTTGAAACTGTTCTAAGAACACACGCGGTGTCCTGACATGTTCGTAAATAAACAAAATGGAGGTGTCCCGAGGACGCTTTGCCTGTCCATATTGTTCACAAGCGGATTGAAACTGTTCTAAGAACAAATGCCTATTCGTAACTGTTAGTTTCGCTTGTGTCACACTTTTAATTAGTTTCAGGACCCAAACAGTGTCCGTAGAACACCAACGCATATGCGCAAAACAGTTCCTGTGCATTTGGTGTCCTGCGGACACCGGTTTCCTTCATGGACATGTTCGCGAAGCTATCATGTGACCGCGCCCACGCTGAGCGTGTGTTCTGACTGCGGTCACTGTTTGTGTCCTTGAACAATTTAAAACTACCTTTTCAGGCAATCCACAATATTTTTCAATAATAAATCACCATAGCACAAGTCCCAGACTGTAATCCTGAGTTTCTACATACTTTTTGGGACTTGTTGAACCTTTTTTTGGTGTTCGATCTGTCTGCGGACAGCGCGTGTGTCCACGAACTGCGCACACGCACCACTATTAAAGGCCACACCCTAGAGCTCATTCTCATTGTGTTTCTGGCTATCTTACAGAACACAGTGCATTTTGCTGCCAACTTTCCCGATTTTCATCTGAAACCTGATGGCATCCATGGCTGCAGTACTGCCACCTAGTGCTACATCTGCCTCAGCACGACCCCACCCCCTCCACCACCACCACCTCCCCAAGGCCCTGAAGAGAGGAACAGGAGTCAGGATGCAGAGGAGGATGAAGAGGATGACGAAAATGAGGTAGTGGAAGTCCCTACTACCAGCACTCGCCGTGAGTCTTGGGTGTGGCGGGTGTGGTGGTTATTTATCATTCATGGTAACGTACCTAAGGTGCGTGCAAACCAAGTCACTTACAACCAGTACACAATGGTACTGAGTCGCGGGAGGCCTGGTTCGTACAGCTTTGGTACGACTACTATGAAGCAACACCTAAAGTCGTTCCATGCGGGGACCATTCGCAAGGTTATACCTTGCGAGGAACGTAGTAGGTTGACTTCCTCTACTACATCCTCTGTTTCCTCTAGCTGCCTCACAGGCCATTTACAATGCTGATGACCCTTACCTTTCGAGGGTCACAGTTGTGTGTATGTACCGTGACGCAGTACTCTGCAGGGTGGAGAGACTTCAAAGTGCTTTTGAGACTCTGGTCTCAGAGCATGAGAAGACCTGCTCACTACCTAAGTAAGGCCCACTATACATCTTCCTCTCTCCACCCGCCCTTTCTTATCCCCGTGGTTGGTGTCCCCCTTACCCTCCTTTTCCCTCCTCTCCTAGTGTGTTGTGTGTAAAAAATATATAAAAAACATTAAAAATAAAAGACTCTTTTCAGAGCCGCCTTTCACAATTTAAAAATAGAAGTGAAAATAAATTAAGCAGGGCCTTGTGTATTTTTTAGAAGTCCGCAGACAGTCTGCGAACATCTAAAATTTTGGGGTGCTGCCCTATCATAACCATTGCAGTTTTGTTTGGGAGGAAGTGGTGGCTCTGAAAAGAGCCTTTTGGTGGTGTTTGTTTGTGTTTGAAAAATTTGAAATGCTCAACACCTACTACAAAATGGATGCTGTCATTCCAGAAAAGGTTGCAATGCATTTTGTACATTTCTCAGAAAAAACTGATTGCCAGCATAAGTAAGATGGACTCCATCTCTGTGAAAAATGTATGTGCTACGAAACATAATATTTTCATTGTGAAATGAAGATGTGCCAACATCTCTTAGAAACGCACAAACAGCCTTATTGACATTGTGCCTTACTTTCTCCATTTGTGAACCAAATGAAGAAGAATGCAGCCACATTTGTCTCTGCGCAATCTGTGAAAAAACTACTTGAGAATTTGGAAATATGTCCATGAACTTCCCAAGTGCTTCTTTCATTGCAAATTGCAAAGAAATTCCAGACACATGTCCTAAACTGTTCCCTCCACAATGAATTACAATTATGTCTGGATGATGCTCTGTCTCCAAAGTAGCACAGAGAGGTAGCAAGTCCAACCACTTCATTCCACGTACTCCATGCCAGTGCACTTCCACATGTGGGAATCCAAGATCTACAGCTACTCCACAGCTTTCTGCATGCACCTTCAACCAATATATCCACGAGTCTCCCAAAATCCAAACAATCTGTTTTCTGAAACACACAGCCATAGCTATCTGTTGTTCTCTCAGGAAAAAAGGTATGTGACAAACTCTCTCCTAGCACAACACACCCACTAAACTTTACTGACCAATCCCTTGCTCTGCTCATTCTCATTTGCATGCCTCCCACCCCAAAATCCCCAGATGTAACACGTGATGTCCGCGGACTACCGCCATGTCTGCGGTCACATTGTAACATGAACAGTCCTTCTACCATTTCCATTTCACTTTCTGTGCCATTCCCTCATTGGATATAGCTAACCAGTCACACAAGCATCCACCAATCATATCCAAGACCTCTACATCTAACTGCATCATCATAGATTAGCACTTCAAATGCACTGTTAATAACTCTGAGTACAAGTGTCATATCATTGGAAAGCACCTTCTACAAGAAATAATGTAAAGTCTCCAAGATTTCTACTTGCAACTGCATGCATATCCATATGCATGAACACAAACTACAGGTATGCATATCTTCTGTATAGTACATGTACAATTCTTATACATTCATATAAACAGATTAACTGACTTTTAGCTTGTATAACCTATGAAATGAACTTACTGTCATTTTTCCCATCTCCTATAATCAACTGTCACTTCCAAAGCTATCTGCTATTTAATTTCTTTTTACACACACATTTGCAAAGCATGTTGAACTAACATATTTAAAGTAAAATATAAAGAGTTCACAGACTCAAACAAAATTGCATGCACACACTTTGTTCAAATGTCAAACAACAATTTTTTTTCCTTTACAATTGCAGTGAAGACCACTCTCCTGAAAAGCAGCAGCAGAATTTGAAGTACAAACAACAACTAATAAGAAACCTGCTCATTCCACAAAAAAAGTAAGTTAAATACCACCATAATATTTGTACTATTATTCAAACATACTGTAATGCACCATTCTGTCCACAAATCCCCATTTGTTAAACAGAGATTTACAGGCAGAATGGCACACAAATTCCCATTTTTCGGCACACAAATAACACAACTCAGCCCGTAGAATTTTGAAACAACTGTTTTAATTGTATACCATTAGATTTACTATTTTTACTTCTGGACACCACTAGCTTACTTTCTACTGTCATCTGAACCCCAGTTTAATAGCACATAAATTCAAGAATACCCATCCCAACTAGTTGTATTTGCTCAATGCAGAATCACACACCATCACATACATCTTTATCATCATATTCAGACACTCATGCACACAGCACACATACATTGCAGAACACCCCAACCCATACCTTCTTTATTTTTTTCAACAGACCCTAAAGAATGCCTACCAAAAATGAAGTCCGTAGAAAGCAACACAGAAGTAGAGCAAATGAAAATAGAAGTGTCCAAAATAAGCATCCATCTCTAGCAGAATTTGTAAAAAAAAAGTTCAAACAAAACAGCTAATAGAGTCATTTAGCGAAACAAAACAAACTTCAAGTACAGAAACTTTGCCTCCTCTATCAAAATGTAAAACAAAACAGAAAACAATTAACAAGAATTCAGCTACCACTACTGATAAAACTGCTCCTATAAATCTTGATATAGTGCCAAGTAAGCATACCAAAAAAAGTATTTTAGCAAAAATGTTCCGCTACTGAGTCCTTCAAAATCTTATAAAAACAGGAGAGAAATCAGGCACAACCCTTAAAACCTATCATAGGAAATTAATCTTAGCAGCTTTGATAGACAGTGAAATCCGTCTAAAAAGAAAGTTATTTAATTTAGTGTTAAACAAAATGAAACCACTAACAAAACTAATGATTAAATTACAAAAAAGACTTCTCAATAAACGAAATGTCAACAGAAATAACTTCTTAAATATCTGTGGAGGTGAGTGGAGTCACACTACAAGCACAGAACCATATTTTAATGAAGAAGCATACAAACAAAAGCAAACAAATACAATTGCCATACATAGCAGTGGACGAGGTTCTGAAAAAGTTAATAATACCATAATGGAACAAGAAATACTGCTTACAAAAATATCCCCAGAAAACTTAGAATTACCTCTCCATTCAACTGAATCAGAACGTCTAGTATACAAATGGCCATGCACGACAATGTGTAACATTCCCAAAAAAAATTCAAGTCTTTACGCCAATTCCTCAATCAGTATGTGAAAGGCAAAGACAAAATCAAAATTACACTACTGCAAAATATGGATACCTGTCCAGTGCGCAAGTACACAGGACTACAAGGACATTCATTGGCCTGCATTTCAGGACCTACTTGCAAAACCACCTTCCATCATATCAAAATGATATCAACACATCATTCAACTATAAGAAATCTAGTCTATAAACTGTACTATGCTAAAAGTCCTGCTTTAGCACTAGCCAATTTAAATAACATTCTTCTACATGGTACAGCAAAAGACCTACTTGAAGAAATCGACTATATCGAGAAAAAATATTTTGGAAATGAAAGCCACTTACAGAATGAAATAGCTTTAAAACAAATTAGCAACAATTCTATGCATGGCAACCTTCTACTACACACATACAAAAAAGAAATACTGAAATTTTAAAGTACATCTGCTGAAGTACCAAACCATGTGTGTGTGTGTTGCCGAGGAACTTTTTATAAAAGTTACACAAAAACTGTAGACCTAACATACAAAATAGAAGACAATGAATATTCTAAATGGTTTGAATTAGCTCTCTACCTTATAGCAGAACACAGATTTGAAATAACTGACCCCTTAATACTTTGCAGTTACTGCACTACAAAACTTGACAACAACCAAAACAACCAAACTCCTTCATGTGCTACCACAAATAATTTGGAATTATTTCCACTACCAAAACCCCTACAACAACTCAATTTATATGAGAGCATCATAATTCAAACAGTTCACCCATTTCAAGCAATTATACGCCTTCAACCAAAAACAGCACCATTACCTCCCTCTGAATTAGTGAAAGGTATTTGTGGAAAAGTAGTGTAATTACCATTAGATCTAAAACAAAATGTGCACACTCTGGGGGTGCAACGTCCAATGGAGCAATCTTTAATTATCTTAGTAAATGGTGTACCTACAAAAGACAAAAAAAAATGGCAACAACTGGTAGATTTACATAAAGTTAGACAAGCCTTGCAATATCTAAAAGACAATAATGAATACTACAAAGAAATTAATATTGAAGAAAACTTGAAAGAAACCACTGAAATAATTCAAGAGTCACCAGAAGCTGGTCAATTTGAACTTCTAGATCCTGCTACAGTATCCAATACTTTAGACCATTATACAATTCATCCATTGCACTCTAATGACACCGTAGAAGATGCACTAGAAACGTACCAAATGCGACAAACAAAAGGATCACCAATCAACATATGGGGAAAAAGTATAGAAGCACATGCTTTTCCTCTACTCTTTCCTACTGGCAAAGGAGGAAGGTACGATGATAGACCTATTCAAATAACAGCATCAGAATACCGCTCGTTATGGATGTATTCTGAAGATCCCAGATTTAGACAAAATGTGGAATACATATTCCACCTACTCTTTGAAAGTGAACTAGCAACTCTATGTTACAGAGTTGCACACTCATTAAAATCAGGAGCCCACTTTGAAAATATGTCAGCTACACAATTATTACAAAAAGTGCAACAAAAATATGAGATTTTACAATCAAGTATTACAACTCTATTAGCAAACATGCTTGGTACTAAAGAGTACTGGTTCTGACGTCATGGAGATGTACGTTGTATGATTAGAAACCTTGGCCCACCCACTTGGTTTGTTACATTAAGTTGTGCAGAATATGCATGGGAAGATTTACATGATTTCCTACGCATATCAAACAAAAACAAAACAAACATAGATACACTAACACCTGGAGAACTTTGTTCTCTAGATCCTGTTAATGTTTGAAGATATTTTCACCATCGCTTCATTGCTATGCCACACTTTATTTGTAATATAACTGTTCCTCCCCTCGGAGAAGTGCAACACTTCTTTTGGAGAAAAGAATACCAAGCCAGAGGAGCACCACATATCCACATGCTTTTATGGATTAAAGATGTTCCTAAATTTGGTCAAGACAATGATGCCACTGTGTTACAGTTTATTGAAAAATATGTCACTTGTGAAATTCCATCGGAAGCAACAAATAGTGATCTTCATGCACAAATTTTACAATTTCACAAATGTGGCAAATATTGTCGTTGCAAATACAAATACAAATACAGTGGGAAATACTACACCAAATGCCGCTTTGGTTTCCCTAGATCAGTTACAAAAACAGGTCAAGTAAACAACTTCATGTCTTCAGTTAGACATAGTGTTAATGGTAAATCACCTAAAAAAACATGTTACATAAAAAGAACAGAAGAAGAAAAATATATCAATGATTACAATGCAATCGTTGCCCACTTATGGAATGCAAACATAGATGTGCAGTACATTGCAGACAATTCCACTGCAGTTGCACAATATGTTACAGCATACTTAACGAAAGCAGAAAAAACAGAGCTCCAAGACCTCTGGAATGACCTGTCATCAGACAAAACACTGTCTCAGAAATTATACAGCGTGGGCATAAAAATGCTCTCCCATAGAGAATGCGGCTCCTACGAAGCAGCATATCGTTTAACTGGTACTGCTTTGTATGGAACATCTGAAAATATAGTATGGCTAAGTCTTGGTCCTGCTAAATCTAGAAAAAGAGTTCGGAAATTATCCGACAATAAAGAAACAATAGCCAAACATGATCCCAACAGCCAAGACATTTTAAAAAACAATTTGCTGGACCAAACTACCCAAACAGAAGTACCACTTTGGAAACCATGTGTCTATACCACATAGCCCAAAACCTCACATACAAAAATAATTTAAAACCTGATGAAAAAAAGGTAGATACAGAGTGTCAAATTGTGAAGGCAGCTTAGTAAAAATCACCAAACTAAATGTAATTAATCATATCAAATTGTCATTAAAGACTCCTCAACATAAAGAACTATATTACATGTCCCTGCTACAACTCTTTAAACCATGGAGAAAAGAAGAACTACTCGATAACTATGTCTCCTATGAAGACACTTTCAAAGCAAATGAAAGCACTATAACCGATGTAAACTTTACACAGTACAAAACAATGTTGCACAATGAACAGCAACATGAAGAAGAACTCCAGGCCCAACTAGATAAGGACACTCCTGACAGTAGTCAAACTTCTGTAACAGGAAGCCAAGAACCACTGGGAGAGCCACTAATAACAAATGAGGCAGAATTAGCTATGACGGAAGTAGAAAACACCATTGCCCTCATTACGACCCTGGCGCTAAGTGAAAAACGATGGCAGTAACTTTTTACCACCATCGTTTTCCGCTAGGTCCGATCATGACCCGTGACCGTTGACTACGATGCCATTAGTGGCATCGTAGTTAACGCTGCCGCTAACTGCACCAAGGACGCGCGCACGCGACCTCCCACTCCGTAATTACCGGCATGGCGCAAAGGCACGCGAATGCCGACCCAAGCGGACATGCACCTAACGCCATCACCCAGCCCGTTAAGTATCTTACCGCCATGGTGCTAATTACGCCATCGCGAACCAACCGTAAAGGGCCTTGTGCAGTGAATCCAGCTGCCACAGGTGCACAGAATCAGCACAGGTGGAGGCAATACAGACTCAGGAAGTAGAAAAAGAGCACACCCAACCCCTTCCCAGACCCATTCACACTCCACAATGATACCAATAGGACTAGCAATGTTGGGGCTGGAGGACCTGATAGCAATGCAAGTGCTACAACTTCAACTACAACAACAACAACAACAACAACAACAACAACAACAACAGGCTGCACAGAGGAGACACAGGAGGAGAAGGAGAGCAAGGCAGGGCCAGCAAGCCCCAGCAGCACAGCCAGTGGCACCACGCAGGCAGCCCCCAATCCCACGCATCAGAGCCAGTCCATTCAACCGCTGAGCAGATCCACACCCTGTACCGACTGGACCGGGACACCATCACCACCATTGTGGACATGATACACAACGACATCGTTCAGCATGATTGAAACACCCACTGCCATCCCCCCCTACTGAAGGTAGTGTCCGTGCTCCACTTCCTGGCCACAGGCACCTACCAGCACACAGTGGGGCACCTGCATGGCATATCACAACCATTATTCTCATGTACACTGATCCAAGTGCTCGATGCCCTGCTCAAGCACATAGACAACCACATCTCATTGCCACGGTCTGCCCAGGAGATTGCTAACACCAAAGTGGGTTTCCATGCACTAGCTGGCATACCTGGTTGCATTGGTGCCATTGACTGCACCCATGTGGAATTGGTGGTCCCACATGCCATGGAGGTAGCGTACCGCAACCATAAACTATTTCACTCAATCAACGTGCAAATGATCTGTGACTCCAACAGGATCTTCACACATTGTTGTGCCCGATTCCCCCGATCAACCCATGATTCAATGGTCCTGAGGAACTCCACAATACCACGCTACATGGAGCGACATGCAGGCCCAAGATCCTGGCTACGCGGTGAGTCTAATGTCATGAGCATGGAAATGTGAATTGGGTAGGTGATCGACGTACCAATGCATACTTCACCTGGCAGAAAGGGGGGGGGTGATGCATACTTCACCTGGCAGAAAGGGGGGGGGAATGATGCATACTTCACCTGGCAGAAAGGGGGGGAATGATGCATACTTCACCTGGCTGCGACTAGCAGTAGCCAGATCATACCCTGAGGCAGCACTTACGTCATCTGACAACTGTATACATGATGCCTGACCTAAGCAGCCCTAACATGGGAATGAAGGTGTCTCCCAACCATGACACAACCATCTGCAAGTGCATTGTACAAAATGTGACCACATTGACTCCAACGAAAAGCACCTACATGCAAGTCACCAAACACCATCAACTGAAAGGCCTGTTCCCCATAACTACGCACAAAGGAGGCACATGACGGACAGGAACACCAATACACCACAACACAGACAGCAAGGCCCACAAACTGTCCCTATTGACATCAGTATTGTTCACTGGGGTCATAATGAGGCAGACAGCAATGTTGCAATCATGTGAGCGTTGACCTCACAGGACACGTGCCAGGTCACCTAAAGAAACGACCTGAACGGACACAGTGGATGGGCACTCACAAGGCACTTGTCCCCCCAGCATTGTGTCTTGGCATGCAAAACTGTACATGAGAGCCATGAACATATACCGGTTGCATAGTGTGAATCCATTAGCGCAACTAAAAGTGGTGCAAAGTAACAGTTGAATGCAAGGCATGGTGGCACGTCATGCACAAAAATCAATCTCATCCCTGACACATACATTGTTGCCCACTTACATGTGATGCAGGCTATCCCCTGAAGAGGTGGCTCCTTACACCAGTCCGGAACCCACAGAACCAGCATGAGGAGGACTTCAACCGTGCCCATGCACGTACCCGTGTGGTGATTGAGCAGGCATTCGGTCCACTGAAGGCACGTTTCCGCTGCCTCAGCAGGCGGGGCACTCCTGTACCGCCATGAGAAGGTTGCGAAGATCGTCATGGCATGTGTCATGCTACACAATATGTGCGTCAGACGAAATGTGCCCCTGCCCCCTGACGCAGAACTGCAACCACCTGACGATGAGGATGATGAAGGTGGGGATGGGGCAGCACCTCAAGGAGGCAGCGATGCACAGGAGGGGCGTGAAATGCATCAGATCTCATTGACCACACCCACACCCCCCTCCCCCATCCCCCTGAACACCCCAACACACCCACTCTCCCCTCCCCCCTCCCCCCTGAACACCCCAACACACCCACTAACCCCTCCCCCCTGAACACCCCAACATACCCACTCCCCCTCCCCCCTGAACACCCCAACACACCCACTCCCCCCTCCCCCCTCCCCCCTGAACACCCCCACCCACTGCCCCCTCCCCCCTGGAATCCCTACGAAGGTGTGAGTAAGTCTGTGCAGCAGTGTGTGATGCAGTAATTCTCCACTGACCAGCCACTAATGACAGTCCCCTCCCCTGGCTCCCAGGGAACCCCTGCCCGTGCTGCGCAGGTTCCTCCCTGATCGTCAGATGGGGCTGCTCTGTGCGGAGCTGGTTGACGAGGAGGTTCCTGCATGCACATTTGGACGCATGTCCCGAATGGTCTGCACCAGTTCTGAGATTACGTGCCGCACAGCGGCGAGTTCTGTGCAGATGTCCTTCGTGGAGGACACAATGGCAGCCGTGACTATGTCTGCACATCTCTCCATTGCATCCCTTACCCCCCCTTATTCTGCAACATGCTCATTGAGGAGCGAGGATAGTTGCTGCTGCCGGGTGACGATCTCATCCAGGGTCTGTTGATTCCTCTGGCTCATGACTAATGGCATTGGCATACCCATTGGGCTGCTCACCTACGGCAGCGGGGATGGGGTGGCTGGCCAATCCTCGTCCTCTAACTGCCCCTGTGTGGCATCCGCATGCAGGCTGCTTAGGGATATGTAGGGGGAATGTAGGTGGGCAGTGGGGCTTGCATCCTCAATCTCCTCAATGATCCCAGCTTCACTATCGGAGGAGGCTGCAATGGCAGCGATTTCGCCAAGAGTGCTGCTTGCAGCAGAGACTGTCCCTTCGGTGGGCACGATTTGTGTAATGTGCGCTGCTGCTGCTGATTCTGTGGTGACAGTTGTGGTGGCTGTCAGTGCCCTGTCCTCTTTCCCTGGCAGGGATTGTGGCTGCTGTGGTCTTTTCCTCGGGACGGCAGAGGTGGAGGCTTGCGGTCTTGGCACAGTTGTCCTGGCCCTCTTGGTGGCTGTGGAGGCATCCATCCTGAGGGTCTGAATCTGAGCCTGTGGTGGAGCCTGTGGTGGAGCAAAGGAGGGATAGTGTTATTGATGGGTCTGCGGACGTTGGGCCTGCATTGTGACGAATGGCATCTTATCAGTTAGTACATGCAACACATTTGAGGCAGGGGCATACAGGTTGTCTGCCTTTTGTGTGGAAGTAGCATGGAGGTATGTGGGTGCCGGCAGTTAGGGTGTGCATGCTGCATGTGTACAGGGTGGAGATCGGATGTGTCTGTGGGCAGTCTCCTGCTGCTGTGTTGCATTTGCACTATGGGGCAACATTGTACTTCACATGATTGGACTTTGGCTCAAATCAAGCCATGCAAAATTCACCACCTACCTGCATCTCTTGATGTCGGGACTCCTCTCTCCATCCCTCCTACTCCTTCTATGCTCTCCATTCCGATAGTGGAGGCACATATTTCCTCCCATGCTTGCAATTTGATGGGTGATTCAGATCCTCCCCCGGTTGCCATGCCCAGGTTCCTGTTCGCCGAGAGGATGCTCCTGACGCGGAGCCTCAGGTCGTCCCACCGCTTTCTACATTGCTGTGCGTTGCGGGGTACGGTTCCCTCCGCACTGACCCGCTGTGCCACCAGGGCCCATATGGCCTTCTTCTTAGCAATTTCCGGCTTGGTCATTTGCGTGGAGAAGGCCACCGCAGCATTGTCCTGGAGGGTCTCCGCAAGCATGGTGAGTTCCTCACGACAGAAGCGGTCCTGGCGCTGCCGATCGCAGGCTTTTTTGACAGCTTTTGGCATTTTCAAGTTGGTAAATGGGTGGGTAATGGGTTTTGACAGGTCTCAGGGTCGGATGTGGAGTGGTTGGGGAGGAGGGCAATGGATTGTGTTTTTAAAGATGGCCGCCGTGCTCTTTCCCGTTCCCCTGCGATGACGCTACTTCCGGTTCCGCTTATTTATGGTCACCGATAATTACGGTCACCGCTAATTGCGGTGACCGCTACGATGGGTGGCAGAAGTGCACCTTGCGCGGCGTACGATGCTGGTAGGGGTTTTTTGGGGTCATTTACAGCATTGCGTACTTTACATTACCGCCATGGCGTAATGCGCGTGCACGATGGGTCGGAATGTGCCGCACTTTACGGCGTGGGGCCAGGGCATAAACGTAAATTACGCCATGGCGGTAATGTTCGATACTTACCGCCTGGGTTGTAATGAGGGCCCATGTGTCAGTATGAAGATAAAGAAGATTTAACTATACTACAATCAAAACTAAACAATGAGCAACGTAGCATGTTTCAAGAAGTAACACAAGAAATTGCACATGGTGTACAACATGAAAACAAAGAATGCACCTGCCAAAATTACAAACCTATACTACTGTACGTCAGTGGTTCTGTCAAAACATTCTTAATCAAAATCATCAGTAGATTCCTTCAACAATTGACAAACAACAAACTGTCAGCTGTTGTCACTGCCCCCACAGGTTTAGCTGCCTACAACATAGGCGGTGTCACTTTACACCGATTACTACTCCTGTCAGTAGAACACCAAAACAAATTAGACTATTACAAACTTTCTACAGAAGCTGAAATGGAACTATGCAGAGTATTAAAACAAATGAAAATGCTACTAATAGATGAAGTGAGCATGGTCTCCAACCTAATGTTGGCTTTGATTCGCCTCAGATTACAAGAAGTACTCAAAACAAACTACGAAGAGCTCTTTGAAGGAAAACATTATTGTTTTGGGAGATCCTCTTCAATTGACACCAGTGAAAGGTGAGCCTATTTTTAAAACCTTAGGACACAAACTCTGCCATAAAACTGTTGGCAGCATAGGAAATGTCAACCTTTGGCAACATTTCCAATACAGTGAATTAATAGAAAACATGCAGCAATTTGCAGATCTCACTTATGCCAAAATCTTAACAAGTATTAGAGTTGGTATACTATCTCAAGAAGCACAAGCAATATTGAAAACCTGCCACATTCATGCACTTTATGGCGATAATGCATGCGCTAAGGATGTTATGGAATAATTAGCTCACAAAAATGTCAATTGTATGGCCTTAATTCCAACTCTTGCAAGCTGTTTCAAATTCAATGAAACAATGTTAAAAAAGAAATGCAACCAATAATTGAAATTAGCGCCACAGAGAAACTAGACATACATGGTATGACACTACCCATGTGTGAACAAGCCACAACAAGACTAAATAGTTTAGAAAATTCAATCTTCCTGGATTGGAAAAAATATTAAAATTATCCTTAAATTGCAGAGTAATGCTTAAACGTAACCTTGACATGGAGCAAGGACTAGTAAATGGAGCACTGGGTACAGTTGTTAGCCTTCAAACATACCCACGTGACAACAACATTAAGTTTGTCAATATTCTCTTTGACAAACTTTCAGAAGTGAAAAGGATAGGGCGCTCAACAGCTCGATTCCTTCTCTTCAAAGACATGTATGTACGCAGAGAACCATTTTCTCTAACTCTTGCATACGCAGTCACCATTCATAAATCACAAGTTCTTACCCTAGACAAAGCATTGATAGACATTGGTAACACAGTCTTTAAAGAAGGCATGAGCTACGTAGCACTATCACGCTTACGTACACTTGACAGTCAATTTCTAATCAACTTTGATGCAAGTAAAGTCAACGCTGATAGATTTAGAATACAATAGACTTCGATCACTATGCACCCCCAACTAAAAACATTTCCTGTTCCACAAAAAGTAAAATGTTCTAAAAGAAAACTAAATCAAACAGGAATGCCACAGGATGTAACTGCAAATCCTCCAAAGAGAAAAAAAAAACAAATACTTCATCAAGTATCACAAACAAAAAAGAAACTATTAGGGAAAGTAAAGCAGGTACAAACTAAAAAAAAAGCACTCAGATATAGAACTACCTGGTCCATTTAAACTTTCAAATGTAATTGGTGTAAGTTGCTGCGCAAATGTAGCAATGAATATTCTATTTCAATTACCACCAATTGTTGACAACATTTACTTACACAATACAGACCAATTGTGTTTGCAAATGTTAGTACTTCATAGAAACGCAACAAACAATCCTGACAACACGTATAGAGTTTATGGAATAAGACAACAATTGGACTACTGTGCTGGAATGGTGAAATTCACTAGAAACGCAAAGGAAGATCCACAAGAATTTCTAATGTACTTACTACATGCACTGGAAAACAAAAACATACCTATAAATGAAATCTTCCAGATTTCATACATGTGGAAACATACATGCACTCTCTGCAACAATGTGACACAAGAACAAATCCCCAATGAACTCTTCCTGTATGTATCAAAACCTAATTGTGAATCCGTTCCATTTCAGCAACTTGTACAAAATGCAACCCATGGTAGATTATGTACTACCTGCAATTCGGATAATCGCTCCACCTTACTAATACAAACACATTGTAAATATGTAATACTAATGCTTCTACGTTACAATGCAGATGGTACCAAAAACAACTGCAAGCTGACTGGATTCACACATGGTCAAGTATCACTTGGTAAGAAAACCTTCACAACAATAGGTATAATCTACCACACAAGAGACACAACCAATGCAGGTCACTATACTGCATATATAAAAGAAAAATGTGGATGGTTCGAATGTAATGATAGTACCATTACTCTAAAGCAGAGATTACCTGCAAATCTTACAAACGCTTATTTAATCTTCTTAAATATATATTTAGCATGTTAAAATATGCTAACAGCTATCTAACTGCCCCAAGATTCTACAACAACTAAAGAGATAAATGAATACCACTAAATTATATCATAAAATAGACAGAATATGGCAATTTATAAAAATGTTGTTTATTCCATGTTATAAGTCATTACAAAATACCAATACTAACATGATCTTTTCTTTTATCACAGAAATTAACAAGGAATACATGTACTCTAGTTACTAAACCAAACAGTAAGTATATTTTAATAAGTATAACCATCGCAGCAAACCACACCCATAGTGACTTATAACTTTTATAAATTTGGTCTTGACCATGCACTCAAGATTCTAGGCCCTGGCCACAACCACCGCAGCATACCACACTCATAATAGCTTATAACTTTGCTGCTTATAAATTTGATCTCGTCCATGCACCCAAAACTGGATTAGCCACTATGGGTGTGCTATGCTGCAGTGTTTGTGGCCAGGGCATAGAGTCTTGGGTGAATGGCCATACGGCCATGCTCCAAAGACTCTTTGCCCTGGCCACAAACACCACAGCATATCACACCCATAGAGTGAAACATTTTAACTATGCCATATGGGCACTTTTAATGTCCGCGAACATGACGAGTGTTCTTAGAACAGTTTCAACTTGCCTGCGAACAGTACTGACAGGCATAGCATCCTCAGGACACACCAATTTTGTTTATTTATGAATATCCCAGGACACTTGATGTGTTCTTAGAACAGTTCCAACTTGCCTACGAACAGTACGGACAGGTATAGCATCCTCAGGACACCCCCATTTTGTTTATTTATGAACATTTCAGGACACCGCAACCAACACAGCATACCACACCCATAATAGCTTATAACTTCGGTGCTTATAAATTTGATCTTGTGCATGCACCCAAGACTGGATAGGCCACTATGTGTGTGCTATGCTGCAGTGTTTGTGGCCAGGGCATGGAGTCTTGCGTGCATGCCCATACGGCCATGCTCCAAAGACTCTATGCCCTGGCCACAATCACCACAGCATATCACACACCATAGAGTCAAACATTTTAACTATGCCATATGGGCACTTTTAATGTCCACGAACATGACGAGTGTTCTTAGAACAGTTTCAAATTGCCTGCAAACCATACGGACAGGTATAGTGTCCTCAGGACACCCCCATCTTGTTTATTTATGAACATCCCAGGACACATGTTCTTAGAACAATTTCAACTTGCCTACGGACAATACGGACAGCATCCTCAGGAAACACCCATTTCATTTATTTACGAACATTTCAGGACACCGTGTGCGTTCTTAGAACAGTTTCAGCTTGCTTGCGAACAATTCGGACAGTTCTAGCGTCCTCAAAACACCCCCATTTTGTTTATTTACGAACATCACAGTACACTTGATGTGTTCTTAGAACAGTTTCAACTTGCCTACGAACCATACGGACAGGCTTAGTGTCCTCAGGAGACTCCATTTCCTTTATTTCCGAACATTTCAGGACACCCGTATTGTCCGCGGTCAGAACGAACACAACAGGGGTGCCTGCCACCTAAATAAATACAACATTTAACCCATCTCTTACTCCCCCACCCTCCCCAAACAGTCTTACACACCAAAACACTTTACTAAATAGTATTTTTCCATCAAGTTCCACTGCGCTGTCCGCGGACGTCCGTGAATCCAAGATGGCGGGCATTTCCAAAAATGTGACACAATTCACGCTCTTCACCGTCCAATCAGCGAACACGTTGCATGTCCGCGGACATGACGCAAGCCGATTGGGCAATCAGGACACTGTCCGTGGAGCGAACAGGGAAGTGTGTCCACGGACCGAACATAGATTTTGTGACCTACTTTTTGGTCATTTTTTTAAAAACTACTGGACGGATTTTCACCAAATTTACATGAGCACGCTTTTGGGGCCAAGCCGCGGCTCCTGGTCCAAATTTGGTGAAAATACATCCAGCGGTTTGGGCTGTAGATGTGAGCAAAGTTTTTTCCCCATTCAGTCTAGGGGAAAAAAAGAGGTTTTGGGACAACCCCTATAACTTTGCCCCCTGGACCAAACCTCACCAAACTTTGCAAGAAAATTCAGACCCATATACTTTTTTTTCAAAGTTTGGTGAGGATTCTTCCAGGGGGAGTTATAAGCCACCCAAAAAGAGCTCATCCTATGGAAACAGCAACTTAAACATAACTACACAGCACTACCGTGGCTGTGTAATATATATATATATATATATATATATATATGTACATATATATATATATATATTTATTCACTTAAAAAAACTTTGTTAAGGGAACGTTATGGTTAAGTTGCCCTACCAAAACAAAAACCTGTGCACTTTACTAAAAAAACTTTTCAACCATGCGATTATGGTTCAAAGTAAAACTGAAAACCCTGTGAATTTCGCCAGTTATGGTAGGCTAAGCAACCATAACTGCCCGCATCACTGTGCACTGCTAACACTAACACCCAGGACATCAAAGATGACATCACAAATGTCATTGATGACATCACTGATGACATCACATGTGTAGCCCCTTCGTTTTTGCTCACTGCCACATCTAGGCAAGGCGGTTTAACCATAACGTTCCCTTAACAAAGTTTTTTTGAGGGAATTTTACAGGTTTTTGGTACGTCATTTTATGTATATCGTCTTGTTATTAAAAAAATCTTGTACTGAATGTCACTGCTGTAATGAAGAAGCATAACCATACCGACCATACTACAGTTGGTTGGCTCTTTGTTCATTGTCGTTCGCAAATTGCCGTTTCAAAAAGCAATGGCACCCATACACAAAGTAAACATTGTGTTAATAGCGACCTTTCACAGTGTAAATAAATGTATTTTAAAAAAATTGCATACACTCCAAGTACTGCATATTTCTCAGTAAAATACATGGACGCAATAATCTTTGCCAGTAATAGTCTAAATGTGCAACGCACTAAAGAGTGCTACAAAAAAGGAGGATTACTTGTTATAATCCGGGGTGGCTTTGTCAGGTCAGATTACAAAACAAAATCCTTTTTCAAGATGGCCACCTTACAAAGGGAAGGCGGTTATTTCATACATAGTCCTTCTTCCCTTTCCATGATAGTCGGCAAAAAACAATATTACAAGAAAAATGTAACAGCTCAGAAACATAATACGGCGGTTATATTGCCACAATTAAAGTTTTGGAAATGTAAAAATAAAGGGCGGTTCGCTGTAGAGTGGGCAAAAGTAAACTTACATAATATGTACTGCCTCCATTCTGTTTCTGCAAGGCAGACACCAATGTATTTGCATCAAAGAATCTTCGTGGACTGATATTGCATGTCCCTAACAAATTTTCTAAAACATAACCTTATCAAATGCTATTTTTTGACCCTTTCATTCCTTGAATTTCTTGTAAGGTTTCCGTTTCACTCAAGGTCAAAAAACAAAGGCCCCTTATACAATCACTCGGATGCGCGGGTGTATTGACCGTCCAACCAAAAAAGCAACTCATGTGACCTTCACTCAGAAGGCACAAAAATTCCTAGTTTGTAACAACATATTGAAATTCTATTATGAGAACCGCTACTCCCATACACCTCCAGAGTCGCTGTTTCCAGCAAACTGTGCAGATGGTGGCCTTAGTTTTCAAACCTGAGAACACCAGTCTGACGGCAATATTATTTCAAAAAGCATTTTAACCCATACACACTAATTGGTAGTGGTACAGTGAACACAAACTTGCATGTGAACGTATGAGTTTGGTGACAAGAAAAGTCCCCTTTTTCAGTTTGTGCCCCCACATTCCATCCCAAACCCCTCAAAGGTGACCTTTTAAAGTAGTATTACATAAGTGTGACCAGTGCAATGCTGTTGTGTTTTGTATGTGGGTCTGGCGATGTCCGCGTACACCAAAACATTACTAAAAGATAGCGGGGGGACGGAACAGAGCTGACGAACTTGACGCTGTTCCACAACCAATCATGTAAAGCGCCACATGCTCGTGGGAACACACTTTTTCCCCCATTCAGTCCAAGGGGAAAAGAGACGTTTTGAAAACCCCGCCGCCCTTATAATTCCCCCCTTCCCTAGACTAAACATCACCAAACGTTCCAAAGAAATTGAAAGTGTCCGATATATTTCTTTTGCAAACTTTGGTGAGGAATCGTCCAATGGGAGCACAGTTGTAAGGCACCCAAAAAGTGCTCTTCCTATGGAAACAGCAAATTCACCATAACAACACAGCCACTAACGTGCCTGCAGTGGTTGTGGCCAGGACCTAGAGATTTGGATATATATCCATAAATAATTGAATGTAAGGGTGTACATTGGCGTGTAACTGTACTGCTAATAAGGTCGTTTCTGTGTGCATGGCCTGTGGCCCTGCACTCAAGACTGTACACCCTCCCCAGAACCATCAGACTACTAATCTATAGTACGGGTGAATGCATTCCTGTAATATGATGTGGTGATTCTGGGCAGGGCCTAGAGTTTTAGGAGTAAGGTGTATGGCCTACGGCCTGCATCCATGCATCCAAAACTCTGCATCCTGTCCACAACCACCTGAGAGATGTGTGTAAGTACGGTTGTATCCATAGGTGTGGTATTCCTCACTTGACCTGAGCAGAGGCTAGACTCCTACCTGTATTTTCATAGATATTACAATGTGTGGGTGTGCAGTGGTTTATCCCTCCAGTGCTTATAACTTAGCCTTCGACCATGCACCCAAGACTGTACACACTCCCCACAACCATCCAATCGACAATCAATACTACCGGTGTATACATAGATGTGACATGCTGCGGTGGTTGTGGCCTGGGCCTACAGTCTTGGAAGTATGGCCTTCGGCCTACGGCCATGCATCCAAGACTCTAGGCCCTGGCCAAAACCACCGCAGAATGTCATACCCATGGCGGCGTTCTAATGAATGGCACACCCGTAGGCACAAATAATGTAATAACTACATTTACTCAATTTCAATGGTCGCTAACACCACGCGTGTCCTTAGAACAGTTTCAAGGTGCCTGTACGCAGCACGGACTGAAATACCACCCTTATGAGACTCCTCATTTTCTGCACGTACAAACATCCTGAACAAGACGGGCATAGAGAATACATCATTGACATCTGCCGCCCAAACAAGTACATTATTTCACACATCTCATACTCTCTGAAGCTTCCCAAGCACCGTAGGACATCAAAGTAGTTTCCGCACCAGCATTTCACATGGCGAATACATCATTAACAATTGCCGCCAAAACAAGAAAACTATTTAACCCATCTCTTACTCTATGAACCTCCCCACGCACTGTAGGAGAGCAAAACAGTTTCCGAAACAGCATTTCGCCTGTGGTGGCGACCGCGCTGTCTTTGGATCCAAGATGTCGGGCTCAGCCACACATTCTGACACACATCACGGCTCTCTGCAGCCAATCGGCAAAGACGTTGCGTGTCTGCGGTCATGACGCCACCCCCCTGGCCAATCGGTATCTTGTCCGCGGAGCGAACAGGGAAGTGTGACCGCTGAGCGGACATAGATATCACTAATTTTGTGAGACATATTTGTTGGTCATTTTAAAGGCAACTACTGGACGTATTGGCACCAAATTTACAAAAGCATGCTTTTGGGACCAATCCCCTGCCCCTGCACCAAATTTGGTGAAAATCCGTCCAATGGTTTGACCTGTAGGTGTGCGCAAAGTTTTTCCACCATTCAGTATATGGGAAAAAAGACGTTTTGGAACCCCCCTATAACATTTCTCCCCCTGGACCAAGCATCACCAAACTTGCAAACAGATTCAGAGTGGCCCATATACTTTTTCTGCAATGTTTGGTGAGGATTCGTCCAGGGGGAGTTATAACCCGCCCAAAAAGTGCTCTTCCTATGGAAACAGCAACTTAACCATAACTACACGACCACTACCGTGGCTGTGTAATATATATATCTATATATATATATCTATATATATATATATATATATATATATATATATATATATATATATATATATATATATATATATATAGGAGCAAGACATGTGATGTCATCAGTGATGTCATCAATGACATTTGTGATGTCAACAGTTACACTCACCCTATTCTGCAGACACAAATACAAATCACCTGTGAATCTGAATTTGTGGTATATGTCCTGAAGTGCCCATGCCTGAAATGGTATGTGGGCAGCACCAAGTGCAAATTGAAGATACGTATTTTGCAACACATCAGAGCAATCATCAATAAGGACCTCGCATATCCCATGGAAAAACACTTTTTGGAGTTTCATAATGGTGACCCCAGCACTTTAAGGTTCTTTGGTGTCCATAAAATTACCAGCAGCCCGAGAGGAGGCGATAAGGAGAAACTTCTACGACAGGAGGAAACCAGATATATTATAGACTTTGAGAGCAAGAACCCGTTGGGCCATAACATAGATGAGGAGCTGTACACCTTTTTGGGAACTTAAAATGAGTTAATTTGCTTCTCAAATTGCTATTCGTGGTGTTATTTATGTATATCGGCTCCCTAACTAGTTTGGCCAAAGTAAGCTTTCAGATTTCTTGGATATATCATGTTTGCCTTTTTTCTTAACAATCTAGGGAAACTTACAGTTTCCTGGTTGAATCTCTACATTGATGATCTCTTCTTCTTTCAATTTTCCACTTTCTTTCTGCCCTCCTTTCCATATTGGTTTTCTGCGGGTAGATTTTTATTTTATTTTATTTTTAAACCATTTTCATTCTCTTTTCTCTATATGACACTGATATATATGGTTTATCATTGTATATCAAAATGGAGATGTGCCTTTACGTTGTGTATTATATAATTTAAAATTCTACTCCTTTAACATGCAGTTCCAACAGTTGCCAGATAAGCCCAATTCTGAGCATGAATAGATTAAGGGCGATGCTGTGATATGTAGAGACAGTCGTTTTAGTGAAGCAATTGCACTTTATCGATGATTGAAATACAATCTTTTGGTCATCACATGTTGCTGCTATGACGTTTTGCACTATGCATTAGCACTTTATGATGTTGATATTAAAGCATTAGCACTTTATTGTAAAATAGTCTTTACATTTACAGAATTAGAAAAATATTATATCATTACCCTACACTATTATAGTATCGATTGAAGGTCGAATTCAGAATTTGACGAATTGGATTTTATCTATGTGTATATTATCGCATATAGCGTCACTAAGACGTTGATTTTATGTTGATTACTGGAATGGACTTTATTGGCAACATTGAAGATTTAAAGCTTACAAATAATTGTCAAGTTACAACAAAATGCACATTGAGAATACATAGTATATTCCCTTTAATGAAATCTAATAGATGTCGGAACAAATGTTATGTTGACATGTCATTTTGATATATATGCACTTTGCACTTTCTAAGATGGCCGAATGCAAAAGAATTTCATCTCTGTAAGTCACCTTTTTGATGTTTACTAAAGTGTCATGGGTTAGAAGAGCTCCCACAACAGGGTGGAGCTACTGTGAACAAGCCACAGGAGTGTGGCGAAACGTGTTAGATAGCCTCCTTGTAACTGGGAAGCCATTTTTACTGTTAGATTAATCTAAAAGAAAATTTGAACTTTTAAAAGCAAAAATGGTTGCTGTGTAGCCCTCTGCTGTTGAATCCCCTTGATTGAATTTCCTGGTGAGCAACTGTTGCTGGATACTCTGGATTTCGTTTTTGGATGGGAGTGCAACTTTCAAAGTAACAAGACTTTGCGGTCTTTGTTCGCTTTCATGTTCATATATATATATATATATATATATATATATATATATATATTTATATATATAGGAGCAAGACATGTGATGTCATCAGTGATGTCATCAATGACATTTGTGATGTCATCTTTGATGTCTTGGGTGTTAGTCTTAGCAGTGCACGGTAGTTTTGCGAGTTATGGTTGCTTAGCATACCATAACTGGTGAATTTCAAGGGTTTTCTGTACTAGGTAAAGTAAAAATAATATATTTATTTCTTTTTACACAGAAATGTCTACTACTTTGGAATGGCTTGAAGAAAATATTCCTCGTGATGAAATAAGTGAAAACATTGATACTAATGGAAGACACTACACTTCTCTATATAAACACATTATTACCCATTACTTTATGTGTACTTACCAATTTTCTTTTTTTAAATACACCATACAGACATTAAAAATAATACAGAAACAGATGTTAGAAAATCATCTGCAGTGAATGCAGCAAAGAATCTATCTATTAACGGAATAGTGCACTCAGAAATATTATTTTCCCAAGTGTTCGGCATGTGCTTTTAAGCACACGATGATCGATCATACAAACTATTCCTATGCACCTTACTGTAATTTTCCTCTTTTTTACACATGTGAAATCAGGCACTAGGGTGCGGCCATCATGTGATAATCTTATCCGGTGCCGCATCGCCCAAGGTGGACTGCCCTGGCGGCACTAATTCACATGCCCCGCCCCTGAGGCTGATATCACCAAACCTAGTAAAATTCTCCACCTAAATACAGGACATTACTATACAGCATAGCAAAACCCACCCAATCATCACCTACGTGATAACGTTACTTGATGCAAAACCCGGAATATCAACACACATCATCTCACAACACAGCAGGTCCCAATTTTGAATATAAAACCATACTTTTAAAGGAAATAGCAAAACTGTACAATTTGTAAAGTACTTTTATTTCACAATAAACATTCCGAGAACATCCGGCGATTGCCATATTCAAGCAAATAGGTAATTTTTTTCTTCATTCTCGATCCACAAATGTTTATTGTAAGTCACAATGTGTTCCTTTTGGGTATAAGAACGCATTGGACGCACTTTGAATCACAAGCCTTTGGCATGAACTTGGCACTTGGCTACCGTAAACGATGTGAAGTTGCTCCTTATTGCTGGTATGGCGTACGGGCATATGGGCCCGTGGTGATCGTCCCAAAAAAGCATTACTGTGATCCACCCATTCACTTGTATCTGTAGCTGACGGTAAAAAAAAATGTCAGTTGGTATCTAGAATCCATGACAATTGCAGAAGATGTAGCTGTTTAAAAAAAGATAACAGAAATGTGTCTCAGTAGCCAATCTTTATTACAGTTTACAATTTAACCATTAATTTTGCCCCCTGTTACAACTATTATAAACACGGACCTGAAACAATGTGAACTCAGACAAAACAACGTGCAAAATACTCTTCAGTTTGCTTTAAAAGTTACTGCTATGGATTATGGTCAGCTCGAAATGGGATGCTCAGGCTGACGCTGTAATCAGGGAGCAAGATAAAATGAAGAAGAACATATGGACAGAATTTTAATTAAATATTAGCGTTGAATTACGTGTTTGTGCATCCAGGGGGAACCCACTACTTAACTACACACATCTCAATGCTGCACTGCCTATGTACCCAGGCCAAAACAAACTACACACACAAGTTGTAATTGCGTATCGTTGCAATATGCCACACACAACAAACAATACAATGTAACACACCAATAATGTCACCCAATGATAATTTGACTACTTTGTGTATAAAATCATCCAAAGTAAAACTTACATAATATTCGGCATTTCCATTATGCCGGCGTAACACAGACACTCCGTTCAGTTCACCGAATTTTCATAAAATGAAATTACATGTTCCTTTGTCCAATTTGTGAATGGCGAACATTATCACATTTGGACGTCTTACATCCCTCCCTTCATGCATTCCTTTCGAATCCTCCCTTTGTTTCAATGTCGAAAAACAATTGAACCTTATACTGTGTACCATGCGTGTGTTTGCTCAGCTAGGAAACAAAAATTCAACGGCACTGACCTATACTCAGAATGGGAACTGATAGCCCTTCAGACCACAATGGCATTACAAATATTTTTGAAAAACATGTGAATTGTTTGCTTCCATTCACCAATGCGGGCGACATTTCTACTGATTTATTTTGTTCCTCTGGAGAACTGTGCAATCTTCCAGCGAATCCCAAAGTCAGGCCACACCACCTGTCACCTCATCCCATATCTTCTTCACACAGCAAATCACGTAAATATTTTTGAAAGGAGCAACTCTCAAGCCCTGACAAAAAGTGGTCGTATGAGAATGTCTGAGCAAACCCTGCTGCAACCCCCTCCAGCCACACCGCAGACCCTGACTCCAATGACCACAGTTATATATTAGTGGCCTATAATTTGCACACATGTGTTTGTACTATCCCACTTTCAGTCACTAGCGAGATGAACGGTGTGGGCATCTTGCCACCTTACAAATACAGACACATAATAAGTGCATAATAGTAATCCTTTCAAGTTAGAATGCAGATGATACCAAAAACAACTGCAAGCTAACTGGATTTACACATGGTAAACTATCACTTGGTAAAAAACCTTCACAACAGTAGGTATAGTCTACCATGCAGCAGCCATAACAAATACATGTCACTACACTGCATATATAGAAAAAAAGTGTGGATGGGTCAAATATAATGATACCAACATTACTGTAAAACAGAGAATGAGATGGTCTGCGACCTACCTCAATAAACCGCACCCTACATCTTCTTCTTTCCACCTGCTGAGGAAAATAAACAAAACTATTGTCCCATATTGCCCTAGGTACTAAACCAGAAAAAGAAAAAATAACCTTGACATTTGGAAGTATTTTCATTACTGCCTGAACCAAATATTCGAAATCTACCAACAAAGTAGGGGCACATCCACATGCATGAACACAGACTACATGTATGAATATTTTCTACACAGTACATGTACAGCTCTTCTAAGAATACATATTAACAGAGTAACTGCCACTTACTCCGTATAAACTATAAAATGACCTTACTGTCATTTATCCCATCTGCAATGATGAAGTGTCAATTGCAAACCTGTCTCCTCTCCAAATTCTTGTTTAGTCACACAGCGATCTAAAAATGTTTTATTTCATATTAAAAAATGGCAGAAATAACAGTAGAATTATAAAAAAGACTGTCCAGTGTGCTATAAAATTACACGCAACCAGGATGAGTATATGCATCTCCATTCAAGCACGCAGAGACAATATCATTACAAAGGCTCCCAGCTCAAACAACAGCACTGCCTCTATATGAAATCCTACTCCTTTATTTCTCACACCTTCACAAATGCATACATTGCATGCTTTTCTGTACAATCTCTGACGTTTACCCTATAAAAATAGCAAAAAATGCATATGATTGTTTCTTCTACCTCTTACCATCCAATAACATAACATTAAAAAAACAAGCATGCTCTATACGTTTACTATTACACTCATTTGTAAAACATATTCAACTAACGGATTCTAAATAAAATATACAGGATGCACATAGGCAATAAAAGTACATATGCATACTATGCTCAGTTGTAAAAAAAAACACTACTACTACAAAAACAAAAAAAACAATGTCTACATTAACAAAAGTGCTATAAACACACATATTCAGTAACTTCTTTCTTTTACAATTGCAGTGAAGACCGCTCTCCTGAAAAGCAGCAGCGTCTGAAGTACGAACAGCGACTTCGAAGAAACCTACTCTTTCCATACAAAAAAGTAAGTACAATACTAACATAATGTTCTAATTGTTACTCAAACACACTAGCATTTTACTGTTGTAGAACAACGAAGTGTATTAACCCTTTCCCATTAGATGTATTATTAGCGCTTTCCCTTACCAGTTGCATACTTTATATTGTCATCTGAAGCCCAGTATATTAACACACAAATACAAGAATAACCTTCCCAACTTGATATAGCTGCCCATTGCACAATCACACACCTCCACAATCATCCTTACCATCATACACAGACACTCCTGCACAAAGCACGCATACATGACACAACAGCCCAACCCACACTTTCTTTTTTCTCCAACAAACCCCAAAGAATGTCTACCAAAAAGCAACTCCGTAGAAAGCAACGCAGAAGTCGAGTAAATCAAAATAAAAGTGTCCAAAATAATCATCCATCTCTACCAGATTTTGTACAAAAACTTCAAACAAAACAGCTAATACAGTCATTACGCAAAACAAAAGAAGCTTCCAGTACAGAAATGTTCCCTCCTCTATCAAAATGGAAAACGAAACAAAAAGTGATTAACAAGACTTCAGCAACCACTACTGCTAAAGCTGCACCTATAAATGTTGATATAGTAGCAACTAACCATGCCAACATTTTTTTTACAAAAAATGTTCCGCCACAGAGTCCTTCAGAACCTTATAAAAACAGGAGAGAAATCATGGACAACCCTTAAAACCTACCATAGAAAAGTAATCCTCATCTCTCATAGACAGTGCAATCCTTCTCAAAAGGAAGGTATTTATTTTATTTTAAAACAAAATGAAAACACTAACAAAACTAACTACTAAATTACAGAAAACACTTCTCAATAAACAGAATATCAACAGAAATAGCTCCTTAAACATCTGTGGAGGTGAATGGAGTCACACCACGAGCACAGAACTACTTTAATCAAGAGGCATATAAACAAAAGCAAACAAACCCAATTGCCATACATAGCAGTGGACGAGGGTATGAAAAACTCAATAACACCTTTATGAAAAAAGAAACTCTGCTCACAAAAATATCCCCAGAAAGCTCATTATCACCTCTCCATTCTAATACACCAAAACGTCCAGTCTACAAATGGCCGTGCACATCAATGTGTAACATTGGCAAAAAATCTTTCAAATCTTTACGCCAGTTCCTCAATCAGTATGTAAAAAGCAAAGACAAAATCAAAATAAACTACTACAAAATATGGATGCCTGCCCAGTGCGCAAATACACAGGACTACAAGGACATTCATTAGCCTGCATTTCAGGATCTATTTGCAAAAGCACCTTCCATCATATCAAAATGATATCAACACATCATTCAACTATAAAAATCTGGTCCCTAAACTTACTATGCTAAAGGTCCTGCTTTAGCACTTGTCAATTTAAATAACAATCGTCTACATGGTACAGTCAAACAACTACTGAAAGAAATAGACCATATCCAGAGAAAATATTTTGGAAGTGAAAGCCACTTACAAAATGCATTAGCTTTACAACAAACTACCAACCACTGTACAAATAGCAACCTCGTATTAAACAAATACAAAAAAGAAATACTAAAGTTAAAAAGTACCTCCGGTGAAGTACCAAAACGTGTGTGTGTTGCCGCAGGACTTTTTATAAAAGTAGCACAAAAACTGTAGACATATCGTACAAAATAGAAGATAATGAAGATTCCAAAAGGTTTCAATTACTCTCTACCTTACAGCAGAAAACAAATACGAAATTACTGACCCCTTAATACTTTGCAATTACTGCACTGCAAAACTTGACAACAACCAAACACCTACATGTGCTATCACAAATAACTTGGAATTATTCCCACTACCAAAACCCCTGCAACAACCCCATTTATAGAGAGAATTAATAATTCAAACATTGCACCCACTTCAAGCAATACTACGCCTTAAAAAACAGCAACATTACCTCCCTCTAAATGAGTTAAAGGCATTTGTGGCAAAGTAGTTTATTTATAATTAGATCTCAAAGAAAATGTACACACTCATACACCACAATCCAAAATATTTACTTCCAAAGGTATCTTATAACACAGTCCTATTACAAACTCTACAATCTTAACTGCATAGCATAGTCAAAACTTCACATACAAACTGTACAAATGAAACAGTACACAAACTTTTGGGTTCTGGTTATTTGATGGGTGTTTGATTCTATGGGTGTGTTATGCTGCGCTGGTTGTGGCCAGCACCCAAGACTCTAGGCCCTGGCCACAACCACTGCAGCATAACACACCTATGCTACCAAACATTTTGCCTGTGGTATATGGACTGCAAATACACAGACAAAATCACCCTTTTCTGCATTATATTGATGATTTATTCGTCATTTGGGATGTTACGACTACAGATCCTAAATGGGAACCAGTTCAATTTAAAATTCTCCGAAAGCCACAGCAAGACTGCTATTGTCCTTTTAGATATTCTTGTTACAGTGGCACATGGAGAACTGGTCACTGAACTACAGGGAACCCACCAGTTCCAACATACCCTGCACACCAAAAGCAATTACCCTACAGCCCTAAAGTGGAGCATACCATACAGGGAGTTCATTTGCACATGGAGGAACTGTTCCAAAATTGAAAGCTTTGATACAGAATGTGCCCGTATGGCACATAGGTTTCAAAATCAATGCTATCCCAAGAAAGTCCTTGAAATGGCTTATATTAAAGCCTGAGACAAAGATCGAACTTCCCACTTGATATCTAATACAGTCTCAAAAACTGGACAAGAAGAGAAAGATGCACATCTAATTTTGACCTATGGCAATGGATCAAATGAACTATGCCAAAAAATTAGCAAACACTGGCATGTGCTCAAACTGGACGAACATTTGGGCGGAATCTTAGGTGAGAGAATGAACATCACTTTTTGAAAATCTACCTCACTCAAAGATAATCTTGTGTCCAGTTACATGAGTCCAACTGCTAACTCACAGGCTGAATTTTGGCTAAACAAAAGAACTCTGGGCTTCTACAAGTGTATGAAATGTAAGGCGTGCCAGTATGCTACTAATATCAAGAGTTGTTGCCATCCGGTTTTAGCTACTGATCAAAATCATGTCTAGGATCACCTGTGACACAGTATATGTGGTCTAAGTTCTCACCTATCCAATGGTATGTTGGAATGGTGGAAGCATCATTGGCTGGCTGAAACTTAGGGTGCTCCAATATATATGTGCAATTAAGAATGTGGATCCCACATATTCCAGGGCGATACATTTTAAAACAGTCCATGCTGGCAAACTGGATGGCTTTGCATTCTTTGGGATGCACTTGGTTTCAGAACCACCTAGAGGAAGCAATCAAGAACTTTTATTGAGACAATTAGTGCATCTTAGATTTGGAGACAAAGAGACCCAGTGGACATAACCTGGAGGAGGAACTCTACACCTTTTTAGGCACCTGAGCCAACTATGTTCAGTGTTCTCCAGTTGGTCCTCTCCGACTTATTTACTTGTTATGTGGTTTCCATGTTTGTTCTACTCAAATTTTGATATAGACAATCAGATAATGATTTTTCTGCATGTCCACAGGTTCTTCCCATACAGTTTGTCTTTCCCATTTGCCTTTCCTATTTATGCTCTTTTCCACTTGTTGTTTGTCACTAATTATGAACTGTACTTTTTTAATTGTTACACTTATATTGCATTGAATATTTACACAATCTGTTAGAGTATTTTCTAACATACATAGGGTCTGTTTCATGTTGGAGACTTCTACTGGCTTTGAATCTTGTCCAAGTTGAAGAACCTCTGGTGCAGTCTGTTTTCGTTGAGGGTGTTCTGGTTTTAACATATATATTTTATACATTATGTCATCATATTGTATTGGTTGCATGTTATCATTGCCTCTTGAGAAGACAATATGGTTTTAGGGATATTTTCATCATTCTTTTGATATGGAACTTTCATGTTATTGGTGACCTAGACGATTACATTTTATTTAGCCTAATGTTTGGTGCAATTGTGAAGCACATAGCACTTTATCCAACTGTATTTTGCACATTAATTCAGGTGCATATATGCGCATCTGACAGCACTTTAATTAATTGCATTTTTGCACATTCATCCCATACGCCCTGCCCTTTATCTTGCTGATTCTGATTGAAGTCCCAGCATTTTAACAGCTATTTCTGTATTAAACATATTCTGTTGTAAGCATTTAGAACTTTAAAAAAGCTTTTGACATAAGACAGATGGAATAAGATTAGCACTATGCTTAAATCTATAGCTTTTTATCAAGTTGCTTTCTTGCATGCAGATGATGTATCAAGCTTGGGATTTGAAGTTTAGATGTTAAACATCCATTAGACGGCTTGTACTACTAGCATGTATAGGATTAAGGGCATTCATGGGATCAGTAGGCACTAAGCACTTTATTGTGTTGTAACTTTGCATATTTTTCTCATTTCATTGAATGCTGTTTTGCACATAATCAATTGTATCCAACGATTGGGCAATACTTTAAATTCTTAATTTCTCTCAGACATAATATATTTCAATCCTCTGACATATGAGCATCATCATATTCATGTGGGAAACCACTGCGTGAAGTGCAGTCAGGGAGACTGTTAACAATGGCTTTGACATTTGTTTTCTGGATATAATTTCTTTCCGTGGCTGAATTTTTCACATGGTTTGATCTTTTACATCTTTTCTGCCACTAGTGCAGAAAAAGAAAACAGTATTTATTCTATTCTCTTTAAACCGTTCCGGTAAGTATAATTGTGTTACTATCACTATCGTCGTTGTCGAGCCGCATAGGCACCATAATTGGATAAACATCACAGCAATTATTTATATATTGCCGTGATTAATAAAGTCTCCCGCTGCATGAACACAGCAGATTTCCCCATCCGATAGCCCATTTTTAACGCTATAGGAACATATAATTATAAATGTTCATCATATTGGCTCAGACATTTCCGATTTTTGGAATTTAAATAGACTGCTGTTTTAGAGGCAATGTCCATTTCTAGCCTTCAACCATAGAGACACGATTTTAGCTATAAGCCACTTGTTTACTTTCACATCCTCAATGTGATCAAGTGATTAGATAACCACAAAACGCTTCGTTGCTTGCAAATCCTTCTTTCCACTGCACTTAAGTAAAGAGTTGCTGTGAATTTCGTTGTGTCTTTCTTTGCAGCTTGGCAATTTTTACTAAGCAGCTGCTCTGTGGAGTGCACTCTGTTTCATTGTACTCACGTAAGTTGGTTGCTTCTGATAGTTATATATATATATATATATATATATATATATATATATATATATATATATATATGAAATTCAAAACAAACTACAGGTAAATAACATTTACCCTCAAAACTGGGACATTTGCACATCAGTTGGACGGCATATGTAGAAGATTTAATCCTGCTTGATTCCATACTGATTGGCAGGGACGTCATTTGTAGCTAGGGGTCGCGGCTCCAAGGCCAGTCCATTAGCTTTTGACCCCATGCCAATAAGTTGCGACCCCTGGCAAATGCTGCAGTCTGGGGGCAGGCTAAACGAGGCATGCATGGCACACAGCAACTGTCTCGACTCCATTCTGTCCAGAAGCACCATGTATGATGAAGAGACTTGGCTCTGGCAAATATCAGTGTTAGTGGGGAGCCATTACATTTCCCATCTTTATTCTGTTAGTAATTTTAGACCAGATCATAAACCTGTCTCCAAAAACAAATGTCACTGCCAGTTTCATACAAGTAAACATAATTTCCTAAATGACCCACCGACATAACCTGGGCATTTGTCCATATTTGTACCAACACGCTTGCTCCTTCTATTCGCCTGTTTTGATAACCCACCAAGGAAAAAGATGCAGAATGAGACATTCTTTCTTTGTTGGCATAAAAATTCTGCAGATTTATTTTCACAACATTTTTTATAACTACCAAACTCAAGAAAACTGCAAACAAACTTTGTGAAAATAGTTCTGAAGGTGTGGCGAACAGCCGACTGCTCCGTGTCCAAACCTTGCTTCCCCCTTTACCAACCATGTTCACTGCATTCTAAATAGGCTTTCCTGTTTTCCGTGAAATCCGATTAACACCGGAAAAACACCCCTGGAAGAAAAAGTGCCTCTTAGGTTTAAACTGAAAAACACTGTTTCCCCTTTACCAGTGGTGCCATAGTAGGAGCTGGGATAGGATGATGTTTGGAGTTAAAGTGGTGGCTGGAGAGAGAGGGGGGATTAGCAGACAATAAGTAAAGGGCCTTAACCCCCCCCATGTTTGCTTGTTTGCTTTCTCTCATTGCTTCTCTTCCTGTTCACTGATCATATTTAAAAACACTATACATTCAATGTTGCACCGTTTTCTTTGTAAAGAAAAATGTATTCATATGTGTGCAGAGCTATTTTGAGGAATTGTAGACAAATTGCAGCCATTTTTATGGTTGCTGATTCAAATCTTAAAATTGGCATAAATTCCTCAAAATAGCCCTTGACCACTAACAAATATTTGTATTTAGAAAAAATGTTTAACATGGATTTTTCAGTGTCTCTGTTTGTGGTCAGAGACCCTCTGTGTATGTTCATCTCTCTGGAGGAGAGCTGAAAAGTGTCAACCCTACTTATCTTATTCACGTCCACGTTTTCTCTGACCCTGCGGCCTCCAATCTGTCCCTTCTGGGGGGTCAGGCCTGACGCTGCTCGGCCCGCTTATTTTTTTTATTTCCGTCCCCCGCCTCCAAATCTCTGGAAGGGGAGGACACCCCTGCTACCCTCAAAGGCCATAATTACCAAACATGGGAAGCAGGGGACACCCCCGCTACCCCTGCTGCCCATGATTGGTAGTGATTACCCAAACTGATCATTCACAAACTATCGAATGGTACTGGCTGAATTCGGCCAGATTTACCGTATGATCGTTTGTAAATGATTAATTTGGGTACTACCTTTAAATTAGGTGCGATTTATAAATGATGGCTCATTTAAGGGATAGATGTGGGTGGACGGCGTAACTTGAAGGCAGACATAACCCCTTTTTTAGAGGTTGGCAAGCTTGCGCAAGTATTTGCCTACCATGATTTTACCCAGGTTGTCATGTTCCCAGTGCAGACTCTTACCCACAAGAAAACAAGCACGTCTTGTGCTGGGATTTTGTTTTCCAGGGAATATTTCACTACAGATTGCTGGGTTTAAAAGGTGAGCACCTTTATACTTTTCCAGCATTTATATTGGAACATTTCCAAACTGTTTATTTTTCTGGTGTTCATTACTTTTTTTAAAAGTTCAATGCTCTTTTGTCTTGCACACTTCCTTCTAAGGGGAAAGTCAATTGAACTACATTTGTATATTTCACTTTAAGATATGCTCACTCATGGGTGCCAGCTTTTGATTTTCGCTATGGGGACAAAAGTTCCCACACAGAGTGAAGCGAGAGAACCGTGCACATCCCCAGTCAAAACAAAACTTTTTACAGCACATGATACTGCAGGAATAGGAAACAAGCCATTTGATTTACTGGAAAGTATAAACATATAACATCTCGGCAACAATCACCTAACCTGCTGAGTTGCCATTGAAAAATTATGCTATAGGATCCCCTGATATTGCCACTCCAGGCAAACAGTTTTAGCCTTCTCACCCTCTCCAATGAAGCCTCAGGGTGTACATTAATGAGACTACCTTCTCATTTTCTAGTGAGCAGCACTTAATACAGTTATTATCTGCTTGGAGTTTATTTATTTTGATAGTCAAAATAATCCGTGTCTCCACCAAAGTGAGTGCTCCCCAGCAAATCTGCTAAAAGTAGAAGGTTGTACAATGTGGAAAGTCGTTTTCTAAAATCAAAGTCTTCATGGGAAGAAAAGAAAGAGCAAGTATGGGCAAAGAGTCCCTGAAAAAGTATTGCATAATTTACCACAATAATTTTGACTTGTAGAAATGTTAGATATTACTGGATTAACAGTACTTACTGTCCGGAAAGTGTTCATAACATCGTGCTCTAAGAGACATTACCCTACTTATGCGCGCAATGAAACAAAATATTTGTGTATTTACACTGGAAAAAACAGTTATCCGTGATTTTTTAAGTGGGCAAACTGGAAAACACGGATGAACACAGATTCCGAAACTTTTTAAAAACACTGATAAAACACCCCCAGAAGTAAGAAATAATAAACCCCTAAAACAGGAAACCCTAATTATAAAGCTCCCCCAACCATTCTTGTCTGAACCCTGCCTGCCCTTGCAGGTGTTCATGGGCTGGGGGAGTGCTGTTTTGTCAGGGGAAGCTGAGCTCTAATCGATACCTCCAGCACCCCTGTTGCTTAGGCCCCCAAGGGGCACTGGTCACGAGAAGAGCTAAAAACCCTTCCCGCTGTTCCACGGCTCGTTAGTAGTCTGTATCTTGCCACTGGTCGCCAAAACACTGCCTTGCCATTCTGCGACAGCAACGGCCAGGCTTTGCCCTTCCGTCATCCTATAAGCATGGTGGTTGCGAGGAAAAAAAAATAATCAGGTCCTCCTTCTGTGCGCGGCATCCTTCTGCTGGGCTGTGATGATCCTGGAGGCGAAAACCAGGTGGCTTATTAGCCGCCTGCCCTGCCCCCTTCCATTGTCTCGTTTTGCCGGCATTTTGGCCCCTTTGGCGGGCTTCCCACCCCTTAGGCTTCCCAGGCTTACAGCCCACCTCCCCTTTACCCAGGGGGGGAGGGAGGAGATGACGCTGCCCCGGTATTCGGGCACCTCCTTCATTTCTTTACGTCAACACCTCCATAACCTGCGCATTCGTCCATATTTGTACCAACATGCTTGCTCATTCCATTCACCCCTTTTGATACCCCACCAAGGAAAAAGGTGCAGAATGAGAAATTCTTTCTTTGTTGCCATAAAAAGGCTGCAGATTTATTTTCACACCATTCTTTATAACTACCAAACTCAAAAACACTGCAAACAAACATTTTGAAAATAGTTCTGAACGTGCAGCGACCAGCCGACTGCTCCGTGTCCAAACCTTGCTTCCCCCTTTACCAACCATGTTCACTGCATTATAAAGCTCCCCCAACCATTCTTGTCTGAACCCCGCCTGCCCTTGCAGGTGTTCATGGGCTGGGGGAGTGTCGTTTTGTCAGGGGAAGCTGAGCCCTAATCGATACCTCCAGCACCCCTGTTGCTCAGGCCCCCAAGGGGCACTGGTCACAAGAAGAGCGAAAAACCCTTCCCGCTGTTCCACGTCTCGTTAGTAGTCTGTATCTTGCCACTGGTTGCCAAAACACTGCCTTGCCGTTCTGCGACAGCAACGGCCAGGCTTTGCCCTTCCGTCATCCTATAAGCATGGCGGGTGGGAGGAAAAAAAAAGAATCAGGTCCTCCTTCTTTGCTCGGCATCCTTCTGCTGGGCTGTGATGATCCTGGAGGTGAAAACCAGGTGGCTTTTAAGCCGCCTGCCCTGCCCCCTTCCATTGTCCTGTTTTGTCGGCATTTTGGCCCCTTTGGCGGGCTTCCCACCCCTCAGGCTTCCCAGGCTTACACCCCACCTCCCCTTTACCCAGGGGGAGGGAGGAGAGGACGCTGCCCCGGTATTCGGGCACCTCCTCCATTTCTTTACGTCAACACCTCCATAACCTGGGCATTCGTCCATATTTGTACCAACATGCTTGCTCATTCCATTCACCCCTTTTGATACCCCACCAAGGAAAAATGTGCAGAATGAGACATTCTTTCTTTGTTGCCATAAAAAGGCTGCAGATTTATTTTCACACCATTCTTTATAACTACCAAACTCAAAAACACTGCAAACAAACTTTTTGAAAATAGTTCTGAAGGTGCAGCGACCAGCCGACTGCTCCATGCCCAAACCTTCCTTCCCCCTTTACCAACCAAGTCCACTGTAGGCTAGAGCTCCCCCAACCATTCTTGTCTGAGCCCCGCCTGCCCTTGCAGTTGTTCCTGGACTGGGGAGTGCTGTTTTGTCAGGGGAAACAGAGCCCTCATCGATACCTCCAGCACCCCTGTCGCTTAGGCCCGCAAGGGTGCTGGTCGCGAGAAGAGCGAAAAACCCTTGCTGCTTTTCCACTTTCCACAGCTCTTTAGTAGTCTGTATCTTGCCACTGGTCACCAAAACACTGCCACGCCAAAGTTGGGTCCATGCCGACCATGGCTCCCCCTTTCCGTCTCTTACAACTCCAGCAGCTTCATTCATACATTCCAAAAGAACAGATCCATTCCAGCTGATAACAAATGCACTACGTCCTTCACATAGTATTCTGGGGATTTTAAATTGATCAGAGTGTGCCTGACCTGAGGGAAACCCCTGCCCCTGCAGAATCTAGCCATTGCCCCATATAATTTCCTCCTTGATTTCTCCACTGCAGAATGTCTTGCTGTGCCCCTCCATTCCTTCCTCTGAATGATCCCGGACCAGATGATCTCTGTCTCGCCCAACTGCGAGGACAGCTCCTGCAATGTGAACATCATTTCCCTCATCAAAGACTTGATACCCAAGCTTGTCAGGTCATTGCCACCTAGAAGGATAATCAAAATATTGGGCCTGTGCTGCTTACCCAACAACTTGTCAATGTGCCCGTGCAACTGTGCCCATCTCATCCCGGGCACCCCATGCCACCAGATCCGATACTCGCCAGCGGTCATTCTGTCTCTTTCCGCTGTCCAGCTGGCTCCGGCCCTTGACACAAACAAATGTCCCACTTCCCAAACGGACCGTCTCCTCCTTCGAGCTGCTGTTAAATGGAAGGAGGTGGGGTGTCCATTAATGCTATATTTTGTCTGACCTTATGTACCTCCTGAAACAACCCTACTTCCAACCCCCGATCCTCATGATAGCCTCTGGTCCCATGCCCAGTTTGGCTGCTGATTTGGCCGCCCCTATTCTAAAGAGTGTGTACCAAACACTCCCCCTGTTACTCTCATCCCTTTTAATGCCATATCCATCACACTCCTGAAATGGAACCTGCTCAGGGCCGACCCATCCCTGTGCAAGAATAGGGGGGACCCTGCACCCGCCTGTTGCCTCTCCTGAAGGTAAGTTGTCAGCCCTGCTACTGGACACACTATGCTCCCCTGGATGCTAAAAAGGGTGACTGTGCTCCCCTTTCCCCTCTGGTCGGTTTTGGACTTTCTTAGAAAAATTCACACCCGCTTTTGGATTGCACATCCTGCAACCTTAAAAACCCAGAGCCCCGTCCCTCTCTATTCTCAGGGACCAGCTCGCTTACTCTGATGGCTCCAAGGAAGGCCAGTGAAAAGGCTGCAGTGAACAAAACCCTCTCCCCTTCGCTATGGCAAACAGCACGTATGGTTTCAATTAAACTGTGCAATTTTACAATATAAATGGGCTGCCTTTCGTCAGGCTTTCTTTCTGTATGCTTTGCCTAGCCCTTCATTGCCATTGCAATGCAGTGTCCCTTGGTAGGATCAGGTTTCCCCCCGAGCTTCTTGTAATGAGCTATTGCAGCCAAACGATAAGACATCCATGATCTGGTTTTCCCACACTGCCATCCCTATCCGACAAAGGCGCGTACTGGTGTTCCCTTTTGTCCTTCCGTAATATTTCTTCTTGAAAGGCCAGGACGCACTCCCAGCACCCCTTGTACCTCCTTGCTGTGTATGGGGCCAGGGCAGTGTGGTTTAGAGAGCTCAGATTACCCCAATCATTCCCCACCACTGAACCTTAAATGGGGTCATCATCTTGGTTGCCTCCTGACAGTTCCCCCGAAATTTCTCCCACTGAAAATGAGAGAGACAGCAGCGATATTTTTTACTCCAGGAATGTGTCATGCTCTTACCTTGGTGTTTAATTTGAGCAAACTTGTTGCGAGCTCTCCCAGTATCCTCAGCACCCTCACTTTGCTGAAATCAAAAAAGATGCTGGTCCTCCTTCTGTGCGCGGAGTCCTTCTGCTGGGCTGCAATGATCCTGGAGGTGGAAAACCAGGTGGCTTATAAGCCGCCTGGCCCGTCCTCTTCCATTGTCCCATTTCGTGGGCATTTTGACCCCATTGGTGGAGATGAGGAGCCAGGCCGAGCAGGGGTCGACAGAGCGTCACTAAGGAGTACCCACGGCCCAGCCAAGGTGGGTCCAGTAGGAGCAGCATTCCGTGGCTCAATCTGAGTGCCCCCTGCCCTGTACCACATTACCTTCCAGTAGGTGCAATTGGCTCATGCACAGATTGGATTCGGCTGATGTACGCACACTGCATTGAGCAGAGAGGTGAATGATTTGTTGGCATACAGATTCAACCTCCCCATGTCAATGAAGACAGGTGGGAGGCGTGTCCAGAAATAACAGCAAGTCTGCATATATTTATACTTTATTTTGGGAAATGGCTCGTTTCCCATTTGGAATCTCTCAGACTAAAACTGGCTGCAGAAACAAAAGACAAGCCACAGAAGCTGGATAATTTCCAAGCTGGGATATTTCCCATTGCACTGCCTGTGAAATAGATTGGTTGTGTTCAGCTTCAAAAAGCCTAAAAAAAATGCAGATATCATACTTTGCGCTCGCATATCGGCTTTATGTGTTATTCAGTAATTAATGTGCTCTACTGAGCCGTGTACGCTATGCAATCCTGTAGACCAATGTGCGTTGAAAAATAAGAAAATAAAATGTTCCTTTCTGCAGCGATGGAATGGTGAGATGTCCTGAGCTCAGGGGCCTAATTCCTGTGTGTGTGCGGTGGACGGGCATTGTATGCGGCTATCAGCATTGCTGTGTCACAGACCCACCCAGCAGCTGAGGTCCCTGCCATGAACGGGAAAGCGTTTTTTTTTTACACATACACACACACCCACTCCCACCTCTCCTCCTTTTCAACCCTCTTGCTCTCCCCCAGGCCTCATCTATTCCTGGATGCGTTTCCCCTTCTTTGAAGCTTGTGTGGAAGGCTTCTGAATTTCCTGCACGATATCGCAGCCTTGGAACACATGTGACAAATCCATGGCATTTCATGCTGTTTTGGAACATCTAGCTGTACTTTTTCTTTAGGTATACGATTGTGATTTATATAGCGTTTGACAATGATCGAAATGAGCAGGAATGGTGAGGAACGGTGTTCCACTGCTTTTATTTTTTTTTTGTTTACGATTCCTTTACTTTTATGACCATATTCACCATTCTATGCAGAGAATGTGTCCATTCATGTCCTTGCGCCAGTGTAAAGTTGTAGTGGGAGCCTTTGACAGCTCAATAATTTGAGCACCTGGCTGTGACACCTTGTCACATGTTGCACTATGCTTCCGGCTACCCTCTCTCCTGCCCGGACTTCAGTTCCACTACTTTTTTCGGTACACTTCTACCACTGGCTTTTAAGAGCTTTTATGTAGAGCATTTTTAGAGACTGGCATCATTTAACATGGATGGCGCAGCATGCTGGATTTCTCATGCTTCTAAGGCTATAATAATTGCGGTCTCATGCAGATCTCTGTAGCGGGCGCTCAACTTATTGAGCTGTCAAATCTGGTCTTAATTTTATTGCAAACTATAAATAGCTTCATAATTTAAATGCAAATGACCTAGCACATTTTTACAAAATATTCTGTCATTATTAATACAAAGTATGCCATTATTTCAGAGCGGGGTCTATTGGAAACACAATACAGCGATGCCCTACCAAAGGGCAGTCATCGCAGCAAAACCACACCCATGCCGGTTTCGAGCTTTACAAATACCTGTGTGACACTCACATACTTGAACAGTTCCAAGCGTTTCAGGGCCAAGCACTAAGTTAAAAGAAGCAACATTGTTTTACTAATAAAACACATTATTTCCGCTACTCTGCCAAGTTCTTTCACATGCATCTTACTACTGAAACAATGTCATATAATTTCTGTAGAGGTTAACGGTACAGGATTTGAACTTTTTCTATTTTTAACAATTATTTTGGCATTTTGGTCTTTCTGGATGTGAAATTTATTGTCATCAATAATGTATTGACAACTACACTTTTTCGTAAAGAAACCAGCTCTAATTCTACTTTACATGCCTTGTGCCACCACCCCACAGCATTAAAGAACTTGATCCCCTATGGAGAGTTCTTGAGAGCTAAGAGAGCCTGTAGCAATGAACCATACTATCAAGAGGAAGCCCAACATATAGGCCAAATGTTTGTTAAACGTGGCTATAAAAAGAAGGTTGTGGCTGACTGCTATGACAAAGCTCAAAACATAAAAAGAGCAGAATTGTTTAAAGCACACAAAGTTAAGAAAAAGGATGGTATTAGATTCATTACTAATTTTAGCCATCAGTCCAGAAACATTAAAAACATTATGAGTAAACACTGGAAAGTCCTTCCAACAGACCCAGATCTCAAAGTAGTATTGGGAACAGTCCCTAGTGTAACTTATCACAAAGCTCCCACTCTGAAAACCATTTTGTCTCCGAGTATGATGATATCAGAAAATCGTATGTCTGTGAGTCATTTTATGAAACAAGACAGCTCTGGGTTTTGTAAATGTGCCAACTGTAAGATGTGCAATTTTGTATCTAAAAAACCCTTCATTAGCTGTAATGGTTTGAAATGGAGATACAAACATAAAATAACATGTACTACGAAGTTTATAGTGTATGTTATCACATGCTCATGTGGGCTACATTACATTGGCTCTACTATGGGAGTCCTGAAGCTGCGTATATTGCAACACTACAGATCTATAAAGAATGGGAATCTAACCAACCCCCTTGAGGGACATTTCATAGAAAAACATAAAGGTGATGTAAAAGAAATGTCATTTTTGGGGCTTGCTCACATTCCACTACACAAGAGACTGGGTAATCGGGAACTCAAATTGCGACAGTTAGAGGCGTCATTAATATGCAAATTTGATACATTGAGATCCTTGGATCTGAACATTGACCCTGAAATGTTTGTGTTCCTACAATGAATTTGTTGAAGGTATGAACCTGTTGTACTCTAGTTTGAAATTTAGAATTGGCAGGATTGGCAAGTCATTTCCATTACAGATTGAATGTTATTTTTAACTTGTCTTTTATCCTTTAATAACTTTTTATCCTGTTAATATGTTACATTGTTCAATGGTCACTTGCAGAAACACAGCATCAATTGGCACACATCATCAGCCACGATTTGATATCATGCTGAGACTATTTTTGAACTTTGGCTGACTAAACTACCTTTATGTATTGGACATGGCTGGCTTCCAGAGTCTAAATGCACTTGCACTTTATTCTGGACATTCACCAACAGACAGTCTATTTTGACGTTATAGACATATTCGACTTTGTTAATATGCACTTGCATTTTATTACAATGTAGAGGCCATGTTATTTTGCTGCTATATATGTACTATGCACTTTTCTGCTGATAACTTGCTTTGCATCTCTTTATACATCTTTGTCACATCATGATATGCCTAGATAAATGCAGAGAAATAATACTAGCATTTATAAAGGAGTAGGCCCTTTAAATGTATATTGCATACAGAATATGGTCATGTGCGGACTCTTTTGAAAGGGAGATGTGCTTCGCTTAACTCTGGCTTTTTTGAAACACTCCAAGCCATGGGGTGTATTGGTTTGTTGTTTCGTCATGCAGGATGAAACAAAACCAATTGATGAATTTTGCGCACTTGCGCACATAAACACATGATTGATTTTTAATATGGTGAGAGGTTGTAGTATCCGGCATTTGGCAGGCAGCTTCACCCTTGAGCCTCGTATATTCCCCGATTCTGTATTTAGCAGGGCTGGGGTCAGTATTTACTCTCATTTATTGTATTATGAAATTTTTCATGATTGGCTGCCTTTTTGCATGTTAGCAATAGCAGCCACTCGCGATCACGTGTTCGGTAAATACGAGAGCAAAGCGGAGGAGCCTAATGCCGACGCTGGTTCTCTTCTGGTTTTAATAAAATGAAGGTGTTTTCACGAACGTGGAGAAAAAAAGCCTGAGGAAGCTTGGTGTACAAGCGGAACGCGTGGCGGTTTCCACCCTGATGGGGTGAGTGTTTTATAACATGTATGCCATCAAGGGAGGCCTGGGACAGATGCCTACCCTTTTTAAGCTATTATGCAGTGTTGGTTGCACAAGTTTTTTGTAATTGAATAAAATACTTTTCTAAGAAAGCGGTTTGGTCGTGTGTGCAGGGATTATTTTGTTACATGTTGTTGTTTTTTTTGCAGTGTTACAATTTACCAAAACACATGTGTTTTTTGTATATTTAGAAATCTGTCCAAGATTTCTTTCCTTTGCACCAGCTACATGAAGGCAGAGCACTATTTTGGCAAACGTGTTGTTTTTTCATATATATATATATATATATATATATATATATATATATATGAAAAAATATATATATATATATATGTAGACAGACAGGAATATGTCCAACTTGCATAGCAGTGTCGGTTTCAAATACAGAATGCCAGCTTTCCACAGCCTGCCCAGATTGTTCTATGGTGAATGTTGCATTGAAATCAGAGAATAACCTTTTCCACACCATTCTATTCACCAAACAATATTCTACATGCTTTTATTTTCCAACCGCTTAACACCATAACAACATCGTCCCTACAGCAAACTTCTTCCTGTAAAAAGAATAGTTTCTGACACAAAAAATCAATATGCATTGCCATCTTTGAACATGTTTAACACATGTTGATAAGGAGATTATGCTAAAGAAGTATTGGCAAAAGTGGTTATCTAAAAAACGTAAGAAAACCAATTGGAAGTACATGTTGAAAAAAGGAAACTGCTCCATATGTGTAATATGTTGTTAGTTTTGGCTTTTGGGTATTTACATTGGGCCCGATTCATGGAATAATCTGTGCTGAAAATAGGGTACTTGCGAGCAAGTCCCCGTTCATCGATTCATGGAACACAATGCACGGGGCTCACCCGGGATTTACGAATAATTCACGCCGCTCCACCATGTTACTGCGATCCGATGTACGCCTTTGTACGAGACTTCAAGTGAAGGGTCGGATGGGCCTGCGCAGCCACCTAAAAAGGTCGATGGAACACGTGGAATGAGGAAGAACACTCTTCTTCCAACCCGAGGTAATGTTCAAACTTGGGGTATTTACCTCAGTGGCTTTTGCTTTGCTCTTCTCAGTTGAGACTTGCAGTAGCTACTTTTGGTAGAGTTGATTTCAGCTCTACCCTGACCCTACAGTGATTTTCTACAACAAACTCTCTAACTTTGTGCAATACTTTTATTAACTACGAAGTTCCTCAGCTCCATAGACTGTGCTCCAATTGACTTTGCCTGTCCTGGCTCCCTGAAGACTCTTCTAGTCCAATGACTTTGATATTTTCTGTCCCTCAGAGGAGGTAACTTGGTTTTAGATTGTTATTGATGGGAAAGGTTTTGTCTGGACTTCATTGGAAGATGTAAGTATATTCACATTTCCTAAAACTCTGTTTAACCTTTTTCCTTTCTCTAACCTTTCCTTTCTGCAACCTCAGAATCTGCAAAGTGTACTAGTGATATATAAACGCCCTTACTGTCCTTGTGAATGAAGTCACCTCTGGGTGTAGGAAGTGTGTAAAAAGCATCTCTAAAGAATTTCTACTAAACTCATGCTGATTCTGGAAAAGTATTTTAAAGAATATTTGATTGTTACATATATTGCCCTTTTTAAAGATTGCTTATTAAAAAACGGATGTTAATGAATAAATAACTATTTATAACTGAAACCTTTAGTGTACATGTTACTTGGCAACTTGTTTTGGAGAACTTCATTGCTAGAGCTCTACAGCTCACATTTACCTGGCTGCTCAGTCACACTACCACCTTGAGTAGTACAGGCCTATACCGAAAGGTGGGTTACCTAATACCAAGAGGACAAGTGTTGTGTATTCTTACAGAGTGTTACTACATCAATTCTTAACTAACACTGGTTGCAGGCGGTGGCATCGGAGTAGGGTGGTTACATTGACTATTTTCTGTACTTGTGCCCAACTCAACCAGCCACAAGGCTAAGCTGCACAAAAAGTGAAGTAATTGTAACATGCCAAATATGGATAACTTTAATGAGGCAGCCCTGATTGTCCTAACAGTAGATCAACTAAAAGACATGTGTAAATCCAGGGGTCTGACTCTGAAAGGAACGAAATTTGAATTGATTACAAGGTTGGTAAATCACCAATGTTTGGGTAGTAGGCCTGTAACCCATACTCCCCCAAGTAATGTGGAAGATAATGATGAGGATGCTAGTTTAGAGTCAAGCTCCAATCTGCAAGAGGAGTCAGAGGAGGCAGAGGAATCTCAGGAAGAGAGATCCCCTCTACCACAGCCTGCCTTTGTACCTTAGGCTCTTCCCATTGGGACCCCACAAGGTTCACATTTAAGCCCAGAATATATTTCTCTTGAATGACTAACATCAGAATTGGAGTTCAAGAAAGTAAATGTCCAAGCTGAAGCCAAACATCAAGAGGTGAAACTAAGAGAAGGACAGGTGCAACATGACATTTATATGAGAAAGATGTCCCTTGATTCTGCTTCCCTTTCAGGGTCTTGTAGGTCTGCCAGTCCCAAGATGCCTCGCTTGCCTAAAGAAGCAGAGAGTATGCATGGATCTAAACTTGATGTATTGAATTGGCTGGGTATGTTTGAACACACCTATGGTCTTCAAGGAATAAGTGGAAATGATTTAATTTCATGGTTCATGTCTACGCTCCCTCTGAATGGCTGTGATGCTGTGATGGAATTGGGTACCACACAGGGAAAGGATTATGAATGAGGAAAACTGGCATTAATAGCCAGATTCGGGAAAACTCCTTCCTAGTACCCTAAGAGGTTTAGGACCCTCAAAAAGACTGATGGTACCCGTTGGGCTACGTGGTTATGTGAATGTTTGAAGAACTTAGATGGTTGGGTTAAGGGGTATAGAGTACAAGACTTTGAAGAAATAAGGAATCTTTTTCTTGCTAGAATCTATTTTTTATACCTGCTCTCCTGAGCTGAGACAGCACTTGGCTGACTCAAAAGAGATTGATTCCAAAAAGCTAGCACAGGCTGCTGACATGTGGGTAGCCAACAGGGCCACTCACAAGGACTATATGTGAACTCACAAAAAGGAAGAAGGGAAGTAGCACAATAAAGATCGGACAGAGAATTCAATTTCCTACCATCCAAAAGAGGGCCATAAAACATAGCAAGGGTAAATTCCATGGGAAACCTGGCAGGTGCAAACCAGAGGGAGGTCAATAGAAACCCCCATTGCAGAGAACATTCGGGAAATGTTTTGTATGTTGGTCTGCAGATCATGTGAAATGGGATCCCAGATGTAAGGGTTAAGCTCCAGGGGTCCACCCTGCCTCCTTAGCCTTCGTCCCTGAGGGAGAACTTAAATGACAGGTGCACACTTTCAACTACTGACTGAAGACCCCATTGGAGTTCAAGCTAGTGTTTCTTTAGTGTCCCTGGGTCTGTGGGAAAAACAGAATGTGAATGTGTACAACTCCATACCAGATAACGCAAAAGAATATTATAAGGACAGTAGTCTTGTAAATGGTCAGGAAATCCCTGCATCAGAGAAACTGGGGTCAGCATTATAGTGGTAGATTAAAGTTTTCTCAAGCCTGAGGATGCAGCTAAGGCACCCAAAGGTCCCACTGACCTTGCAGGAGGCCCTATCCAAATGGTTCCTTTTCTGCCAGCTCTCATCCAGTGCATTAATATGACTGTTAGAATTCCTGTTAGTGTACAGAATGAAGTGCCAGCAAGAGTCCTGTTGGGAAATTATTTGAAAACTCTTGGAGTTGTATCTAGTACCTCCAGACCTCCCAGTAAAAAGATGCTGAAACACTACAAAGGTCATTGGGCGTATTTCATTGAAGTATTGTTTAGAAATATTGCAAGATCTAAATCGCTCCCACAATCATGGACCAAAGCAGTGATTGTGTTGATTTTTAAGAAGAGCAATCGGGATCTTCCATCGAATTATCACCCGATTGCCCTTCTCGGCACAAAGTGGGCCGCGGAAACAAAAATTGTAGACTGCCGACAAACCGGTTTCACCAAAGACGTTGGAACAGAGTTAAATTTAACACTGCTGAACATACTAAAACTAGAGGCAATGAGAAGAAAGACCAAACTGTTTCTCGCTTTTATAGATATCCTTTGATAGTATTGATCAGGCGTTATTGTGGAGTAAACTAAAGAAATGATCTTGTCCAACGAACATACCAGAGCCAATTATGGCCTTACACCAAAACAGAAGTATATGTGTTAGACTAAATAAAAACGGCGATCTGTCTGAAAGTATTGCAACAAATAAGGGTGTGAAACAGGGCTGCCCGTTGGCAGTCCTGTTGTTTAAACTCGTTAAAGCTGATATACCTGAGCCCTTTAACATGGTCAACTGTTTCCCCTCCCAAACTAAATGGTCACTTGATAAGCTCGGCTGTTTATGCAGATGACCTGGAATTAATGGACGCCACCCCGATTGGTCTACAGAGACTACTAACAGCCCTACAACATTATCTATATAAGAACCAGTTAGCAATTAATGTTGGGAAAACAAAAATTCTAACTTTTGCCTCCAAAACAGGAAAAATGAATAAAAACTTCAAATGGAATGTAGCCGACAAAGTTATTGAAATTAAATCTGAAATACGCTGCTTCGGAGTCCTCTTCAATACCTCAATTCGCGAATGGAATTGGGTAAAAGATCTAATTCGACGAATGACCACTTTTTCTTTGCAAGGGGCTAGACTTCATGCCGAATATGGTAAGTTCACAATTATTCCAGTCTGGACCTTCTATTTGCAGAAGGTCATTCCCGCAATTACATTTTGTGCAGAAGCAGGATGGAATCTTGATCTGAAAATCTGGCCATACTTGGAAGGGATGTTCCGGCGACGAGTTCTGGGGTTGCCAAGAAATATCTCAATGATTGCAATCAGGAATTAATTGGCCCTGGAACCACTATACGGGACGGTCCTGTGGAGATCAATTTCAGTCTTGAGAAAAATGAATTTGAGCTGCTTACTCCCAGCCTATGAGATTTTAGCACCTAGACCCGATTTTCTACATTATGGACTGCTAATATCTTGGACAGATGCTTTAAAGATTATTCTCGATAAAGCAGATATAAAGATGGAGACACTACTCTCGACTCCACAACTGGCTAAGAAAAAACAATGGAACTGGATACAGAACACTGAGAACTATCTAAAATTATCTATATCATTATATCTAGGTGTTATGGCAAATGGCCTAGGAATACTACCAGAATACTTGAAACAATTTCCTTCAAGATACCACTGTGACACATTTATGAAATTGAGACTAAATGCATTGAAAAACAAGGAAATGCTTTTTTTTAAAACACAATAAAGAGACTAAAGACGATAAATGCAGAGACTGCAACGTAGCAGTTGAGTCAACAAGACATGTGATAATTGAATGCATTGTGTTGAGAGACCAAAGAACAAAATATTTACAAAGGTATGCTGCGTTAAATCATAACATGGAAGAGTGGTGGCTAACGATATTGAGCGGGCATAAAGTTCCATTGATATGTGCAACTGTGGACTACCTGGACAGCTGTTTAGTATGATGTTAAGAAATAAAATAGCTGCAGATTTTATTAAGGCATAGATAAAGGGTAGGTTAATGATCAAATACAGTTGAGATGAACTAAATAACAGTGATAAAAAACATTATTCATAAGATTTTGGCTTCTTTTTGTAACAAAAGTTTGCATAAACTAAATGTGTACAATAAAAAAAAAAGCAGGAGCAAACAAGATTTGCCAGAGAGGCAACCTCGAGAGACAATCAGTTTGAGGCTGCAGAGATTTCCAATACCTCCAGACCACAGGAAGGCCAACCTTCAATTTCCAGGAAAAAGAATGAGACAAAAGAGAAATCCAAGGTCTCTGGGGAAAAAAAGGTCTCAAACCTAAACCTTTTCATAGGAGAAGGACGTCCCCAAGAGGATTGTCCCAGGTCATTGCAGTGACCCCTTCCCCTGCTGAGGATGAGTGGGAATACAAACCAAACTCTGTGGAGTCAGCTTCTGGTTACACAGAGCTGGAAGAAATCCTTCCCTACATTGGGGATATGGATCCTAGAGACCATCCTGATCTGCAGACTTTACTTGCAGAAGGTGGACCCTCTAGGCGAGACTTCAGCAGAGGACAAAGAGAGTGTCCTGCTCTAGACAGTCTGCACCAGCACACAGCTTCCCAGCTAGACAGGAAAGATTGGGGAAGCATAGGCTTTACTGGGAGGATGGCCTCATCTGCAGTGAACCTACTGAATCTACCCCAGGGGACTACAGGAGACTGGTAGTGCCCAGGAGGTGAGACACCAGTTCCTACAATTAGCACATGAAATTCTTTTGTCTGGCCTCTTGAGTTTCAAGAGGGACAACGAGAGGTTATCTCTGTACTTTGACTGGCCCAAGATGGGGGCTGATGTAGATAAGTTCTGTGGGAGCTTCCACACTTGTCAAACCTCTGGCAAGAGTGGGTCCAAGAATGTGGCACCATAAGTGCCACTCCCTGTGGTGGGAGTGCATTTTGAGAGGGTGGGGATTGACATTGTTGGTCCAGTAGACCCTACAACTTCTTCAGGCAACCGGTTTATATTGGTTGTGGTAGACCATGCTACCAGATACCCTGAAGCCATACCTATGAGAACTGTTACTGCTCAGGCAGTGGCTAAGGCCATCCTTGGTATCTTTACCAGGGTAGGTTTTTCTAAGGAAGTTATCTCTGACAGTGGATCACATTTTATGTCCCACTACATGCAGACCATGTGGAAGAACTGTGGAGTGACATACAAGTTCTCAACAGTCTACCATCCCCGAAACAATGGGTTGGCGGAGAGGTTTAACAGAACTATGAAGAGCATGATAGGGGCTTTAGAGAAACCCCTTAGAAAAAAGTAGGACCTGCTACTGCCATGCCTTCTCTTTGCTTATAGAGAAGTCGGTCAAGCAGGGGTTAGGTTCAGCCCCTTTGAACTTCTTTGTGATCATCCAGTCAGAGGCCATTTGGCCATGATCAAGGAAGGGTTGGAGAGTGCTCCTTCCCTACAGCCAGTGAGAGTTAATGATTATGTGCTGGGCCTCAGGAAGAGGATGGCACTCATGATGACAGAAGCTTCAGAAAACCTGAAGGCAGGTCAGGCTCTGGTCAAACATTGACATCATATCAAGTCTGGTAAGGGAGAAGGATACAGGGGAACACATTTATTCTACAGGCAGAACTCTGTTTCTACCAGCAACAGGCTAATCAAGCGGGGAATGGGGACTGAAGGGATGCTTTTCGAGAGCAATCTTTCACCTCTACATTAATCCACTTAAAAGTATTATTAACAACAGAAATCTAACACAATGGGCCATAACCTTTTGTTTTCACATTCCGAGTCAGCAGCAGTGTCTCCAGAAGAACTATGGACAATTTGTGCATGCTTGGCCAGGTATACATTTGGATCACCTCTGTACTTTCACCAATGTATATGGTAACTTAGACATTTACAGTGCTTGAACAAGAGTGTTATAATAAGGCACTCTTTTTGTGAAATGCTGAATTGTCCTTGCCGGGATTCGAACTTGCAACCTGCAGACCACACATAGATTGCAGCAGCAAGCACTCAACCTGCTGAGCTATCTTTCTGGCTAATCCCATCTTTCATACATTTCAAGGCCAAAGGCTTATGGAAGAACACAACCAGTCATCCTATTTGAATGGTGCTCTGCTAAAATGTTGCTATTTGCTATTTACTAATGGTCTGATATTGAAAGTGAACTAAAACATACTCCCATACAACATGCCATTATATGTATATGTTTTACAATGGCATAATTATTGAGACCGTTTATTCACTCTGATGACGCTCGTCTTCTGTGTTCGGGATGTTAGCTCAACAGCAGACCATATTGTGTTTCTTTCCTCAGTGAGTGTGTGATGGGGGTCCTCCATTTTTACTCGTTTGTTGATTTATTTCAGTTTTTTTTTTCTTACTACATTAAACTAGTGCCAACTTGAAATGCCAAACTATTTGCTTGGCCGATACTTGTTTTTTCCGGGAATCGGATTGCATGAAAAGCAGAAAACCCCTTTCCTAGAAGAAAACCACCACTGTGGGTAAGGGTATTCCAGATCCACTGTTGTATTTGGGTTGTATTTTCCCCACTCTCCCATCATCGTTGTCTCCATCAGCCGCTACGCCCCTTTTCTATTTTCACGTTCACCATGTTGTGAATACAGTTCTTTTTATGGGGGAATCGGCTCGCGCACACAACACAAAACCAGTTTCCCATTTCCCTTAAAAAAGAAATCCAAGCATCCGTCAGGACTCAAAAGGGAGCTGTTAGGGGCCAATTGCGTTACAAAACCGCATTTGCAGGTGGCTTGGCCATTAAGGACCCACAGCCTTACTTTGGTTCAGGCTCGCAGGCAATTAATGACCAAGCAAGCTTGAGAACAAGGATAGGGCCACATTGTACTGTCCACCTTCTCTCCCTATCTGGGTGATCACTAATTGGTCAAACTACAACAAATTAACTGTTATTTGAATTGGGCTTTACATAGACCCTCCAAAACACATTGTCAAGAGGCATCTCTCAGAATTGTCCGTTCGGATGGAATTTCTCGCACACGCCTATTAGGTTTTGTCCTGATGTTGTGAATGCTGAAGACATTTTGAAAACTGGCTCAGCCAAACACTAGATGCTCACTTTTTGCTAGAAATAAATAATGTATTTATTCGTTCAGTCGCACTGAGTGAGCGATAACATGCTGTTCACCCAGCTCATTATCAAAGGAAGGGAGGGAAAGAAAGCTGCATTGATCTGTATCCCCAGAAATAAAAAAATAACATTAGCACAGGAAAGAAATTTAGCACTACAGGAAACAAATGCAGCATTAGTAACACATGCAACACTGAAGCACACGTAGCACTACAACAAATATGGCATTAAAACCAAAATGGCACTGAAACATACATAGCAGTTAGCATTGAAATCCATATAGTTGTGAAACCCACATAGCACTGTTACAATCCAAGCATTGAAACATCTATACCACTGAAACACATGTAGCATTTTAATAGACATTGCATTGAAACACACAAAGCATTGAAAGACACACACACAATTACGATGCACGCAGAATTGAAACTAAAGGAGCACTGAAGCAAGTAAAAACATTGAAACAAGCAGCACTGAAAGAAACATAGCATTTAGAATTGAACACGTCTGACATTCAGGACACACGAGCAACGAAACACAAAACTAGCATTGAAATGAACATAACATTTTGCATTGAAATACTCTTGGTGAGTCAAAAATCCCTCTATGCGGAGCTACTCCAGATACTAATCTCTAGACTGGGGATGGAACCCATGTTGTATCCTGCATCCTAAAGCGAATATGTAGTCTCCGAGCTAGCCTCCTGACTCAGTATTGTAGCACATATAGCGGTGATACAAATGTAGGAAGAAAGAGTGAGGGATTGAGGGTTAAATTAAGGAACTGAGGTGCGATGTATGGGGTATTTTCGGCACGAGGATCCACATTAACTGCATCTGGTTATGTTGAGTCCAAAGGTGAAGGAATATGGAAAGTGCACTGTTGGCTGTCAAACCAAAGGCGGACCATTAACCTTCAATTGTCAACCCCTTAAACAGTGTCTGCAGAAAAAGTAAAATAACTAATTGTGCCATGATTCCAACAATGCCAAAAGAAATGAGGTTTACTTTTATTACAGGTGACAGATGCAATAAAGTGAAGATTTGCTTAAAGAGAGAACTTCCATGGAGAAGTTAGAGCATTTTGCAGCTGGAACTTGAAACACATGAAAAACAAATATCCATTGCCAGAGGAATTAAATATATGTTATAATATAAGGTCGAGCATTACTGGAATGGTGCAAGAGAGTATATGTGATATGATGTCAAATATTTTAGCAGGAGGTAGAGAAAGACATTGCAACATTTAAAACCACGGTTTTTCTGTTCATACGAACTCACTTCAGCCTGAGCTGGAACACCCAAAGAAGCCTTCCACCATATCAGATCACAGAGGTCAGACTCCCTTCACCTCTCTATCTGGAAACCTCTTTGAAGCCTCAGCAGAGCCGGGAAGGGGAAGAGCTTGTTCCTGTGACCAAGGTTTATTGGGATGAAGTGATGACACTGGATAAACAAAAATGCAGCTCATGTATCTTGAATGCTATAAAACCTGCAACATTAAATTCAGTTTGTGGTGGAGTTCTGGGATAACTGACAAGTCAGGCACCAGATAATGTCACATAGGTCAGGGGGTGGAGTTATACCCCTCTGCTCATTGAAAATAAAGGGACATATGTTCAGACTCTTAGCCTTGAAAGAATGTGAAGTGCTTTTTTGCAGACCAAGTCAACAGAAAGCAGACGCCCAAGCATACATCAAAGTTTTGGGAAGGAAAAAAATGGTGTTATGAATTAAGTGAAAATTATGTATGTAATTAAAAGGCTAGAAAAAAACAAAGGGGTAGACCTGCACTATAGTTCCTGATCCTTCAGGTATTATGCAGCGAAAAACTATAAGTTGGATCAGTGAAACGGGTTAACTCTGGCAGAATTTAGAACATATCACCTTTTATTTAAGTTGTTTTATTACAAAAATATATCATTAATTACATAAGAACTCTAAAAAATCAACAATTCATCATCTCTTTCATACCTTCAGACAATCCCCATTCTAACATATCTATCTAAAAAAAACACATCAAGTGATACCCAATGCTTAATTTTTTAGTAGAGCATCTATTATTGCTGTTTATTAGCATTTTTCAGCAATGACCCAGTCCATAGTTTCAAGTGTCATTGTGTAACTGGTGTGATGTTTGACCAGATATCGTATTTCTAGAGAAAAGCGTCGACACGTGTTTCGGTCAGAGACCTTCTTCAGGACGTTGGGCAGGAGGACACTTCTCCGCCCTATTATATGCTTGTATGGGCCAAAATTCAATCTAAAAACAATAAGAAAAACCAGAATGTCAACCCTATTTCTTTTAAAAAGGTGACGCATTAGTGTCACATTTGTGTCAAAATTAAATCGAGAAACTCGCCTTACTCACCCCCAAGAAGCAATTCCTAGGATCGTGAGAAAGGACCCAAGGGATTAATCCTCCACTGGTCTCGGTATTTATATCGAGCCTGTGGAATCAACACATACCAAAAACACACTTAATATTTATTCCATGAATCAAAATGAGACTTGTAACTATACATCTGTCAAGCTAAGAATGATATATAAAAGCCACTTACAACTATCTGATGGCACAAGGAGCAACTCGTGCGAAGAATGCACGGTTATGTAGGTCGGACGTGCACTGATGTATTGCAAGCACTAAATCCTTACTGGACCCATCAACAACTGTAATAAAATAAAAATATACGGATTAGCCCCCGTAAATCACACGGTGTCACTTTGTTTCCTAATATAAGATCACCATCGTGCTGGACTCATCTGTTATCAACATTATACTCGGAGTGCCGTCGCTGTAACCATCTTTCACATACTTCTTACCTCAGTAAGAACATTATACTCGGAGTGCCGTCGCTGTAAACATCTTAGCCTACTGGTAATCTATACCACACTCATATAGACAACATAAATTACATGTTGTTTTTTACACTGCGTATGCCCTCACCATACTGCCGTCATCTAAATCGTGCCTGTTATTGCACATACTTCTTACCTCAGTCCAGTCAATCGGCGACCACAAGCAGGAAAACCACTGCTCCGGACGGCGTTCGATTCGCGCGTAACTGCCGACTCAATCGGAAGCAATGGACATAGAAAAGGGAACAAACTAATATCCTCATGTGTAGACACAAAAAAGGGACTCTATCCGGGCAAACCACTAATGTCACGCAACCATACTGTGTATCCAAATCGTGGGTAATCAATGGGTAATGATAAGGGTGCGTGTATCCACTAATTTTAGAAATTTTAGAAAAAGGAACGCTCCATGGTTCTGTGTCTCGAACCCCATGCCCGGCTGAACAACAATGGTCGATCACGTCCGGGCGGGCTCTAAAATATTAAAACCGTGAAGAATACACGTACACGATGCTTAAGATATATTAGCCCTTATCCTACTACAACACAGCTTGATTTTAGGAACTGGGTGCTTTGTTGAAGTCCTGCGTCTAGCAGATAAAGATTATCATACACACAATTTATATGACGCATCACAAAACAAATTCATAGGTCATACATAAACAGCTGACTAAAAAGCTGACTAAAAGAATTCAATACTATTCATGAAGTGAACCTGTATTATTCATTATCAGCGGTGTATACATCAATAGCAAAGATGTTAATTGCTTATAACACATGTTAATTGGAAAAAATGGGAAATGTTAATTATTTGTAACAAGAGTGTTCCACTCTACTGAAACATTCAGTCCTTCCTTGACGGTATTCAAAGTATGAATCCATTTCTGTTCTGTACGGTGTAGTATTGTACTAATGTCCCCCCCTCTCATATTACTCCTAATATGTTGGAGTACAAACCATCTCATTTCTATATCTTTATGTTTCATTTTCAAAAAGTGGTCGACAAGCGGTTTATCCGCCACACCATTCCTGATGCAGCTCCTGTGTTCTGATATCCGTTGTCGTACTTCACGTGTGGTCTTGCCAACATATAGGAGTTGACAGGGGCAACTGATAATATAGATCACGTTTTTTGTCAGGCAATTAGTGTGGCAATTCATCTTCCACACCTTTTCGCCATATTTGAATTCCTTTTTGGTTACTGTCAGAGGGCATGCTACACACTTGCCACATTTATAGTGGCCCAATATGGGGGGCAACCCCCACTGTGTATTGATGGTGGTAGCCCTCTTCGGTTCTCTATACGTATGCACTAATCTCTGTCTTAGATTCTGATTGCGTTTAAATGCATACATTGGTTTCTGTAATAATGACCCCGGGTGTTTTACAAGATTCCAGTGTTTATTGATTATTCTCTTTATGTCAACGCTCACTGGATTAAAAGTTGTAACACACACTAAACGTTCATTCTTCTGTCTTTCTCGAGGGGTAAGACAAATTTCTCTATTTGTATTTTCTGCTCTTTTAAGTTGGTCTTTCACCAACCTTCTCGGGTACCCCCTCTTTTGTAACCTTTCTTTTAGTTGTTCCGCATGGATCTTAAATTCATCCCTTACAGAACAGTTCCTTTTGATACGTAGGAACTGACCGTAGGGTAGGTTCTGCCGTAAACTCGCTGGATGGAAACTATTAAAATGCAGTAAGGTGTTTTTATCTGTGGGCTTTCTGAATAAGGTAGTCGTGAGATGATTCCCAGTTTTTTTGATCACAAGATCCAGGAAACTCACCTGTAGATAACTATATTCAATGGTGAATTTTATGTGTGTATCACATTGGTTCAACCATGTATGAAATTCGTTAAGGGATGCAGCTGTCCCTTTCCAAATTAGAAAAACATCATCAATGTAACGGTGCCATATATTTAGATGGCCACTCAGAGTGGGATGGCTAGTGAGTAGATTATGTGGTCCCACAATAAACTTCTCCTCATAATCAGCCATATATAAATTGGCAACGTCGGGAGCAAAAGTGGCGCCCATGCTTACCCCTCTCTCTTGTTTATAGAGTTGGTTCTTAAACAGGAAGAAATTTTCAGTCATTGCCAGCCTAATACATTCCTGTATAAACTCAGTAGGGGGCAAATGAGGTCTCATTCTTTGATTTAAAAAGTGGCCTAGCACTTGTAGACACTCTTGTTGTGGAATAGCCGTGTATAATGACTCTACATCCATGGTCACCAAAATATCGCCCTCATCAATTTGGACTCCTTGGATGATGTTGATCATATGAGTCGAGTCTTTTACATATGAAGGCATAGCCTGCACAAATGGTTTTAAAAATACCTCCGCATAAACTGAAAGTGGCTCCAAAAGGGAGTCTATTGCTGACACAATAGGTCTCCCGGGGGGTTTTGTAGAGTTTTTGTGAATTTTGGGTAGTGTGTAGAATGCGGCCTTCTTAGATCCAGTTTTATTAAGAAACCGTCCTTCTTCCACACTAATCCATCGTTCATTTATTGCATGATTAGTTAAACTTTTTATTTCTTCTTGCAGTCTTACCGTGGGGTCCCTCGCTAATTTTTTGTAGGAATTTTTATCTTCCAATAATCGTGTACATTCTGCTTCATACATATCTGTATCGAGTATGACAATCCCGCCACCCTTATCGGCGGGTTTTATGGTGATCGATTCATCACTGCATAGTCTATTTAGGCTCTGTCTTTCCTCTTTCGTTAGATTATCTGGTTTGTGATTCTTGACCTTAATAGCGTCTAGTACTTCACGCGTCACCATATTTTCAAACGCTACAATCTCAGGTGCAATAGTGTGTGGGGGCGGAGTAAAACTAGACCTAGTTTTTAGCCCACTTACATTGGGTACCATATCTGATTGCAATCCCTTCTCGTATGGGTGAGCCGGCAAATAGACTTCAAAAAAATATTTCAATCGTACATTTCTAAAAAATCTATGTAGCTCTAGTTCCGTATTAAAGACATCAGCTCTCATAGTTGGGACATATGAGAGCCCCTTGGATAATAAATCAAAATCTGATTGCTCCAAGGTATATTGTGATAGATTGAATATAGGCATCTGGTCAGTGGTTCCTTCTCCTACTGGTTGGAGTACCACTGTCTGGTTCTCATGCCTTGTCCCTGTCCATATTGGGGTTGTTGCTGTCTGGGCCTGCCTCGTTGTCCCCCTCTGAAAAAAACCCGCTGTGGGTTCTGGCCCCTTCCTCCGGTGCCAGTCCCTGTTGGTATATTGGATTGCCCATTGGAGGGGGGGGGATCCGACCCACTAGAGGATCCTGAAGTATTGGAGAAGTTGGAATATCGGTTGTTTCTTCGGAAATTGTAACCACCAACAGGGGGGTCCGTAAAAAATCCTTTTCTTAAATAGGGGTAAGTTTTTTCCTCATAATTTGCAACATCTTTTTTTAGTTTGTTAATTTTTCTTTCCAGATTCAGATCTTTGAGTTTTTTAATTTCCACTTCAAGCCCTTCTAGTTGTTTTTTAGCGTCATTAACCGTTGTGCTTTCTAGGAAGGCCTTTTCCAAAATCTCCAATTCATCCCCTTGTTTCTTTGTTTCTTCCTGAGCTGTTTCGATAATCAACATAATCCAGTCCCTAGAACATTTGTTTCCCACCCCACTAAAAATTTTTTGAAATTTCGGATTGTCAATAAAAATCCTGGGGATATTTCTAACCTGCAGACCTTCTGGAATAATTCCGGCCTTTAAATATTGCATCATAAACTGACCATGTAGGTCAGTTCGAGTTAGTTTTTTCATTTTTTGTAAAATATTTTCAATTTCATTTGTAGCAACCACTGTATCTCTTATTAGACCTTCTCCGAAGGGGGCACCAGGTGCCTCTAGCATTTTCTTATAGTGGTCGTCTGTGAACGAATAAATATTTACATTATCCATTGTAGAGAATAAATAAAATTCCTCACATTCACTAGGTGTGTGCCCCTGCAGCCACGGGCTGTACTATATCAAGAAAAAAACAAAGGGGTAGACCTGCACTATAGTTCCTGATCCTTCAGGTATTATGCAGCGAAAAACTATAAGTTGGATCAGTGAAACGGGTTAACTCTGGCAGAATTTAGAACATATCACCTTTTATTTAAGTTGTTTTATTACAAAAATATATCATTAATTACATAAGAACTCTAAAAAATCAACAATTCATCATCTCTTTCATACCTTCAGACAATCCCCATTCTAACATATCTATCTAAAAAAAACACATCAAGTGATACCCAATGCTTAATTTTTTAGTAGAGCATCTATTATTGCTGTTTATTAGCATTTTTCAGCAATGACCCAGTCCATAGTTTCAAGTGTCATTGTGTAACTGGTGTGATGTTTGACCAGATATCGTATTTCTAGAGAAAAGCGTCGACACGTGTTTTGGTCAGAGACCTTCTTCAGGACGTTGGGCAGGAGGACACTTCTCCGACTCAATCGGAAGCAATGGCAATTCATCTTCCACACCTTTTCGCCATATTTGAATTCCTTTTTGGTTACTGTCAGAGGGCATGCTACACACTTGCCACATTTATAGTGGCCCAATATGGGGGGCAACCCCCACTGTGTATTGATGGTGGTAGCCCTCTTCGGTTCTCTATACTAAATACCGAGACCAGTGGAGGATTAATCCCTTGGGTCCTTTCTCACGATCCTAGGAATTGCTTCTTGGGGGTGAGTAAGGCGAGTGTCTCGATTTAATTTTGACACAAATGTGACACTAATGCGTCACCTTTTTAAAAGAAATAGGGTTGACATTCTGGTTTTTCTTATTGTTTTTAGATTGAATTTTGGCCCATACAAGCATATAATAGGGCGGAGAAGTGTCCTCCTGCCCAACGTCCTGAAGAAGGTCTCTGACCGAAACACGTGTCGACGCTTTTCTCTAGAAATACGATATCTGGTCAAACATCACACCAGTTACACAATGACACTTGAAACTATGGACTGGGTCATTGCTGAAAAATGCTAATAAACAGCAATAATAGATGCTCTACTAAAAAATTAAGCATTGGGTATCACTTGATGTGTTTTTTTTAGATAGATATGTTAGAATGGGGATTGTCTGAAGGTATGAAAGAGATGATGAATTGTTGATTTTTTAGAGTTCTTATGTAATTAATGATATATTTTTGTAATAAAACAACTTAAATAAAAGGTGATATGTTCTAAATTCTGCCAGAGTTAACCCGTTTCACTGATCCACTTATAGTTTTTCGCTGCATAATACCTGAAGGATCAGGAACTATAGTGCAGGTCTACCCCTTTGTTTTTTTCTTGATATAGTACAGCCCGTGGCTGCAGGGGCACACACCTAGTGAATGTGAGGAATTTTATTTATTCTCTACAATGGATAATGTAAATATTTATTCGTTCACAGACGACCACTATAAGAAAATGCTAGAGGCACCTGGTGCCCCCTTCGGAGAAGGTCTAATAAGAGATACAGTGGTTGCTACAAATGAAATTGAAAATATTTTACAAAAAATGAAAAAATTAACTCGAACTGACCTACATGGTCAGTTTATGATGCAATATTTAAAGGCCGGAATTATTCCAGAAGGTCTGCAGGTTAGAAATATCCCCAGGATTTTTATTGACAATCCGAAATTTCAAAAAATTTTTAGTGGGGTGGGAAACAAATGTTCTAGGGACTGGATTATGTTGATTATCGAAACAGCTCAGGAAGAAACAAAGAAACAAGGGGATGAATTGGAGATTTTGGAAAAGGCCTTCCTAGAAAGCACAACGGTTAATGACGCTAAAAAACAACTAGAAGGGCTTGAAGTGGAAATTAAAAAATTCAAAGATCTGAATCTGGAAAGAAAAATTAACAAACTAAAAAAAGATGTTGCAAATTATAATGAGGAAAAAACTTACCCCTATTTAAGAAAAGGATTTTTTACGGACCACCCTGTTGGTGGTTACAATTTCCGAAGAAACAACCGATATTCCAACTTCTCCAATACTTCAGGATCCTCTAGTGGGTCGGACCCCCCCCCTCCAATGGGCAATCCAATATACCAACAGGGACTGGCACCGGAGGAAGGGGCCAGAACCCACAGCGGGTTTTTTTCAGAGGGGGACAACGAGGCAGGCCCAGACAGCAACAACCCCAATATGGACAGGGACAAGGCATGAGAACCAGACAGTGGTACTCCAACCAGTAGGAGAAGGAACCACTGACCAGATGCCTATATTCAATCTATCACAATATACCTTGGAGCAATCAGATTTTGATTTATTATCCAAGGGGCTCTCATATGTCCCAACTATGAGAGCTGATGTCTTTAATACGGAACTAGAGCTACATAGATTTTTTAGAAATGTACGATTGAAATATTTTTTTGACGTCTATTTGCCGGCTCACCCATACGAGAAGGGATTGCAATCAGATATGGTACCCAATGTAAGTGGGCTAAAAACTAGGTCTAGTTTTACTCCGCCCCCACACACTATTGCACCTGAGATTGTAGCGTTTGAAAATATGGTGACGCGTGAAGTACTAGACGCTATTAAGGTCAAGAATCACAAACCAGATAATCTAACGAAAGAGGAAAGACAGAGCCTAAATAGACTATGCAGTGATGAATCGATCACCATAAAACCCGCCGATAAGGGTGGCGGGATTGTCATACTCGATACAGATATGTATGAAGCAGAATGTACACGATTATTGGAAGATAAAAATTCCTACAAAAAATTAGCGAGGGACCCCATGGTAAGACTGCAAGAAGAAATAAAAAGTTTAACTAATCATGCAATAAATGAACGATGGATTAGTGTGGAAGAAGGACGGTTTCTTAATAAAACTGGATCTAAGAAGGCCGCATTCTACACACTACCCAAAATTCACAAAAACTCTACAAAACCCCCCGGGAGACCTATTGTGTCAGCAATAGACTCCCTTTTGGAGCCACTTTCAGTTTATGCGGAGGTATTTTTAAAACCATTTGTGCAGGCTATGCCTTCATATGTAAAAGACTCGACTCATATGATCAACATCATCCAAGGAGTCCAAATTGATGAGGGCGATATTTTGGTGACCATGGATGTAGAGTCATTATACACGGCTATTCCACAACAAGAGTGTCTACAAGTGCTAGGCCACTTTTTAAATCAAAGAATGAGACCTCATTTGCCCCCTACTGAGTTTATACAGGAATGTATTAGGCTGGCAATGACTGAAAATTTCTTCCTGTTTAAGAACCAACTCTATAAACAAGAGAGAGGGGTAAGCATGGGCGCCACTTTTGCTCCCGACGTTGCCAATTTATATATGGCTGATTATGAGGAGAAGTTTATTGTGGGACCACATAATCTACTCACTAGCCATCCCACTCTGAGTGGCCATCTAAATATATGGCACCGTTACATTGATGATGTTTTTCTAATTTGGAAAGGGACAGCTGCATCCCTTAACGAATTTCATACATGGTTGAACCAATGTGATACACACATAAAATTCACCATTGAATATAGTTATCTACAGGTGAGTTTCCTGGATCTTGTGATCAAAAAAACTGGGAATCATCTCACGACTACCTTATTCAGAAAGCCCACAGATAAAAACACCTTACTGCATTTTAATAGTTTCCATCCAGCGAGTTTACGGCAGAACCTACCCTACGGTCAGTTCCTACGTATCAAAAGGAACTGTTCTGTAAGGGATGAATTTAAGATCCATGCGGAACAACTAAAAGAAAGGTTACAAAAGAGGGGGTACCCGAGAAGGTTGGTGAAAGACCAATTTAAAAGAGCAGAAAATACAAATAGAGAAATTTGTCTTACCCCTCGAGAAAGACAGAAGAATGAACGTTTAGTGTGTGTTATAACTTTTAATCCAGTGAGCGTTGACATAAAGAGAATAATCAATAAACACTGGAATCTTGTAAAACACCCGGGGTCATTATTACAGAAACCAATGTATGCATTTAAACGCAATCAGAATCTAAGACAGAGATTAGTGCATACGTATAGAGAACCGAAGAGGGCTACCACCATCAATACACAGTGGGGGTTGCCCCCCATATTGGGCCACTATAAATGTGGCAAGTGTGTAGCATGCCCTCTGACAGTAACCAAAAAGGAATTCAAATATGGCGAAAAGGTGTGGAAGATGAATTGCCACACTAATTGCCTGACAAAAAACGTGATCTATATTATCAGTTGCCCCTGTCAACTCCTATATGTTGGCAAGACCACACGTGAAGTACGACAACGGATATCAGAACACAGGAGCTGCATCAGGAATGGTGTGGCGGATAAACCGCTTGTCGACCACTTTTTGAAAATGAAACATAAAGATATAGAAATGAGATGGTTTGTACTCCAACATATTAGGAGTAATATGAGAGGGGGGGACATTAGTACAATACTACACCGTACAGAACAGAAATGGATTCATACTTTGAATACCGTCAAGGAAGGACTGAATGTTTCAGTAGAGTGGAACACTCTTGTTACAAATAATTAACATTTCCCATTTTTTCCAATTAACATGTGTTATAAGCAATTAACATCTTTGCTATTGATGTATACACCGCTGATAATGAATAATACAGGTTCACTTCATGAATAGTATTGAATTCTTTTAGTCAGCTTTTTAGTCAGCTGTTTATGTATGACCTATGAATTTGTTTTGTGATGCGTCATATAAATTGTGTGTATGATAATCTTTATCTGCTAGACGCAGGACTTCAACAAAGCAGCCAGTTCCTAAAATCAAGCTGTGTTGTAGTAGGATAAGGGCTAATATATCTTAAGCATCGTGTACGTGTATTCTTCACGGTTTTAATATTTTAGAGCCCGCCCGGACGTGATCGACCATTGTTGTTCAGCCGGGCATGGGGTTCGAGACACAGAACCATGGAGCGTTCCTTTTTCTAAAATTTCTAAAATTAGTGGATACACGCACCCTTATCATTACCCATTGATTACCCACGATTTGGATACACAGTCTGGTTGCGTGACATTAGTGGTTTGCCCGGATAGAGTCCCTTTTTTGTGTCTACACATGAGGATATTAGTTTGTCCCCTTTTCTATGTCCATTGCTTCCGATTGAGTCGGCAGTTACGCGCGAATCGAACGCCGTCCGGAGCAGTGGTTTTCCTGCTTGTGGTCGCCGATTGACTGGACTGAGGTAAGAAGTATGTGCAATAACAGGCACGATTTAGATGACGGCAGTATGGTGAGGGCATACGCAGTGTAAAAAACAACATGTAATTTATGTTGTCTATATGAGTGTGGTATAGATTACCAGTAGGCTAAGATGTTTACAGCGACGGCACTCCGAGTATAATGTTCTTACTGAGATAAGAAGTATGTGAAAGATGGTTACAGCGACGGCACTCCGAGTATAATGTTGATAACAGATGAGTCCAGCACGATGGTGATCTTATATTAGGAAACAAAGTGACACCGTGTGATTTACGGGGGCTAATCCGTATATTTTTATTTTATTACAGTTGTTGATGGGTCCAGTAAGGATTTAGTGCTTGCAATACATCAGTGCACGTCCGACCTACATAACCGTGCATTCTTCGCACGAGTTGCTCCTTGTGCCATCAGATAGTTGTAAGTGGCTTTTATATATCATTCTTAGCTTGACAGATGTATAGTTACAAGTCTCATTTTGATTCATGGAATAAATATTAAGTGTGTTTTTGGTATGTGTTGATTCCACAGGCTCGATATAAATACCTAGACCAGTGGAGGATTAATCCCTTGGGTCCTTTCTCACGATCCTAGGAATTGCTTCTTGGGGGTGAGTAAGGCGAGTGTCTCGATTTAATTTTGACACAAATGTGACACTAATGCGTCACCTTTTTAAAAGAAATAGGGTTGACATTCTGGTTTTTCTTATTGTTTTTAGATTGAATTTTGGCCCATACAAGCATATAATAGGGCGGAGAAGTGTCCTCCTGCCCAACGTCCTGAAGAAGGTCTCTGACCGAAACACGTGTCGACGCTTTTCTCTAGAAATACGATATCTGGTCAAACATCACACCAGTTACACAATGACACTTGAAACTATGGACTGGGTCATTGTTGAAAAATGCTAATAAACAGCAATAATAGATGCTCTACTAAAAAATTAAGCATTGGGTATCACTTGATGTGTTTTTTTTAGATAGATATGTTAGAATGGGGATTGTCTGAAGGTATGAAAGAGATGATGAATTGTTGATTTTTTAGAGTTCTTATGTAATTAATGATATATTTTTGTAATAAAACAACTTAAATAAAAGGTGATATGTTCTAAATTCTGCCAGAGTTAACCCGTTTCACTGATCCAACTTATAGTTTTTCGCTGTAATTAAAAGGCTACCATACATATGCAAAATCATATTTTGCTTCATAAACTGGGGAGGGGGGATGCAATAGATGCAGACACGGTTTGGGTGTCTATGCAAAGCATATGAGGAAAGCATAAGAAGAGCTATATCTGTTGATAGAAATCCCTGCAACATTCAACCATGGGAACCAAAGTTATAAGCTAAAATGTGTTTGCAGCTCCCCAAAATAAATTGCAGATCAAGGAGCCAGGTACCTTGTAGCTAATGGAACCATATACATGGTTGTAAAATATCATGAATATATTTGTTATCCTTTTAGTGGAAATTACAAAAACCTGTCATTCGCACATGCAACCATATGCCGATGCCAGCCTCAGTCCATTGCATTTGGCATGATCAGACCAATTTAGAAATGTATGGTTTACGACACTTACAGGGAAATCGAACAAAAGTGTCATCTTGAAGATTTTTAAATTCAGATCTGAGTTGTTCAGAAATGTCATTTCAGAAAGGTGGAGCAAGTACTCCCCGGTATGGGACCTGGAGACCGGAGAACCAATTTGAGGGAGGGGCTAGGCCTTGTTTAAGGGGGAGTAAATAGATGTCCATTCCGAATCATGAGCCAATAAGCTGGCACATCCTAATTTTGATATTTTTAGGTGTGGTTAGGAGATGTTAAAAGGGGGTGCACGGTGGAAAAAAGGGATGCTCAATCAGCAGAATGAGAGGATTAGATAGGGACTGATGGAGACGAGAAGGCAAGCAGGAAGGTGGGATAAAAATCAGGAGAGAAGCAGCTGAGCTGGGGGCTAGATATCTGGAGAAGGGCTGAGGCTGGAGTGGCTTCATCACAGAGACCAGGAAAGGCCGGATAGAATGTGGAGTGCCCTCCCTACTGAGGCCACACTGGAAGGCAGTGCACCCAGGTTCTATTGCCTCCAATGAGATGACTACATGATGACAACAACTGTGTATGAACCCAAAGAGATTCAAAGTGAGCACATTTGTCCAACAAGAAAAAACAATATGGGGTTATATTTTAATGAATGTCTTCCCCTATATAGACAATCATATGGTGGGCGTCCATAGTAGATCCTTAGCATGTCCTTATTAATGAATAACGTAATTAATTCCCAAAGGACATGGGAGGTGAGCTCGGGGAAATTCAAAATTTCCGAACTATCATGCAGTGCTGATAATTATATAGTTGTTAAATTAATTGTAGATCACCTATTACTCTTTTGGCAACCCCCAAAATCCTCTAAAAGGGGTTGGAGAGGTGCATTTAAATAAAAACGAAATTCTGAACTGTGCAACACTCCTTGAACTCTGCATAAGAGCAGAGGGGTCCAAATGATACATTGAAACTCTGTGTCTGTGCAGAAAATTGTCCCAGGTTTGAGTAAAGTGAAAACACTGTTTTGAAAGCACATTCTCCTCAGAGTGGCAGCAAGGAACTTTAAAGTTAAGGGGGGATTCTCACTGTATGGTGGTAAAGCCAAGGTTTTCATCACCAGTTGAGAAGAGACTGTCACTCAATGTTTGTTGTGTTGCAGCCTTGCTAGAACCGGAAAGCACTCAAAGGTTAAAAATAAAGAGTGCTGTGCATGTCTATTGTTTTGACTTATTGGAAAGCGCTAGATTTATTTAAGGTAGACCACAGACAAATGATATTGTAAGGTAAAAATTGCACTGTCAGTTTCTAGGGTGCGGCATTAATTATCCCTACATTAGGGTTATTCTTGTAAGTGACCCAAGTATCTGAAGAATTCTTTAGACCTGTGTTTCCTCTTTTACCACGGGGGAGAAGAGACCAGGAAGGACACGTGTACATATTGTTGTGTTAGAGATTCGGTGATCTTTTGTTACCCTAAACAAACTGTTTTCAAAGTGTGTGTAATGTGAAGTTTTATAAGGGAGGAAAAGGTTTTGTGCCACAGACCGGAGAAGCATGCTCAGTTTAAAATCAGTGTGTATATTTGGATTGTGTCTCAAAATTGAAGATCCATAAATCTATATTCTTTCTGTACATCAGCCTGGTTCTTGGCTTCTATCCCTTGGAAGGGGTGGGGTGCACAGTGGTGTTATATGAGTCAAAAGCAGAGGTAATTAAAAACCCAAATATTTATAAATTGTGTGGTGCTCCTGATTGAGGGGGGGTGAACTCCCTGCATTAATTGTTGCCCCATATATATATCCTACAGATGGATGGGTGGATGGAAATAGTGACTAAAGCAGGAATGGACGGATGGATGGATGGATGGATGGATGGATGGATGGAGTGAAGAAGGTATGGGTGGCCAAAGAGAGGGCCAGTTGGGTGGATGGAGGGGGGTAACGATGGATGAAGGTATGGATGGATAGGGAGATGATAGGGAGATGGTGTGATAGTCGGGTAGATGGAGTGATGGGGAGATGGAGGGATGGACGGTTCGGGAAAGCATAGCAAGTGGAGGGATATTGGAGGGAGGAAACTATAGAGGGAGGTAGGTTTGGAGGGACAATTCAGGAAAATGGATGGAGGAAGGGGGACAGTGAAGTTGGGAAATGTGAAGAGAGGGTTGATTTGAATGGAGGGAGGGATGGGAAGGGATGGAGATGGAGTGAGAGAGGAAGGGAGGGCAGAAGGAGAGCTGGATCAGAGGCATGGACGGAGGGAGGGATACATAAGAGAGATGGATGGAGGGAAGAATGGAGGGATACATGGGCAAGATATGGTTGTATGGATGAGCGAACGGGAGAGGTACAGATGGAGGGACTAAGGGATGGTGGGAAGGATGGAGGGATAGAAAGCTGGATGGAGGTTTCAGAGAGATTTAAGTAGGGATGGAGGGAGGTGGGGAAGATATTGATGGCGGGATGGAGGGAGAGTGGATGGATGCAGGGATAAATGAATAATGGATGGCGGGATAGATGGTAGAGTGGTGTGGAATGAGATAGAGATGGGGATGTGAGGGATGTGGGATGAAGTGATGAGGGGGTAGGTGGATGAATGGACAGGGGATGGATGGAAGGAGGGATCAGGGATGGAGGGAGGTACACAAAGTAAGGAGGGAGGGAGGGCAGCTGTGTGTGAGGAAGGGAGAAGAGAGGGCACAAGCGAGAGTTAGGGAGCAGGATGCTTGTTGGGAGGGAGGGAATGATGAATGTTGTCATGGGGATGGGTGAGATGAGGAAATAATGGAGGAGGGATGGAAGGATGGAGGGAGGAATTGAGGAATGGAGAGAGGTAGGGATGGATGAAGAAAAGGATGGATGAAGGAATGAAGGGATGGAGGGATGGAGGGATGGGTGGAAGGGGGATGTAGGGTTGAGGAACCTGACTGTTGCATGAATGGATGATGGATGGACGGACAGATGGATGAACGGATGGATGGATGAATGGGAAGGCAATTGGTTGAATAGATTGATGGGAAGGTGGATGGATGGGAAGGCAGATTAGATTGATGGATGGATGAATGGGGAGTTGAATTGATTAATACATGGATTGGGAGACGGGTGCTGGATGGGTGAAGGGAGGGATGGATGAGTGGAAAGAGAGGGAGGTGGTTGGCTGGCTAGATTGAATGGTCCATGGATTAATGGACACATGAATGGATGTTTGAAAAGGTGGATGCACAGATAGATTTTTGACAACATTTATTGGTTTTAAAAGTGCACATATACGTGATACACACAGGAAAAAGAGATACCATCTTGTAGATTCAAGAGCATCTTCGTATATTATTACAATAATATCATAAGAGAGTACCCAACTTCCCTCTATTGGTCCCCAACTTTCCCACTCTCCCTTCCTCCCTCCATCAAAACACCCCCCCCCCACCGTTGCCAGTGATACTGGTTTTCAGTTCTCTGCTCCCATGTTATGCTATGACTAGTCTACTTGAGTGGTCGTTTGGGTTGCCTGTTCTGTCTCTGTGTCTGGTGTTGTAGCTGTAATTTTCCTTACCTACTGAGTCCCTCAGTAGCTTTGCTGGATTTCTAGGATTTATTTTTTTCACCTGGTAAGAGTGCAAGCCTTTTTTTCCACTCTTACATGTGTTTTGCTGTGTGTTTAAAAACTGTTGTGTTCATAGACTGTGGAGCCTCACCTACTCCATAGGCATCATCTTTTTACTGTGTGTCACACAGCACCTTTAGTGCAGTGACACAGGTTTGTCTTTTTCAGACTTCCCACTCTAAACCCCATTTTCTGGGACTGACTACTGTCTCCCAGAACATGTAAAGTTGCCACTGACTTCATTAGTCTTTTAAACTTCACAGACCCAGTACAAACTATCTACCATAGAGTACTGGAAAGGGTTAATAGTTATCCCTTTTTGTCTGTTTCTCATGAGTCATTATTTCGTTCCCCTTTCTTTAAGATTTGGCTGGTGGCAGGGGTATCTACCATATTTTTCCTACCGTGTACTAGGAAAATAGCCCTGGCACTGTTTTAGGCTATGTTAGTAGCCTCGAAATTTAATCCGCTGGACCCCATTTACTTTTATTTGGTTCCGGCTGGGTTTATTCACCATTTGTTTTTGTAAAGGTTTTTCTCGTGTTTTATGCTGCGCGCCAAACCAGGTTTGGTTCCTTAGTTCGTCGTCCATTGGCGGGCTTCTTCACAGAAGCCCTCCTTAGGCGTCTGAGAGTCTAGGTAGACAGGATATGATTGAGGGGTTTTAGGCCCCCTGCACAGGGTCTCCTTGGAGACCCAAGTTGCACTCTTGTTTGATTGGCTAGGTGATTGTCCTGCCAGGACAGCCATCCTGCTGTGTGATTGACAGTCAGGCTGTGTGAATGGGGGAAAACTGCATAAAAAGCCGGTCTCTGGGACTTGAAAGGCAGAGTCACCACGGGATCCAGAGAAACGAAGAGAAGCTGAAGGAAGAGGACTGCTGCAACCACTGAACCTCCTGCTGAAGCCCTGCTGCATGTCTGAATCTCCTAAACTTCGACGACAGAGAAGATCTGCAAGGAATATTTTTCCCTTGAGCTGGTGGGACCAACCAGTTCACCATACACCAAGCAAGGCCTCCCTCCCCTGGTTGAATTTGCTGTGCACTGCTGCAGTAAACCGGATAGCCACGACGACCGGACCATGTTTGGGTTTTAAGGAGCGCACCTTTTATTTGTTGCTTTGCTCTGCTGCTGGTTTCTTCCCTGGGCAGGGCAGGACCCTCCAGTCTTCCTCCTTCGTGTCAGTCCAACAGTCGCTTCAGGAACCGTGAGCCTGCAGGATATGGCAGGAACTTCTGCCTCAGCTACAGCATTCTTCTTCTAGGGTACTGTTCAAACCCGGTTGTTCATTCCGTCCGACCGCAATGAAAGTGTTTTAAATATTTCGCCAATCCAAGGGCTTGTCCTTCTCTACTCTTTTAAGTCACTTTTCTTCTGACCAACTTCGTTTCGAACTCTTGGCAAAGGCTTAACCGCGAACTACTCCGAACTGTGTGATCCTCTGCAAAGACTCTGATCCATTAACATTGGCCAAGGCCTATTGATTTGAATCCTCAAGCCTTTTCTAGATTGCCCTGCCTACTCACATGTTGGTGCTGCTTAATTTTGTATAACCTTGTCTTTCCCTCTCTTTTTAAATTGCTGAAGTGCCATTTTGCTCACACTTCATTTTGAGCTTAACTTGTCCAGAATTCATTGGGTGTTGTGCAGTGTATTACGATTGCAATTTTTTGCTGCTTTACTTAGTGAACTGTTTTACAAATGATTGTGTAAATAAATGTATATTCCTTGACTCAGAAACCTTGAGTCAGTGTTTGTTTGAACCATAGCAATTGCTGTCCTTTGTATAACTTCTGATACTGCTCACTTTACCCTTGAGATAAGTCTGGCTGCACAGCCATCGCTACCACTTTTCTGTGTAGTACAGGCTTGTACCAAAGGCGAATTTGTACTTGCACTTGTAGTCTTAATTGTGTGTGGTGTTCCCAAAGGGTACTGCATATGATTCTGCCTAACACTGGTGGCAGCGGTGGAATAAAGTATAGTAATTACACTTAGAGTGCTGCTATTACCTTGGATCAACTAACCACAAGGCTAAACATCACTAAAAAGCAAATTTTAATCATGTCTGATATGGAAAGCTACAGTCAGGAGACCCTCCTTAGTTACATTGTGGATTATGTGAAAAATCTGTGTAGAGAAAGGAATCTCTCTGTTAAAGGCAAAATGTCAGAATGAATTGAAAGGTTGTTAGATAAACACAGTCTGGAGAGTGGGTCTAAAATACCTAACCCTCCAGCAAATATGGAAAATTATGAAGATGATAATGTGTCAGTTATTATGAGTTAGATGAGGGAGATGTGTCTCACAATGTAAGCCTTTGTGCTCCTCTACCTGCTCAAGAACCTCAACCTTTGTCCACTGGGACACCATCAGGTCCTACACTCAGTCCTGAATTCATTGCTCTAGAAAAGATGAGGCTTGAATTGGAATTCAAACGCATTCATGTTCAAACTGAACAAAAGCAACAAGAACTTTAGCTCAGAGAAATGGAGTTGAACCATGCACTAGAAATGAAGAAATTGTCTATTGAAAATGCTTCTCTCCCAGATTCTTCTAGGTCTTCCAGTCCTAAGAGACCCTGTTTGCCTAAAGAAATTGTTGGTATGTATGAGGCTAAGCTTGATATTTTGGATTGGTTGGCAATGTTTGGGTTTAACCATGGGATTAAAGACATTACAGGGAATCAGTTGCTTTCTTGGCTCTTCTCTAGGCTACCCACTGTTGCATCTGATGTTGTTATGGAGTTGGGGGAGGTGGATAGGATGGATTATGAGTGTGTGAAGCTAGATTTAATTGTTAGATTTGGGAAGACCCCTTCCCGGTACCTTAAGATGTTTAGGACCCTCAAAAAGCATGATGGTACCCCTTGGGCTACCTGGATATGTGAATGTTTGAAAAACCACTTATGAAGGTTTGAGAAATCTTGTTATGTTAGAGTCAATTTATGATGCCTGCTCTCCTGAGCTCAGACAGCGCTTGGCTGATTCTAAGGGAATAGATCCAAAGAAGTGTGCTAAGGCTGCTGACTTGTGGGGTGCCAACAGGGCTACTTACAAGGATTCTGGGGCAACTCAGAAGAAGGATGAGGAAAAGCAGCCAGAGAAAGATAACAAGGAGAATTCTAATACCTCCAATCCAAAAGAGGGCGCCAAACAAATCAATAAGGGTAAGCCACAAGGGAAACTGAATCAGGCTAGTGCACCATCTGGACCCAAACCAGATGGAGGTCAGAACAAAACCCCATTCATAAATACATTTGGGAAATGTTATGTTTGTGGGTCAACTGACCATGTGAAATGGGATCCCAGATGTAAGGGCAAACCTTGAGGGGTCCACACTGTCTCCTTATCCTTCTCCCCAGAGGAAGAAGCACCTATGGCAAGTGAAAACTTTCACCTATGGCTGATGAACCCATGAGAGTCTCAGCCAGTGTTTCTTTAGTACCCCTCGGTTTGTGGGAACAACAGAATTTAAATGTCTATAATTCCATCCCAGATAATACTAAAGAATATTATAAAGATAGTGTTCTTGAATGGCCAGGAGACCCCTGCCATCAGAGACACTGGAGCCAGCATAACCGTGGTTGAGGAATAATTTTTCAAGGTGGAGGATGTTGCTAAGACACCCAAACACTTAACCAAGTTAGCTGCAGGCCCTGTGTATATGCTTCCCCAGTTATCAGCTCTCATCCAGCGCAAAGACATGACTGTCAAGATACCTGTTAGTGTGCAGAGTGAAGTGCCTGGCAGAGTCCTGTTGGGTAATGACCTGAAAACTCTTGGAGTTGTGTCCAGAACCCCCAGGCCTCCCAATAAAAGGAAACAGGGGCTCACTAGGCCTGCAAGGGAGAGGACCTTGAGAGGCTCTCCAGGGGAACTGATAGAGAAAGATATCACCCCCAGTCCACAGGAATTGTTCACTGCTATTTCAGGAAAGAAAGAGGCAAAGGGGAAACCCAAGACCTCCAAGAAGAAAGCAGATAGTACCCCTTTGCTACCAGCAAGGACATCCCCAAGTATGTCCAAAGTCACACCTGTGACTCCTCCACCTGCTGGGGCTGAGTGTGAGGTACAACCCTGTGTGGATGAGCCAGCTTCTGAAGAGTCAGATCTGGAAGAAGACATAACTCTAGTTGGAGATCTGGATCCTGTTGATCATCCTGAGCTGCAGTCTTTACTGGCAGAAGGTGGATCCAACAGGGCAGACTTCAGCAGAGGACAAAGAGAGTGTCCTAATCTTGAAGGTCTTCACCTACAGGCAGCTTCTCAGCTCGATGGACAAGAGCCTGGGAAGCATAGGTTGCACCGGGAAGATGGCCTCTTCCACAGTGAACCGACTGAGTCTATCCCTGGAGACTGCAAAAGACTTGTAGTGCCCCTAGAAAACAGACTCCAGTTCCTACAGTTGGCCCATGAGATACCTTTGGCTGGTCATTTGAGTTTCAAAAAATACCAAGGAAAGGCTCTCCTTATACTTCTACTGGCCTAAGATGGGTTCAGAAGTTGACAGATTCTGTAGAAGCTGTCACCGTTGCCAAACCTCTTGCAAGAGTGGAGCCAAGAATATGGCACCCTTGGTGCCTCTCCCAGTGGTGGGAGTTCCTTTTGAGAGGGTGGGCATTGACATTGTTGGTCCCCTAGACACTCCCACATTTTCAGGAAACAGGTTTATCCTGGTTGTAGTAGACCATGCTACTAGGTATCCTGAAGCAATACCTACGAGGACTGTAATGTCTCAGGCTGTGGCTAAGGCTCTACTTGAATTTTTACCAGAGTAGGGTTTCCTAAGGAAGTGATATCCGACAGGGGATCCAATTTTATGTCCCACTACAAGCAAGCCATGTGGAAAAACTGTGGTGTCACTTACAAGTTCTCCACAGCCTACTATCCACAGACAAATGGACTGGTAGAGAGGTTTAATCATACTCTGAAGAGCATGATAGATGCTTTAGAGGAACCCCTTAGGAGAAAGTGGGACCTTCTACGGACATGACTTCTCTTTGCTTATAGAGTAGTCCCTCAGGAGGGAGTTGGGTACAGTCCCTTTGAACTTCTCTATGGCCATCCAGTCAGAGGTCAATTGGCCTGATTAAGGAGGGGTTGGAGAGTGCTCCTTCCCCTAAGCCAGTTAGAGTGACTGACTATGTGATAGGTCTCTGGAGGGGAATGTCACACATGATGGCAGAAGCAGGTGATAACGTGAAAGCAGTTCAGGCTCTGGTCTAACATTGGCATGACCAGAAGGCCAACATGGTTGAGTTTACTCAAAACCAATTTGTACTAGTTATGGTGCCAACAAGGCAGAGGGCCTTGCAGGGCAAATGGATAGGACCCTTCAGGGTTGTGGGCAAACTTGGAGAGGTGGACTATCTGCTGGATTTAGGCAGACCTAAGGAGGATCCCAGAGTCTTTCACACCAACCGTTTGAAGACATATGTCTTGAGACCAGAAGTGGGAGCTTTGCTTCTAGCTTCAGCTCAAGAGGAGGAGGAGAGTGAACCTCTACCTGACCTACTCAGAGGCCAACCTTTAAATGAGAAGATAGAAGGAGTTAATCTCTCTTCCAATCTGACATCTGAACAACAGGATGAGTGCAAGTTTCTGTTAAATCAGTTTGCCTCCCTGTTTTCACTTTCACCAGGCTTGACCCCTTGGGGCCAGCACGAAATTCTAACTGGTAACTGTTTACCTGTGAAAAGCAGAGGTTACAGAATGTCAGAACATGTAAGATCCCACATAAAAGAAGAGGTCAACAAGATGCTTGCTCTCTGGGTTATAAAGCAATCTACAAGTCCTTGGTCTAGTCCAGTTGTTCTAGTACCAAAGGCAGAATTGAAGGAGTTGAGATTCTGTGTGGACTGTAGAGCTCTAAATGCAGTCACTAAGACTGATGCCCATCCTTTACCAAGGACAGATGAACTGGTGGATACACTTGGTGCAGCCAAGTACCTCAGTACATTTGATCTGACGTCAGGCTATTGGCAAATATCCCTGACAGACCATGGCAAGGAGAAAACAGCATTTTCAACCCCAGCAGGCCTTTACCAGTTTAAGGGTGTGCCTTTTGGATTAAAGAATGCATCTGCTACATTCCAAAGGATGTTCAATCAAGTTCTGAATGGGATGGAGGACTTCTGCATGGCATACTTGGATGACCCTGCAGTGTTCAACCCTACTTGAAAAGAACATGTTGATCACCTAGGATATGTTTTGCAGACTCTTGAGCAGGCCCATCTGACCATAAAGGCAATCAAATGTCAAATTGGTCAGAGCAAAGTGGTCTACCTTGGTCATGAGGTAGGAGGAGGTGAAATGAGGCCATTACCTAGCAAAGTAAAAGCTGTACACAACTGGGCCACTCCTACTACTCAAACCCAAGTGAGAGCCTTCGTAGGTCTCACTGGGTACTACAGGAATTTCATTGAGAACTATGGGTCCATAGCTTCTCCTTTCAATGTAGTCTCCTCTCCAAAATTCCCTAAAAAGGTTAGATGGAATGAGGAGTGCACTCAAGCCTTTGAAAACATAAAGAAAGCATCAAGAGCTCTGGGCCCGGACGGCTTGTCGAACACTGATTTAAAGAAACATAGTCATGAATGGCTACCTTTATGAGCATTTTGTTTGACCACTGTAGGACTACCAGACAGATCCCAGCATCGCGGTGTAAAGCAACCATCATTCCAATTTTCAAGCATGGAAGCAGAGAAGCCCCGGAAAATTATCGCCCAATTGCCCTACTGGACATTATGGGTAAACTTTTCGCCACTCTTCTGTTAGATCATTTCCACCACTGGGAGAAAACCGCTCCCTGCAGCGACCCATACCAACTGGGTTTCAAGAAAAATGGCAGCACCGCACTGAATATCTTCATACTTAACATCTTAAAAGCTAATATAAAGCAGGGTGCACCTACGGTGTATGTAGCTTTTATCGACCTCTCTCAGGCTTTCGATAAAGTGGACTGGACAAGATTGTGGAGAAACTTGGAAAACTGGAAGTGCCCAGCCCCTGTATTGCAGCCAATAATTGCCCTGTACACCAATACCTCACTTAATGTCCGACTGAACAAACAAGGGGCTCTGTCCAGAAATATCCAAACGTATAGAGGTGTTAAACAAGGCTGTCCTCTGGCTCCGGCACTCTTTGTGGCTTTTTTGGGGGACTACAAAGACTCAGAAGTTATGGTTCGCAGCTTTCCGCCGAACTTCGGCAATTCTCCTTTGTCCCGCCTTCTGTACGCCGACGATATGATTCTGTTTGACCAAACTCCGATTGGTCTTCAAAGGCAGCTGGACAATTTGGCAACCTACATGACCTCCAACAACCTTCAAATAAATCGGACCAAAACCAAAATAATGGTCCTGTCCGCCTCTCGACACCCTCCGAAAACTATCTGGCCTTGGACACTGTGCGAAACTCGAATCGAAGTGGTCCAACAATTTAAATATCTAGGCGTGCTCATAGATGGGTCGTCCAAAGAACTCAAAATTCAGGAACCTCTTTGGGCTAAAACGAAACAACTGACCGCCCAACTACGAGCTCTTGACAGGAAGTTCGGCAAATTCTCATTATTGCCGGCCATTAATTTTTATAAGGGAAAAACGGTGCCCACATTGACCTACGGCATGGATGCCATGTTCAGCGTACCCTTCCAACTATGGCGTAAACTAGAGGCCTATATATGGAAGTCTCTTTTAGGCCTTCCAAATGCAATCCCTATTGAAGTGATCAGACGAGAGTTGGGTCTTCTGTCGCTAAGCGCCACCGTTAGTGGGGCCGCACTCGCCCTATTCAGGAAAACCTTAATTAAGGGCAGCTTGCCAATCTTTCAAATTATTGGGCAGGAATTAAAATCAACTAACACCAAGGCGGTCCTAAAATGGGTTCACTGTCAAAAAGCCAAATTAGAAGACCTGCAATGCTCACTCAATGACTTGATAACTAACCCACAAAGAGTAAGTGAAAAATTAAAACTGCAGGATTGATTGGATTAATACTATTGACAAAGCAGCTTCCTTCAAGTGTTCAAACCATCTCCCTCCAACCTACAACAAATTAAAACTTCCTATGGCATACTGTCTAAGATTTCCAGATAAAAAATTGCGCTCAATATTCTTAAGGGCTCGTTTAAATCTGCTCCACACTCGAGAAATCTTAGGGAGAAGACGGCTGGTCAGCTTAACCACATGCAGATTGTGTAATGACCCTGATTCCGTGGAGAACATCCGACACCTTCTCCTAAACTGCCCGACTTTGAATGGAATCCGTGCCCCATTTTTGACACCACTCTGGCTGGAGTCGGTTCAGATCGATGAGTATACGTGGTGGTGCCGTCTGATATCTGGCGAAAAGTCCCGATGGGCGGTAGTCACGGCTAAAATATTGGAAGCAGCCTTCCTCAAACTTGGTGGCGCAACTTAAAGCGACCGGCCGGTCTTGGATGTTCAATGGCCATCCCTTCTGTGAACACCTATGAACTTAATACTTTGAGACTTTTCCCTGTGTACTCTCCTTTTTGATGTACATTAACTGCTATTAGCAACTTCTTGTAAAAATCATTTTAATATTGATTATACACAAGTAAATAAAAAAAAAAAAAAAAAAAAAAAAAGCTTTTTGTCAAGCTCCAGTCCCAAGAGCTCCTGATTATCACAAACCCTTCATTGTGCAGACAGATGCATCCAATACAGGTATAGGTGCAGTCAATATTCAACTGAATGAGAAAGGTAGGGAGCACCCCATTTGCTTCATCAATAGGAAACTGAAGGAACCAGAAACAAGGTGGGCAACTATAGAGCGTGAGTGTTTTGCCATTGTGTGGTCTCTAAAGAAGTTTAGACCATACTTGTATGGATCTACTTTTGTGATTTAGACAGACCACCAACTCTTGAGATGGTTAATGCAAATGAAAGGGGAGAATGCAAAACTACTAAGATGGTCAATCTGCCTGCAAGGGTTTGATTTCACCATTGAGCACAGGTCAGGATGTCACCACCAAAATGCTGATGGTCTCTCTAGGATGTTTATAACCGACTAGAGTGAAGAGATTCATCCAGGACTGGATTAAATCCTCCTGTCCCTTAGTCTGGGGGGCGGGGGGTGAGTGTAAGGGAAAATTCTCCAGAATGGCTAATTTCCTTACCTACTAAGTCCCTCAGCAGCTTTGCTGGATTTCTAGGATTTATTTTTTTCACCTGGTAAGAGTGTGAGCCTTTTTTCCACTCTTACATATGTTTTGCTGTGTGTTTAACATGTTTGTGTACATAGACTGTGGAGCCTCACCTACTCCATAGGCATCATCTTTTTACTGTGTGTCACACAGCACCTTTAGTGCAGTGACACAGGGTTGTCTTTTTCAGACTTCCCACTCTAAACTCCATTTTCTGGGACTGACTGCTGTCTCCCAGAACATGTAAAGTTGCCATTGACTTTATTAGTCTTTTTAACTTCACAGACCCAGTACAAACTATCTTCCATAGAGTACTAGAAAGGGTTAATAGTTATCCCTTTTCGTCTGTTTCTCATGGAACATTATTTTGTTCCCCTTTCTTAATGATTTGCTGGTGGCAGTGGTATCTACCATATTTTTCCTACCGTGGTCTGTGAAAATAGCCTTGATACTGTTTTAGGCTATGTTAGTAGCCTGAAACTTTAATCCGCTGGACCCCTTTTAATTTTATTTTCTACTGGCTGGGTTTATTCACCATTTCTTTTTGTAAACGTCTTTCTCGTGTTTTACTCTGCATGCCAAACCACGTTTGGTTCCTTTGTTCGCTGTCCTTTGGTGGGCTTTTGCACAGATACCCTCCTTAGGCGCCTGAGAGTCTAGGTAGACATGATGTGAGGGAGGGTTTTTGTGCCCCCTGCTAGGGTCTTCTTGAAGTCCCAATTCGCACTCTTGTTTGATTGGCAGGGTGACTGTAATGCCAGGACAGCCACCCTGCTGTGCGATTGACAGCCAGGCTGTGCGAATGGGGGAAAACTGCATAAAAAGCAGGTCTCTGGGACTTAGAAGGCAGAGTTGCCACTGGACCGAGAGAACCGAAGAGAAGCTGAAGGAAAAGGTTTGCTGCAACTTCTGAACCTCCCGTTGGAGCCTTGCTGCGGGTCCGAATCTCCTAAACTTCAACGACAGAGAAGATCTGCAAGGAATTTTCTTCCCTTGAGCTGGTGGGACCAACCAGTTTGCCAAACGCCAAGCAGGGCCTTCCTGCCCTGGTTGAATTTACTGTGGAACGCTGCAGTGAAACGGATAGCCAGGAGGACCGGACCCTGTTTGGGTTTTAAGGAGCGCACCTTTTATTTGTTTCTTTTTTTCTGCTGCTGGTTTCTTCCCTGGACAGTGCAGGACCCTCCAGTCTTCCTCCTTTGTGTCAGTCCGACAGTCGCTTCAGGAACTGTGAGCCTGCAGGATCTGCCAGGAACTTCTGCCTCAGCTACAGCATTCTTCTTCTTCTAAGGTACTGTTCAAACCCGGTTTTTTGTTCCGTCCGACCGTGGTGAAAGTGTTTTAAATCTTTTGCCAATCAGAGGTCTTGTCCTTCTCTACTCTTTTAAGTAACTTTTCTTCCGACCATCTTCGTTTTGAACTTTTGGCAAAGACTTAACCGCAAACTACTCTGAACTGTGTGATCCTCTGCAAAGACTCTGAACCATTAACATTGGCCAAGGACTATTGATTTGAATCCTCAAGCCCAGGGGAGTTGCTAGGTCTGGAAAAGACCCGGGGCAACGCTTATGTCGGAACTGTTGGGACTGGGGGCTAGCTAGTCTTTTGGCTGTAGCTCCTGAGATTCTATCCGGGGATACAACCAAAAGGTCAGGGGCTATAGCCCTCTTAGCCCCCCCCTAGCAACGCCCCTGCTCAAGCCTTTTCTAGATTGCCCTGCCTACTCACTTGTTGGTGCTGCTTAATTTTGTATAACCTTGTCTTTCCCTCCCATTTTAAATTGCTGGAGTGCCATTTTGCTCACACTTCATTTTGAGCTTAACTTGTCCTAAATTGATTTGTTGTTGTGTAGTGTATTAAGATTGTGATTTTCTGCTGCTTTACTTAGTGAACTGTTTTACAAATGATTGTGTAAATAAATGTATATTCTTTTACTCAGAAACCTTGAGTCAGTGTTTGTTTGAACCATAGCAATTGCTGTCCTTTGTGTAACTTCTTTTTTTTTTTAACTTCTTTTTTATTGATGGTCTTTGCAGATACAACTCACTTTTCAGCCACAATATCATGTATATATGTCACCAAATACATAACAATTATATCGTATTACATTAACCTTTACAGGATATCATCGTCGTCCGAGGCCATTTCACATAGATACGCTCCTAGCGGGGCCCAAATGTCCTTGGGGTGGTCAGTTGCACTTACAGTCATCCTATATTGTTCCTCACACTCGTTCACATATGACAGTTCTCGTAAAAATTGTTCAATGCTTGGTGGTAAAGGGTTTTTCCAACAAATAAGAATGCATCTTTTCGCAATTACACATGAAACATTAAACAGTCATCTAATGGTCTCAGAACACTTGCCAATATCCCCAAATAAGTATTTTTGAGGAGTCATGGAGGCCGGATCTGTTTTATCTCTTCTATCAATTCTGCCACTTTTCACCAGAACTCAGCCACCACCGGACATTCTCAATACATATGGAATGACCCTGCTTGGGGTGCTTTACATTTGGGGCAGTTTTCGGTGTCCTCGGGTGTGAATTTGGCTATTTTAGAAGGGGTATAATGAAGTCTGTTGAGGACTTTAAATTCTATAAGGCGTAGGCCTGCATTCATCAATACGGTCTTTGTTAGCATTTAGTATCTAGACCATTTCTCATCTGTAATGGTTGCATTGAAGTCTTTCTCCCATTTAGTCTTTAGAAACGCATACAGGTTTCAGATTCCCAGTCCAGGGCCGGACGTTGCCGCCTGTAAGCATGGATGTGTGGGTGTTCATCTGGGAAGAGTGGCCAGTGTGTGCTAAACACAGATTTCATTCTGTAATATTGGAGTGTTTTGAGCGCTCCTCCTACCACCATATCTCAGAGCTCATTTATGCTCACAAATTTCCCATTTGAGAACATGTCACGCATTTTGATCTCCCTGTCCGGGTCCTTCATCCGTTGGATAGACTTATCTAGTGTCGGTGGGATGTCAGGGTAGTGCCAAAGAGGAACATCTGGGTCATATGGAGTGTCTATTTTTAATCTTTTATACAGTGCACCCCACGCCCGGACCGCATTCGTCACAGGGTCATAAAGGCATGTGTCCTTGTAATGGAATTAAAAATAATAGACCGTAGGTCAATAGGGGATGCAGCAAAGTTTTCTAGCCATATGTGGGGTGAGCGGTCAGACAGGTCATACCAGTTCTTAACAAATCGTGCCTGGGCAACATGAAAATACAGCTCAAAGTCTGATGCCGCGATTCCCCGGAGGAGTACGGTTCGACCATTTTCTCCCACTTCATCCGGGCGGTTTTGCCATCCCAGAGGAACGTTACCGCCATTGAGCGCAGCCGTGTAAAGAAGGCTCTTCCGGGCCATATAGATATGTTCACAAAGAGGTAGAGTAGTTTAGGGAGGACGATCATTTTCAGAATTTCTATCCGGCCGCACATTGATATGGGAAGATTGACCCAGGTCTGGAGCTTGGCGCCAAGCAGCTGGAGAGTTTGTTCAAGATTGTCTCTGTATAGTGTCTGTTTATCCCTGGATACTAGCACTCCTAAATATCGGATATTCTTAGTTGACCATTGGAGTCCCGAGGTTGTCGTTGGGCAATTGGTAACTGGTGTCAGTGGAAAGATCTCGGATTTCCCTTTGTTGATCTTGTATCCTGAGTAGCTAGCGAATTTATGAATGTCGGCTACGATAGGTGTCAGGTTGGTTTCAGGGTCTCGAATATATAGGAGGGTGTCATCTGCATACAGGGAGATGGATTGTGGTGGGCCTGACATTCGTATCCCTTTGTCCCTGTGTTTCTGTCTTACCCATAATGCCATTGGTTGTATAATGAGAGCAAATAAAATGGGGGTGAACAGGCAGCCTTGTCTGGTGCCTCTGCCCAGGAGGAATAGGTCAGAGATCGTGTAATTTGTAAGGACTCTGGCACCTGGTTCTGTCTACAGCAATTTAACATACTTTACAAAGTTGGGGCCAATTCAAAATGTTTTAATACTGAGAGTAGGTGCACCCATGACACTGAGTTGAACGCTTTTTCAGCATCCAGGAATACAGCTACTGCACTTGCTTTGGGGTCTATTTGCGCCATTATGCCAAACAACCTGTGTAGGTTTAGCGCAGTTGTTCTTGTAGGTATGAACCCACATTGGTCAGGATGGACCAGAGTCGGCAAGTTGGGTAGTAGCCTGTTTGCAAGTACTTTTGCAAAGATCTTGGCGTCCACATTAATTAGTGACAAGGGCCTATAAGACGACATGTCCTGTGGGGGGCAACAGGGTTTTCGGTAGCACCGTTATTATAGCCTCCCTCAATGTGTCAGGGAGAATGTTACATTCCAGTGATTCCTCCCATACCTTTAACATTATGGGTGCCAATTTGGTGCAAAACTCCCTTTTAAGTTCGATCCCCAAGCAATCAGATCCCTGTGCCTTCCCAGATGCCAGTTCCTTTATTGCCCTGGTAATTTCTTCTTCCGTTATTGGTTGTTCAAGGGTCAGTTTAGTCACGGGGGGAGCGTGGGGAACTGTAGTTCATCTAGGTATTTGTGTTTGTCCAACTCAGATTTTACATCCCGGTTGGAGTATAAGTCCCTATAAAATTTAGTATATTCTTTGTTTATTTCTTGTTCCCCTGTGATCAAACCCCTTCTGTTGAGTTGATACTCGTAATTAAGGTCCGTTGTCGATCCGCTTTAATGAGATTAGCTAGTGATCTGCCAACTTTGTTATTTTCCCTGTATCTTCGTGCTCGAACAGGGGCCGCAATGTATTGGATTTCCCTGATTAGTAACAAGTTGAACTCCCGCACAATCTTATTTATTTCTGCTAGGGTTGCTTTGTCATGGGTGGTGCTGTAGGCGATTTCCAGCTTTTGGAGTCGATTTTCGACATCCGCTAGTTCCTGTCGGTCAGATTTCAACAAGCCCATTGTTTTTGATATTAGCACACCCCTTACCCAGACCACAAACGTTTCCCAAAGGGTAGAGTACTTATCAACTGTATCTATATTGTTTATAAAAAATTCTTCTATTTCCACGTGTAGGGGCTTGACTACATTTGGGTCCTTTAATATGTTGGAGGGCATTCTCCAGCGTCTTGTGGGTCTTGGGGTATCTTTGAATATCAGATCAAGTGTCACGGGCGAATGATTGGATAGCGTGCGAGAATGGATTTCGCAATTACCCAATGAGTTGGAGAGGGTTTAGGATATTAGCCAATAGTCTATATGAGATTCTGAATCGTGTACCGTGGAATAATATGTGTATTCTCTCACATCGGGGTGAAGTTCCCTCCACGCATCTATTGACAGTTGTGGTATGATTTGGTCCAGTGTGGTTCCCGTTTTTGTTGGTGCCCTGGTTATTGTGGAGGACCTATTGAGTAGTGTGTTAAGGGTTAAGGATCTGGTTAAAGTCCCGCCCCCCATATGATATTCGATTCGTCTAGGGAGACAAGTATTCCCAGGACGTTCAGGTAGAAGCTAGGGTCATCTATGTAAGGGCCATATGTGTTAACCAACGTGATGGGCCTACCTGCCAATTTCCCCCACACAATTATAAACCTCCCCAGGGGGTCCTCTTTATGTCCCTGGACCTGGAATCCCAGCGAAGGATGTATTATTGTTATCACACCTCTAGCTTGAGTAGAGTATTTAGTATGGTATCGCTGCTTGACACATGATGGCAATATATTGGTGTTCCTGTGTCCCTGTGTATGTGTTTCCTGTAGCATTAACATTTGGGGAGCGACCTGGATATTGTAGGGTTGTTGAGTCCCCGTACATTCCATGTCAAGAGCCTAATTCTCAGCCTGTCGCCAATGAGGATTTCATGTATGTTCTGTGTTTAGTCATGTATTTACTGATGGGGGAGGGAATGTAGCTTGAGTGATGCTTCTATCTACAGGAACATGCAAATTGGAACTTTTAAAACTTTTAACCTTTAAACGTCCATCTAGTGGAAACCGTGCTAATACGGCTTTGATTTTGCAACCTCCCTTTCCCCCTCGTTCCCCTTGCATCATCAACTCCAACTCGATGATGTACCCTTATTAACCTGTGGAGTTCTCCAGGGGTACTATAGACAACAGATAACCACACACTTGTGGATTTCTCCCGTCCCCTGCACACCCAAAAATATTGTGAACACAACCAATTAGTGAATGATTGCTATATGTTCAATTCTGTAATTCAAAAATAACACTTTGCTAATAACTCTTGTCTTATAAAAATTCTTTACTCAAAGAAATGTATATATACACACGTATTCATTTATGTTAGACCATACATAATACCAAACTGTTGAATTAAAAATTTTACTTTGTTGATCATTTCACAATTCGAAATAGACAATATACAGTATGACGTTTGATTATTCAATAATAACCCATCTTTGCAATATTTTCTAGAATAACAATCCGTTAACTTGTGTCTCTACGCGTTTCCGGGTTTGATGCTCCCCTTCTTCAGGAGTTGTCTATTTTCTTCAAATGTCTTGTAGTTCCATCTATAATAAACAATTTAGACTTATAGGTTTTAAATTCCATTATTCTTTTGTTTTTCACTGTCACTGTCATTTTAATTATGATCTCATAATTAACTAGGTGATTTTGACTAATTCAGTACGGTTTCTCACTCATTATCAGAATTGCCTGTTCAACTTAATGCCAACAATACCAGATAAATAAGAATAGTTCAATCCTTTTACACTAATCCAGTTAAAAATATATACCCAGATGGGGTGTCCAGATTTTAGCATGTTAACTTCTTTAGTTAGATCCATTAAAATATTCACCTGTGTGATACTTCCAATGGTGTCTCCCACTTCTGTTTGGAATCTCACCACTGCTTGTGCAGTAAGCTCCCCTTGGTGATGCAATTAGGTCCCTCCTAGTGCCAATGATGCCCTTTTGATTATCTTAATGTGTAGACCGTTCTGTGAATAAAAGTTCACAATTTGTGGTAAACTGTCTCCCCAGTTATTGTATTACAGAAATTGTAGAGACTTTATTGCTTACCTATCTACTTGGTTGTTGATGAATTAATGTTGGCTGAATATTGCCCTTCGTGATCACTATTCGAAATTTGGGGGGGTTGAACAGCGAATAAAGTCTTCCTATTGGAACTAAGTAAGATCATACTTGTCAATAATTACTTCAGATATGGTAATCAATTTTACATACAAGCAGCAGGCACCTCCATGGGGTCATCAATGGCACCAGCATATGCAAACTTATTCATGTACTTCTTGGAGAGCACGTGAATATTAACTGAACAAAGATGGATGTCCAACCTGGTAATTTGGAAGAGATTTATAGACGACATTTTTGTAGTCTGGAGAGGAACAAGGACAGATGTCGACTTATTTTTAGACTTCCTGAACTCAATTCACGATAGAATAAAATTTACCATGGAAGTGGGTACACCCAAATTACATTTTTTGGACGTTGAATTGGAGATAGGACCACAAGGCATAACAACGAACACATACCACAAGAAAACAGATGTAAACAATTCACTACATTATCTGAGTCACCACCCAGAACACCTACAAGACAATCTACCATACAGCCAATTTCTACGCTTGAAGCGTATAATTTCGAGACCTACAACATTGGAAGAAGCAAATCTCACCATGACTGAGAAATACCGAAAACGGGGATACTCAAACAATATCATAGAGAGAGCCAGAGAGAAAACAGAGAGATTAACAAGAGAATAATTACTCACTCCAAGAGTGAAATCAAATGAAACACCATTCATATATGCCTTAAGATATTCGGGACAAAGCCATCATGTCGTCAGGATGATCAAGAAGAATTGGAGAATTATTGAAATGGACCAACAGTTGAATAAATTGTTCCCTAAACCACCAATCATAGCATACAAAAGAGGCCGGAATTTTAAAGATCAGCTAGTACATGCTGAAAGACCACCAAAAGAGAAACAGATGTCTCTACAAACAAGAAAAACAGGAACCTTTGCGTGTTTAAACTGTGGACATTGCAACAACATAATCAAAGGCACCCATGTACGACATCCATACAATGGTATGAGGATTAAACTTAGGGATTATGCCACATGCGACACAAAATCTGTGATCTATGGACTTAGTTGTCCATGTGGAATATTTTACATTGGTCAAACGAACAGAAAAGCCAAGGAACGTTGGCATGAACATAAGAGCAACATTAGAACTAAGAATATAAGATCACCAGTTGCACGCCACTTTAATGAGAACAAACACAACATTTCACAACTAAAGGTTATCATTTTGGAAGTAGTAAAAAGATCTCCATGTGGGGGAAATCCTACTAAAAAATTAAATCAGAGAGAGATATATTGGATTGAGAAACTGGACTCCATGTCACCTAGGGGTATGAATGAAGAATACAACCTTGGGGTATTTCTGTGAACAAAAGGAAAGTGAATCTATATGTAGAATACATGCAATATAGACTACCATAAAAACCAAATAGATCTGGAATCTGGGTGGATCATAGATAAAAAGCATTATTAACAACTCAGATTATAGTACGAATTGATATAAATATGGTCTGTAAAGTAACTGGTGAGTCCAAGAAAGTATCAAGTACTAAAATGTGTATCTATTCTTACTGTATATAATATCTATGATGAAAAAATATAGTTCAAATGAAAAAATGGACACGAATCATATTGAAATGTGGTAACATCATGGAGATGAACGGGAATACATTATATATACAATTCAGAATGTACAGAAGAGAACGATCAATACATTATGACTAATGTCTAATGGTTGGATATACTTTCATCTTCATTGCCAAGAAATGGTAAAACAAATTGTGAGCACGTTTATGATCTCAGAATTAACTTGAGACACCCCTGGTGAAAAAACATGGGATTACCCATCAGATAGTGATTTATGACACCACAAGGGCCTTTTTTAAACCATCCTTAAAGGACAAAGCCACAACTAAGAACAGCGGCATGTGATGATATCATCCATGCAGGTCGACAAACCATGAGATATTAACATAAACAACGAACACATCGAACAAACACATCAAACTAAGACAGAACGGTGGTGCGTATGACGTCATCGCGTTATCACGTGGTGACGTCACACATAGAACGTAAATAAATAGAACGGCGGCCATTTTGCGGCTGCTCACACGCGAGGCTGCAGAATTTGGCGCTTGGGAGTGAGAGATACAGAGACTTCTGTCTGACAAGGTGAATGCTGGAGATAGAAAATAGAGTTTTACATGTATGATGACATTGACCTTAAGTTCAACCCCCCCCATTTTTAAGAGGACAATATAGTGATAAAGGATTTTTTTCCCTTAGAACTAAAGGAGAGTTTTCAGATGAACCAAATTCCGAATAGTGATCACGAAGGGCAATATTCAGCCAACATTAATTCATCAACAACCAAGTAGATAGGTAAGCAATAAAGTCTCTACAATTTCTGTAATACAATAACTGGGGAGACAGTTTACCACAAATTGTGAACTTTTATTCACAGAACGGTCTACACATTGAGATAATCAAAAGGGCATCATTGGCACTAGGAGGGACCTAATTGCATCACCAAGGGCAGCTTACTGCACAAGCAGTGGTGAGATTCCAAACAGAAGTGGGAGACACCATTGGAAGTATCACACAGGTGAATATTTTAATGGATCTAACTAAAGAAGTTAACATGCTAAAATCTGGACACCCCATCTGGGTATATATTTTTAACTGGATTAGTGTAAAAGGATTGAACTATTCTTATTTATCTGGTATTGTTGGCATTAAGTTGAACAGGCAATTCTGATAATGAGTGAGAAACCGTACTGAATTAGTCAAAATCACCTAGTTAATTATGAGATCATGATTAAAGTGACAGAGACAGTGAAAAACAAAAGAATAATGGAATTTAAAACCTATAAATCTAAATTGTTTATTATAGATGGAACTACAAGACCTTTGAAGAAAATATACAACTCCAGAAGAAGGGGAGCATCAAACCCCGAAACGCGTAGAGACACAAGTTAACGGATTGTTATTCTAGAAAATATTGCCAGATGGGTTATTATTGAATAATCAAACATCATACTGTATATTGTCTATTTCGAATTGTGAAATGATCAAGAAAGTAAAATTTGAAATTCAACAGTTTGGTATTATGTATGGTCTAACATAAATGAATAAGTGTGTACATATACATTTCTTTGAGTAAAGAATTTCTTTAAGACAAGAGTTATTAGCAAAGTGTTATTTTTGAATTACAGAATTGAACATATAGGAATCATTCACTAATTGGTTGTGTTCACAATATTTTTGGGTGTGCAGGGGACGGGAGAAATCCACAAGTGTGTGGTTATCTGTTGTCTATAGTATAGTTTATACAACCTAGTGTCAGGGTTGGTTTTCTCCCCGGCACCCCACTACTAAATTTATACTTTATCAAATTTTAAGGAATAAGAGGAGTGCACTGTGATACATTGGCTAGAGAGTTCTCCAGGGGTAGCCATGTTGCATCACAAGGCCACCAGAACTGGGCTCTCCACCCTATTCAAACAATAGTGTGTGGGCCGCCTGCTGAAATCAAACAGATTCGTTAACCAGTATAAAGGATATATTCATGCATCGTGTGCGATCAGCCGGATAGCATCTCTAGTCCGCAGGCCGGGGTCTGTTGTTCTGTTCAGGTCTACTTTCATTGGGAGGTAGGGGTATGGAGGACTCCACATAGGCCATGGCTTCAGCAGGGGTTTCCACAAAAGTGTACCCTTCCTATGTGCTGTATCCTCATTTTGGAATGTAATATCAGGGTGTATGTGATTTGGCGGGCTCTTAGAAGTTACTTAACTGGTTCATATGACCTTCTGCTTGCTTGTACCCCCGCCGCGAAGTCTGGGTATATGTGTATGCGGCTCTCCTCATGTTGCAGTGTGCCATGTTCTCTCGCCAGCCTCAGGATTGTGTCTCTGTCCCTATAGTTGAGAATTCAGGTGATTATCGTGCGTGGTGGTGCTCTGTGCTTGGGTGGGGGCGCCAGCGTGCGGTGCGCTCTCTCAACCAGAAAATTTTCTGAGAAGGATTCCGATCCAAAAAGGGACTTGAAGAGGGCCTCACCTTGTTTCTCCATTTGTCCCTTCCCGAATGTCTTTGAAATGCCCACTATTCGTACATTATTTCTTCTTGATCGTGATTCGAGATCAACACAGTTTTTCTGTAGTTTGGACATGTTTTTTGCAGTTGAGTGATGTCTCGCCTATGGTGTGCTAAAGTGTATTCATTGGAGCCTATTCTGTCCTCCGCCTACGTAATTCGCGCACTTTCCTTGTCCATTCTTGCTTTCAAATACCCAATGGTGGCCACAATATCGTCCAGCTTGACGTTGACTGCGAGGAATCCATTTTCTAGTATTGTTGTTAGTCGGTCCTCCCGTTCATTGGTTTCATTCTCCGCCGCTGTAACAGAGTTAGTATGTATCTCTGCAGTTGTTGGCTGCACCTGCCTGTTCGTGAATCAGTCCATGGGGCCTTTTTCTTGGTGCTGGAGGATTTGGATGTTTTCACAGATTTCTGTGGTTCTCCCATTTCAAGTGTTGGTTTGGTTTATAATGTTCAGAGCGTGACCAGTTGTATAGGTCCCCCTTTACAGTATCAGAGTCCACTAGTCTCTATAATTTGTAACGGTTCTGTTCGCTTGGGGTTACGCGCAGTTTGTGTGGTAAGGGGTGTCCGTCTTCTCTGCTATGTGTAGATGATGACAGAGTCACACTTGCCGCGCTGTCAGTGCTAATTGTCTGAAGACAGTATTGCATATTGCAAATTCCTCAGTATGGATTTATTGGTGTGACGTTGTCTCAGTGTTTTGACTCCCGCATGTGTTGCTGCTCTCCTGTCACAAACCGCATCTGTGTTTACCAACCACGTTAAAATTGGCAGTATCTGAGTTCTGCCACTGTAGAAGTGTCACCATACGGCATCTGGGGTCCACGAGTGGACTGTGCCCTCCCACGTATTGTGGTGTTATAGCAGTGGACACGTGTTTCTGCTGTCGTCCGGGCAGCGCCAGGATGTAGTGTTAGCCCCTTGTGTCCCCATGAGTTCTCCGCCAGGCCTCTCTTGCCCAGCTGCAGGTCCGGGAAGCAGCGCTCCTTAGTTTTGTGGTCCGTTTGCATTTATATGTGCACTCCCATGCCAGTATATTGTTTAGGAATATTGCAAGTGCCCCTTACAGCCAACTGGCGCAAAACCGCAGGTGGAATGGTTTAGTAGTCAGCAATGCGGGTGCGTATTAGGTTCAGAGCTTCAGCGCTGATCTGAGCCGCAGCAAGGTCGAATACTCCCTGCCCTGGTGTTCCTCCCCATCTATACAATGGCGGCATTGAGCAGCCGTCAGGCATGCGGCGTGTGTTGTTTGGGGTACCGGCAGCAGCTGCGTGCTCGCGCGGTGCTCGTATTCTCCCCCCACCTGCCTTCAGCGTATGTGTGGGGTCTAGATCTCCACGGGACATGCTGGTCCGAGTTTCGTTCCGCAGTAGTTACGCACTCAATTCTTCCCCGTTGTCACCAATGAAGGATCTTTATTGCAGCACGTTTCTGCCGTACTCACTGGGATGTGGACTTCACCGTATGTCCTTCTCTCATCGCTTTCCCAGTCCAGCCGGCCCGCATGTAGTGCCTTTGGCTTTAGTGGCGGTGGGCAGCGCAGGCGACGCAGGGTCTGTCAAAGTCAACTTCCCGCGTCAGGCCTGCTGTGCTCTCTGGATTTTCATAGCCCCAAAGGGGTCGTCTCCCGCGATCAGTTTACCAATCGTCTTCTGGGGTGAGCTGCGATCAACACCCTGGTACGGGATGATTCAGGGTTGCAGTCAGCTCTCCTGAGCCAGCTGTATTTTGGCGCGTTCCACCAGTTAAAGCTCCAGCCACCAGCAGCTCTCCCTCTTGCAGCGCCCCAGGCTGCCCAGCGACGGCCCGTGGAACTCCGACATGGCCAGGGCTGGCACCCCGCTTCGGGGAAGTTTTCACTCGGTAGTTACCGGGTATTTTGCGTGATCGTATCTGTTCGGGATTTCTGCAGTATGTGCCTGGTACTCTTAGCTTCTCTTTGGATGTAGCTTCAGCTCCGTGGGCGGCCCCTTAAAGGATATTTTCAGCTTAGGATTTCCAGTCAGGCGGGTGCACACGTATCAGGCAGCCATTTCTAACGTGCGCAACAGCGCCCCCATCCTTTGTGTAACTTCTGATACCGCTCACTTTACTCTTGAGATAAGTCTGGCTGCTCAGCCATCGCTACCGCTTTACTGTGTAGTACAGGCTTGTACCAAAGGTGAATTTGTACTTGCACGCACTTGTAGTCTTAATTGTGTGTGGTGTTCCCAAAGAGTACTGCATATGATTCTGCCTAACATGCTACGACTAGTCTACTTGAGTGGTCGTTTGGGTTGCCTGTTCTGTCTCTGTGTCTAGTGTTGTAGCTGTAAACAGGGATTGAGTGAGCGTATTCCATGTCACTCTATCAGTGTTGGTGTCCGAGAGGCTTATGTGCGTTGCTCGCTGCCAGGCGGTTGCCTCCGCTAGTCCCCATTTGTTGAGATCCCGCCACCAGTCTTCAATGTAGGGACCCCTCTGGGACTTCCATGTCATGGCTATTCTACATTTAGCTAGTACAAATGCTAGGTATTTCATCCTAGAAGCTGGACCTAAGTTTTCTGGGCATCTAAAGTGGCTAAGAATGCAGGCTACAGGTTTTAATGGGCATATCTTCAGGTTACCCCCATGCATTTTGTCTGCTATGCTCTCCCAGGACTGCCCTATAATAGGGCAGGACCAGAACATGTGCAACATGCCATCGTCCTGGGCCGTACATCTAGGGCAGTGTTGTGCAACAGCACCAGGGAATTTAGAAATCTTGAGGTTGGGCAGGTATGCTTGGTGCGTTATGTAAAGTTGGATCAGTTGCAATCTCACATTTTGGGACACCTTCCTGTGGTAGAGCAGTATCTGTGCCCACTGCATGTCTTCAAATGTAGATCCCAGGTCCTCCTCCCACTTAGCTATTATGGTGGGCTCCTTAGATGGTCTGTTTGCTAGAAGAAATGCATACAGCCTGGAGATTGTCTGTGTGCCTTCTGCAATATCGTACAAGGTGTCTATTACAGTGTGCACTTCCATTATTTCTCCAAACATAGGCCATCTGCTTACAATCATGCTCATTACGGTGCAATGTAGCAGGAATTGGCCATGATGTAGGCCCATGTTGTCGACTAGCTCCTGAAAGGTTGTGAAGGCAGTGCCCATAGGCAGGTCTCCCACTGTGGCAACAGCCTTCGGTTCCCAGTGTGATCAAATTCCCCGAAGCACTTGGGTTGCATTTGAGACTAGCGAGGCCAAAGGGATCTGTGCTGAGAATGGATCTTTCAGTTTTATTAATGCCATTGCCCTATCTCATAACTGAACAGCAAGTGCTACCAAGTAAGGGCAGCTGTCCGCCTGTGACCGTCTGTTCCACAACACCTCCCTCAGAAAGACACGCAGCACCTCAGGTTAAAGTAACTTCATGTCTAAGGTAGGTTCATCCATCAGCCATCCTACCACACATTGCAGCTGCTCTGCGATGCAATACAGTTTAAAATGTGGTACTCTGATACCTCTTTCCTCATAGGGTATTTGCAGTGAAGCAAGTGCTATCCTGCATTTACCATTATGCCACAACAATTCCCTGCACAATGTATCTAGCATTTTAAAGAAGGATTTTGGTATATTATATGGTACATTGGCAAAGTAATGTCTTCAAATATAGATCCCAGGTCCTCCTCCCACTTAGCTATTATGGGGGCCTCCTTAGATGGTCTGTTTGCTAGAAGAAATGCATACAGCCTGGAGATTGTCTGTGTGCCTTCTGCAATATCGTACAAGGTGTCTATTACAGTGTGCACTTCCATTATTTCTCCAAACATAGGCCATCTGCTTACAATCATGCTCATTACGGTGCAATGTAGCAGGAATTGGCCATGATGTAGGCCCATGTTGTCGACTAGCTCCTGAAAGGTTGTGAAGGCAGTGCCCATAGGCAGGTCTCCCACTGTGGCAACAGCCTTCGGTTCCCAGTGTGATCAAATTCCCCGAAGCACTTGGGTTGCATTTGAGACTAGCGAGGCCAAAGGGATCTGTGCTGAGAATGGATCTTTCAGTTTTATTAATGCCATTGCCCTATCTCATAACTGAACAGCAAGTGCTACCAAGTAAGGGCAGCTGTCCGCCTGTGACCACCTGCTCCACAACACCTCCCTCAGAAAGACACGCAGCACCTCAGGTTAAAGTAAATTCATGTCTAAGGTAGGTTCATCCATCAGCCATCCTACCACACATTGCAGCTGCTCTGCGATGCACTATAGTTCAAAATGTGGTACTCTGATACCTCTTTCCTCATAGGGTATTTGTAGTGAAGCAAGTGCTATCCTGCATTTACCATTATGCCACAACAATTCCCTGCACAATGTATCTAGCATTTTAAAGAAGGATTTCGGTATATTATATGGGACATTGGCAAAGTAATGTAGGAATCACCGGAGAGCCACCATTTTTAACAGGCTGCTCTGCCCATCAATGAAAGTGGCAATTTGGTCCAAAATGTCATAGAGTTCTTACCCGTTAGGGCTTTAAATCATGTTCCTTGGCTGGGTCATGGAATATGTCCACTCCTAAGTACCGAAACATTGTGGTGCGCCAGTTTAGGGCCTGCACAGGGAGTCTTACAAGGCTGTGTCTTAGCTTATCCCGCCAATGGGAACAGGGACGACTTGTCCATACTGACTGTAATGCCTGAGATCTTGTAGAAGCAGTCCAGTACTTCGAGTACGAGTTCCAGATTATCTTTTGGGTTTTGCACATATATGAGTGTGTCATCGGCATACATGGAGATCAGGTGATAGATCCCCAGAACTGGCACACCTGCTGTCATATACTCCACCCGCAGGTACACGACCACCGGTTCCATTGCCAGAATATAAGCGGCAGGGACAAAGGGCAGCCCTGCCTAGTACCCTTCTCAAGCACCTAGGTCTCCGGGAAGTGCCTGCCCATCCTGACTCTCCGCCATCTATTTCCACCCACCGCGTATAGTATGGGCCAAAGTCTAACCTACGTAAGGTGGCGTGTATCCAGTCCCATTTAATGGAATCAAAAGCTTTTATAGGGTCCACTGCTGTTATGGCGCAGGATGTATCCGAAGCGGCCGTATTGTACATAATATGATGTAATCATCTCAGACTCCAGGACATGCTCCTGCCCGGTACATATCCCGTTTGGTCTGGGCATACCAGCGTGTGTATTAACTTTTTGAATCTGTTAGCTAACGTTGCCATCAGGATTTTGCTCTCCTGATTAAGCATATATAAGAGTCTGGATGAGCTGCAATCCTGTGACGGCTTGTTTGGTTTTAACAGGTGTACTATGATTGATTCCCTTAGGCTGGGTGGGAGGATGCCAAGATCATAAGTCTCTGCCAGGGCGTTCAGGAGATGAGGGGTCAATTCTGTAGCAAATTCTTTATAAAGCTCGCTCGGTAGGGCATCTGAGCCTGGAGACTTCCCAGTGGGTAGCAACCTAATTGTGTTGATCAATTCCTCAGTCGTGATCGGGACGTCTAGGTCGTTAGTTGCATCGTCAGTCAATCTAGGGAGACCTATTTCTCTCAGGACCTCATCTATATTCATGGAGGTATGCGTGGACGTGTCTCAATATAGGTTGTGGTAGAAGTCATAGAAAACTGCATTGATGCCTTCCTGGGTGTTACATGAAGCGGTTGATTGTGTGTGTACTGACTAGATCGGCATGCGTTGCTCATCTTTTTTACATAGCCATGCTAAAGGTCTGTTCGGTTTATCCCCTTCCGCATGTTGCCTTTCTATGTACTTGGTATAACTATGTAAGCCCAAACGTTCCCAGCAGCCCAGGCATTGTTGACGCAAAGCTGTTTTCCTTGCTTCCCTGTCTTCCTGGTCAATATGAGACTGCTTTAGAGCCTGCAATGCGTCTTCAGCAGAGGATAGTTCCCTGCAAAGCGCCACCTGTATGCCACCTCACTTGGCTATTGCGTTACTTCTGATAACCACCTTTAGGGCTTCCCACAGGTTTCCCGCATTGTCCACCCTGCCATTATTATGGCAGAGATATTCCATGTGGGGATGGGGGGGCTTCGGGCTGTATAGTGCCACTGTAGTAGCAATGGGACATGATTGGATAAAACCGTACTGTTAAACTCTATTGTCATCGATCCATCTATCAGATTATATCCCACAAAGAAGTAGTCAAGCCTAGTCCTGACAGCGTGTGAAGAGGAGGTATGGGAGTAGTGTCTGGTATATGGATAAAGAATCCTCAATGCGTCAACAAACTCAAATGACGTTAGCAGTGTCTGTAGGGTTCTGGATGGTGGGGCCAGTCTTTTAATCATAGATGCCGACCTGTCCATACATGGATTTAAAGCACAATTAAAGTCTCCCCCCGGTAACATTACCATTCCTGTATTAGCCGAGCCTCGAGTACAGTGTCTGGAACAAGGCTGCCGTGTTGTGATTAGGTGCATATGTGTTTAGCAAGCAGATGTCCACATTCTCCCAAAAAACCCTGTATTAGCACTAGTCTGCCCTCATTGTCTGTTTTGGACTGAGTTACTTTAAAGGGCATCCAAGGTGCAATCCAAGTCAGTACACCATGACCATATGCAGAATACGTAGAGCCCACCATTTGGCCACCCCATTTAATGGCTAGCAAGGCCTGCTTCCCTGCTGTAAGGTGGGTCTCCTGTAGCAGGGCTATGTCAATCGTATGTCTTCGGAGATAAGAGAACACTCTATTCCTTTTCACAAGGTTGTTCAGCCCCCGTACATTCCAAGTCAATAATTGTATCCTTTTAGACGCCATCAAACACTTTCAGCAAATGCAACATGACAATCAGCTCCCCCGACCATCTATTCACAGAACTCCATAGGAAAAGTGCTAGGTTCATGAACCTAATATGCATTACAGTGTTTATTACCTGCAACCCCAATTCCCTTTTAACACCCCCAACTTTCCCAACAAACAACAATTGCCCAGTGTAGTTACCCATGCTTGGGTGGAGATGCTTTTCGCAACTCCCTCCGGGGCATAGTCCCAAGGTTTGTGCACAGCGGTTGGGTGCAGAAACAAGTGTCCAAGGAAAGGAAAGACGAAAAGGAACAACTTTATGGGTAAGTATGTGGCAGCCATAGGAGTGGTCCCCTTGTTCAGTGTTGCGGAGCAAAACTGGAGTGCGAATCCTACCATTTGGGCCATCCTGGCAAAGGAAAACGGTGAGTCCTAAGGCAACTTCATCTTTATCGGATCAGTTTAAGTTCTAAATAGCATCAACTAGTATTTTGTAGTGGACGCCTCTGGGCGATATGCGTTTATCAGCGACTCGGTCATTCTGGCGTGGTTTCTTCTGCGTTCGAAAAATCATTGTCCTTACTTGGAATGGCACTGTCCCCTGACTGTGGACTGATATTCTCCCTGTCCATCCATCCTTGAACCTCTTTGGGGTGGTCGAAGAATATGGCACGGTTTTTGTAAAGGACCTTGAGGTGTGCTGGGTACATTAACATATACTTCAAGCCAGCGTTTCAGAGCCTTATCTTGGCCGATGCGAATTGCACTCTTTTCTGAACTTGCAAGGTGTAATCCGAGTACACCGCTAAGTCAGCTGGCGCTCTTCATAATACACCTCCTTGCCTTGAGTAGGATAAGATCTTCTCCGTATCCATATATTTCAGGACTATTGCGATTATGGGGCGCAGAGGGGCTCCTGGTGGTGATTTTCTGGTGAGGGCTCAATGTGCCCTCTCTATTGTGAACCCCTGTGAGAGGTTTCCTGGTCCAATGTCTTGAAAGATCATGTTCTCCATATACCTTGTGGGATCCATACCTTCCTCTCCTTTTGGTAGGCCAACAATGCGTACATTGTTCCATAGAGCTCTCCCCTTGATGTCCTCCGCTCTGTTCTCTATTCGGTTGACCTTTTGTTGCAGGATATGAATCCGTCTGTCGTTATCCCACATCACTGCAGTGTTTTCCTTCTATATTGTTTCGAGGGTAGTAGTCATCTCTGACAATTTCCTCACATCTTGACGCAAAAGTCCTATATCGACTATGACTGCATCTATCTTGGAGCCTAGTGAGGCCTTCATCTCCGTTATAGCCAGCAGAATTAGTTTGTCCGCATCTCCAACTTCCTTGGGTCTGTCCCATGCCATTTCCATGTTATCCACAGGTTGTTGCAGCTGGATTGCAGTGTAGCTGTTGAGCATGATTGCCCTTCATTTTTGATGCTTTGGGAGGCATTCAGCTATTCTAGTGGCTGCAGAATTATTCCTGGGTGGCCGACTCCTCGACCGTATCGCAGACGGCAGCTCTGTGGGAGTATCCTGGGATGGCATTGTGTCCCTACTACCCTCTTGGTTCTTGCTCTTCTGCCTCATCCTATCCCGGGCGGCAGGGGGCAAGTGTGGATTCCCCCTGGGATGCCCTCCTCCAGCAGAGTCGGGTGTATTTTAAGTTTTCTGAGTGAGTCAGCATGCAAAGTATACGCACCCCTAGGTTCAGCTAATACCACTTGATGAGCAAGTGTCTGTGTCCAGATGTGGCAACATTCTCCTCTGTGGCAGCAGGGGATGGTCAGGTCGCCAAGTAGGTGGTCATCTTTGCAGTACCTAGATTCCTGCCTCTATTTCTCAAATGTTGCACACCAATGTCAATCACCAGCTTAGGTGCTTAAGCCCAGCGGCAATGTCTGTCACGATACAATGCTCAAAGCCCTAGTCCACTCACCAGGGTACATGCCAGCAGGGAACCGCTGACCTCGGGTTCCACTTATTGAAGCACTGGGAATGAATATCAGTGTTCCCTTGGATCAGAGTGTCTATTGGAGGTAAGGCTAGGAGATCGAGATCCCTCAGCGGTGAGAGCGTTATCAAGTCAGTTGAGGCTAAGCATTTGTTCCTTCTATTTGTTTTATTACCCCCTTCACACTTTGATTGTGCAGGTTCGCAGACTCTGCGTTATTGTCAATGCTGTATCAGGGCCCGTTATCTGTAGTCAGCCCGATGGGGGCTGTGCAATCTCTCTCAGCAACTGGGGGCATGCATAGCGTGAGTGGAGTGCGCTAACCCAGGAGGGTCTGTTCACCTTTAATTGTTTATTGGCCTTCTGCATCACACGTGCTGGTGTTGAGCGGCTGGCTCTCATTTGCAAACTCTACTCACCCCCCTGGCAGAACAATACTCACGGACCACCTACCTGCAGTGTTTCCTCTGCATTGCCAGAGGTTCCGACCAGCCACAGCTCTCCACGTCGCCCAGAAGACTGTGTCACCATCACTTCTGCTTCGACACCTGCACTTCAGTGGCCCTCTGCTATTCCATGGGGAATCACCTCTCCAATCCAGCCTGTCAGATCCCACCTCAAGTGCTGGACTAATCCTGGTGCGGCAAGTGGCCCTGGGAACGCACAGCAACTCGCCTCACAGTGCTTTCCTCAGCGTCGATCCGGTTGCCATTTTGTTTTCAATTCTGGGAGCCCGTCTCTCCGCACCGACAGCCTTCCACAAGTGCTCCATCTCAGCTGCTGCCTTCTTAGGCCAGGAGCCAGTTCCTCTGACAGTCATGCAGGTTCTGTAGCCTTTTAGGTCCTTGAAACCTGTTGTTTTTGCCTCATTTTGCCAGATAATGAAGGATCAGGCAGAAGCTCTCTTCAAGGCAGCCCTATACCATTTCTGCAAGCCACGCCCCCCTCAGGTGGATGGATGGTTGGATTGGGAGGTGGATAAGTGGCTGGGGGTGTGTGTGGATGGGTGGGTGGTTTTTCTTTTAAACATTGTTTAAAGTGCATCACTAGCTCAAGAGCAGTGAAGCGCTGTACAGTGTCTGGGTATCCAGAATGTGGGCTGCCATCTTTTAACAGTAGTGGGTTCTGATTGCTTTGTAGATGATACATGCCGTCTTGAACAGTACCCTGACTGTGAATGGAAGCCAATATAGTTTGTGTAGGATGGGGGTGATTCGGTCACATTTCTGTGCTCCTGTAGTAAGACGTGCTACAGTGTGGTGGACTGATTTTAGGTGAGCCAAGTGAGCAGCTGGGAGCCCTGTCAGGACAGCATTTCCCCCATCGATGTGCAAGACCACAGGGGCCTGCACTACGGTCCAGAAGTCCTGTGGCGGGATGAAGGGTTTGATTTTTCAAAGTGTAGAGATTCTGGCCCAGGCTATTTGGACCTTCTTGGCTAGGTGTTAAGGGCAGGCTGCTGTCAATGGTGAGGTCTAAGAATTTTTCTGAGTCTTAGAGTTGTGGATGAAATCTGTCTAGGCACATATAATTGAGCTATTGGTGGACACATTGTTTTTTTAGCAGGCGCCGGATGAGGAGGAATTCAGTCTTGGATGGGTTTAGTTTGATGTAGGCAGTCAGCATCCAGGACTGGATGATGGAAAAGTAATCACAGAAATGAATGATGTCCTGCGGGCGATTTACTCTCATGTACATCTGAGTATCATGTGCGTATTGGTAGATTACTATATTGGGATCTTTGAGGAGAGTACCGAAGGGATCCATGTAAAGGGTAAAAAGGATTGGTGAGAGGATGGAGCCTTGAGGGACTCTGCATGAGACCTAGAGTCAGTTATAAAGCAACAAGTTCATTTGAACAGCCCAGTGTCTGCCTGAGAGGTAAGAGGTAAACCAATTCAGAACAGTGCCAGAGAATTTCATCCTGTCAGCAAAGAGTGAGAGAAGGATGCAGTGGTTGAATGCACCCGAGAGGTCAAGGAGGACCAGGAGGCATGAATTGCCCTTATTTATGATTTGGAGGGCATCACCCACCACCTGGATGGTGACTGTCTCAATGCTACACTTGGGGTGGAACCCTGACTGAGGTGGAAATGTTTGAATCTAGTGAGTAGTTGTGTAGCAGCTACTTTTTCCAAGATGTAAACGGGAGGTTTGTAATGGGCCAGTAGTTGGCTAGGTCATCTGGATCTAGGGTTGGTTTTTCAAAAGAGGTCCTATGAGACCAATTTTGAGGGTGTGCTGGAATGACCCTTCTGCGAACAAGGCATTGATGATGCTGAGGAGCGCATTGAGCACCAAGCCAGTCAATTGTTTAATGATGAAGGCTGGAATTATATCATCAGGGTAAGAAGTAGGTTTTAGGGAGGCAATCATTTTTAGGAACAGCACGAGACAGTAACGAGACATCCTTGATGATGGCAACCCCTGCTTCCTGGTTCTACTCAACCTCAACCAGGTGCTTACAAACACCCTACATCAGCACATGAGGATCAGCAACCTTGTCCTATGCTGGTTCAAGACCTACCCCACCAATTGCCAGAAGTTTATTCAAAAGAACTCCTTTAGATCGCCAGTGCTACCTGTCACCTGTGGAGTCCTGCCGAGTTCTATCCTCTTCCCTTCAATATATACATGGAGCCGTTGAGAGCCCTCATAGCCACACACAACATCCACCATCTACCAACATGCTGACAACACACAGCTATACCTCAAGATCGACTCCATCAAGGACGTCCATAGGCTCAAAACCTGCCTCTCACTGATGCAGTCATGGATGTTCAGTGCATACATGAAGCTCAATCCCTCCAAGACTGAATTCCTACTCCTGACCAACAACACTGAACACCCAGACATACAGACCTGGCTATCAACCATGAACTCTGAGGGCGTCACAACAGAGCTCACCTCCTGCGTCAAGTCCCTTGAGTTGCATATTGACAAACACCTCTCCTTCAAGACACACATAGCTAAGAAAACTCAAACAGCTTGGTATCAGCTCTTCTTCCTGCGGAAAGTCAAGCCCTTCCCCCATACAGACAGCTTTAGATCCACTGTTCAAGCACTGGTCCTATAGCCCTGGATGGGGGCAATGCACACCTTGAAGGTCTCCCGTCATCCTCCCTTCTGCCCCTGAGAAGTGTCCTACACGCAGGCGCGCACCTCATCAAGGATCTATGCAGATACGACCACATCACCCCAGCCCTCATCGACCTTCACTGGCTCCCCCTGCATGCACAAATCACCTTCAAGTCTTGCTGCATCATCTATAAGGCAGTCACCTTCATGTCACCAGCTACCTTGTGGAGAAACTCAGCATCTCCGACAGACAGCGCACTACCAGAAGCCAGGACACAAGCAGACTTGAAATCCACCACTGCAAAAGGACCCGAAAACAAGCCTTCTCTGCTTATGCCCCAAGACTATGGACCGTCCCCCCTGTCAAAATCAGACTCGCCCCATGCTTTTACTATTCAGAGAAGAACTCAAGACCCACCTCTACAAGGAGTCTCTCCTCCTCAACACCTAGGCCATCACATCAACCCTCACGCCACCTGATTCAGTAGACACCACCCGCCCCTCCCCTTCCTGCTACCTGCTACAGCTGTACCCATCCTCTGTGCCCCTCTGTATCTTATACCCCCTGCTGTATTTCTGTTCTGTTGTTACCTCTGAAATGTGCTCTGTTATGAATCTGTACTGTTCTATAACTCTGTAAAGCGATATGTTGTGTATCTTTATTATTGTATACCTCTATAAAGTTCTATGTTGCTTCTTGAAGCTAGGACCATGCTCAATAAATGTCATAATAAAAATAATAATATAATAATAAAAGAGAATCGGGAGAAAGGGAAGAATGAATGTGGTCCAAAGGGGCAGTGTGTGTGCTGGAGTGCAGGGGGATCTAATACTGAGAGAAGTTAATTTGATGATCTCTCAGATTTTGTCTATCATTTCAATAAAAAATGTGCTGATTGGATTGCATTTTTTCTGGGTTGCTGGTACCTTGGGGTCGGGTGAGGGTTTTGTGCAATGCTTTACTACTTCAAAGAGGGCTTTGCTCCAGTTGGAGGCTGCCACAATGGTGGTGAAGGAGTGAGCAGCTTTGGCCTCGATAATCAGAATCCTATGGTTTGCCCAGAGATATTTGAGGTTGGTGAGGTCTCCCGAGTTATGGTTTTTGCACCACCATTTCCCTAGGGCTCTAATTGAGCATTTGTTGGAGGCTAGCTCAGGGGTGAACCAGGGGAAGATGGTTTTGTCTTTGGCCAGCTGGATTTTAGGGGAGCATGAGTGTCCACCTTTTTCATAGCATAGTTGCTGAATAATTCCAGGAGGCCTGAGGCATTTATTTATTTTTATTTATTGGGTATTTATAATGATGGTATACACAATCTGTTTTGTGATGTAACAAGACAAGAGTGTGGGGGAACAGGGAGGACAAAACGAAAACGATCCTACTAGGCCATGATCATGCAAGTGCAGTAAAGAGAAGTGCACGGGAGGGGGGTAGTGCCAGTCAGGGTGGAATGGCCTGTGTCAAAAAAGCAAGTGCCAGGGGAGGCCAGGTGGACAGACACAGGGGAAAGCAGAGTGTGCAGGGGGAGGAAGGTCTACCAGCTAAGTGTAAGGTAAGCAGCTATAAGGGCTACAAGGGTGGAGGCCCAGGCAGGTTAGTGCAAGCAGGAGGGGCCTGGAAGGGCAAGTGCAGGCTGAGGGAGGAGTCAGGGGAGACCAAGAGCAGGGGTAGACTGGACTAATCGGGGCCTGGTTCCATGTAAGACTCTGGATGAACCAGGCAATCAGTCAAGAGGCAGGCAGGGACATTATCAGGGGAGAGGGAAGGAAGAAGAGAAAATTAAGGTCTTTTGAAGCTTCCTGAACTTATGGAGATCTGTCTCAAGTCTGAGTGGGCCAGGGAGGCCATTCCAGAGGGAGACATCTGCAGAGAAGAGAGATCTACCCCAAACTCTCTGTTTGGAAAAGCATCTGATCTGCAGAGAGATAGAGCTTGATGACCGCAGAGAGGTATTTATGGAGAGAGTTGGATGTAGTCAGGTCACAGGCCCCAGAAATCCTTCTGGATGCTGCAAAGGGTCTTGAACTTGATTCTCGCAGCAACCGGGAGCCAGCGGAGAGATTTTAGTGCTGGAGAGATGTGGTCCCTGGGCTTGAGAACAAGGATAAGTCTTGCAGTCTTGTTCTGGATTAGTTCAAGGGGATAAAGTGAGCAGTTAGGCAGATTGAGGAAGAGGCTGTTGCAGTAGTCTAGCCTGGAGAGGACCAGCTCTCTGGAGACATTGGGCCTCATCACGAGTTGGGTTTTATCCTGGCAGTATTACTGCCAGGATACCACCAGGGCTATTAGCGTTACCGCCAACCCCCACCCCCAGTGCTATTAGCCCCAGATCACGGGTTTGGCGGAACAGTAATTCCCCATTGGGCTCAATGGGGAATTTTTGGCGCTACTACTGTCGTTGGTATTAGCTCGTGGTAATAGCACTGAAAATTGGCAAATTGGCAGCAGATTTACCCCCAGCTCTGAGCTGGGAGTAAATCCTGCCAAACCAGTGATTTGGCAGACCCTTAAATGCGGTGGTAATAGTGTTACCACTGCATTGAAGGGTAACCACCAAACCCGTGATGAGGTCCATTGAGTTTCTGGGGGAAGGTGAGGAAAGGGAGAATGCCTCTGAGGAGGTGCAGCTGAAAGTGTGCCTTCTTGGCAAGGTCTGTGATGTGAGGAGAGAAGAGAGAGAGGAGTCCAAGATGACATCAAAGTCTTTTGCCTCACAGGAGAGCAACGGGATGGGGTTCATGGAGGGTAGCCAGAGTGCGGGAGGGAAAAAGGGAGCAGGGGTCCCAATGAGAAGGATCTTTGTCTTACTGGCATTAGGGCAGAGAGTGTTAGCAGTGCAACAGTCCTGAATAGCAGAGAGTCTGGAATGAGAGAGGAAGAGGAGGAGGGAGAGGAGGGAAGCTTGAAGGGGGCTAGAGAGGCCAGGTAGATGTTGAAAAGCCAAGTCGAGAGGATAGAGCCCTGAGGGACACCATAGGTGGAGAGTGAGATGGTGGAAAGAAAAGATCACAGCTGTACCTGGAATGGTGGGTCCAAGAGTACGGAGGTCAACCAGTCCAGAGCCAGATCTGTGATGCCAGCGGTATCACAGAGTCAATTTATCAGAGTGGCATGATTGGCTGAACCAAAGGCAAAGGAAAGGTCAAGAAGGATGAGAATGAAAGGAGAGCTGGAATCAAGATTAGAGAAAATGTCTTTCCGTGCCTCTGTCAGCTCTGAAGACAGACAGGTGGCTGTGGAGACAACCAACAGATTCTGTGTGGTGGATACACTGGGAGATGGCTAGCTTCTCCAAGAGTTTGCCCAGGAAGAGGGTAATGGAGATAGGGCGATAGTTAGCTGGACAGGAAGGGTCAGCAGAAGGCTTTTTGAGGAGAGTGTGCACACAGGAGTACTTGAGGAGTGAGCGTAAGGATCCAATGGCATAGGAGTGATTGCAGAAATCAGCCAAGGCTGGAGTGAGGGAGACAATGTTGTCCTGGATAGTTCTGCATGAGCAGGGGAGCACCTTTTTGTATGAGACTTTCCTAGAGCAGACTTGTCTAGAAACCTCATCAGGTGTTATGGGAGAAAAAGAGGAGAGTAGGAGGGGAGAGGGTGGCCAAGGATAGCCTGAGAGCGGGTGAGGGAGCAGGGTGTGGAGGAGAGGAGAGGGAAAACAAGATATCTGAGTTTTAGAAAGGAAGTGAGAGGCCATAGAAGTGCAGAGGACCAGGGAAGGCAGAGGAGAAGTGGAGACTGCACTAGGGTTGGTGAGTTCCTGGCAGATGATTATGGCAGATTATGAAAAGTTCAGCCATGTTGTTTATGTGCCGTAGAGATGTGAGCTTCGATATGGGCTCTCTTCTTCCAGCAGATGGAGAGTCTGTATTACCTCTGGAGCAGATGACAGGCCAGTTTGTCAGAGGATGTGCTTGAAGCCTGCCGCATCCGCTCAGTTGCTCCGCACTTGCATTTCTTTTTTTTTATTTTTTATTTTTTAATTTATTTGTATGAATCAAAAATAAAAAATTGATTTTTACAAAGAACTTTTCATAGTCCGTGTCTCGTTTTGTCTTTTGTGCAAATTTCGTTTTAAAAAAGGAAGTAAGACTACTGGATTTTTCCGCCTTGTACGGCCTCTTCGGGATGGGACTGAGTAAAAAAGGATACAATAAATCGAGGTGTCGGTTCACTAGTATCGGCTCCCTAGTGGTCTCGTGGTATTGGAGAGCCGATTGTAGGACCTTGGTTTACAGAGATCTTTTCTGAAGGAGCCAAGCTGTCCAATTTTGCCATGATTTGGTGCACAAGTTGAGAGGTAGCCGTTAGCCAGGTCGGTTTGTCCCCGCTAATCATTCTTGAACACCAACAAGATTCACTGTCTAGAGAAGGATCAGATGAAAAATGCCGCATATAGGCTGTCCTGGTTGATTTTGTTTCTGGACAACCCAAGAGGAGATGGCGAACTGTCTCTTTTTCATTTGTGTTGCGACATAATCTGCAGTGTGGTGAGTTTGATAAACCCCTGATGGTTCTGATTTCGTTTGTAGGTAGCAAGTTCAGTCTCACTCGTAAAATACAGTTTCTTGCTTTTCTGTTGGGGAATTGTTTGATATATCCCTGTAATTCATTCAGTTTCTTTGTGTTTGGTGGCAAGCCGAGTGTTTGTTTATTTTCTGCAACTTTTGCGAGCGTCGTGATCCAGTCTAACTCTTTGATTTTTTTCATGATTTTTACCGTGTTTTGGATCAAGTCGTCTTCGTCACACTCGATTTCTTTCAAAAGCCCTGAGATGTATGACTTCCAGGTTTGTACAGGTTTATTTGATTCAACTGCTAGTTCTGTTTTGATTAGTCCATATAGCAGTGGACTTTCAGGGAGCAGGATTTTTCTATAAAGTCATAAAGAGTTGCAATTCAGAGTCCCTTGAAGGGACAGAAGACTCAGTTCTCTGCGAAAAGAAGCTACAGGTGTAGAAGTTGGAAGACCGAGAACTGTTCGCCAGTAATAAGCTTCGAGTTTGGGCCAGATTTCGTGCGGGAGCAGTATCATCGCTTCTGTACCGTAGGTTAAAGCAGGAACCACCTTCATTTTGTAAAAATCGATCGCTGGGATCGTTGAAAATTGGCCTAGCTTCTGGTCAATTGCTTTTCCTTGCGTAGCAAGTTTCCTAGTTTTTATTCTTAGATGCTCTTGCATGGCTGTTTCTTTTTTGCTGTTGTCCAGCACGATGCCCAAGTACTCGAAGTTTTGGACTTTTTCGATCTCCGCCGCTAGTTTTTCTGTTTTCTTTGTTGTTTTTTCCAAGGTAACTATTTTTGTTTTACCTTTGTTTACTTCCAGGTTGTTAGATGTTACGTAGTCGTACAAGTTGTCAAGTTGGCACTGTAATCCTATAGGCGTTTGATCAATCAGTATGAGATCGTCAGCGTAGAGTAATCTACTGATAGTATGTTGACCCATCCGGGGTGGGAACGATCTCACAGAGGTTTCCGATGCTTGATAGTCGCCAAGGTAGGCCAGAAAGAGTGTGGGGGCCAAAGGACACCCCTGCTTGACTCCTCTTTGAGTCGCAATAGGTTTTGATAGTAAACCTTGGCAGTTCAGTCTGACTCGGACTGACGTGTTCGTGTGCAACGCTTTGATGGGGTTCAATATGGCTTCAGGACAGGACCAGTTTTTCAGTTTACTCCATAAGAGAGTCCTGTCAACTCTGTCGAATGCTTGGGAAAAGTCAATGAAGGCCAGATGTAACCTAGGCCCCCCTTCAAGCACTTTAGTTTTCAATATGCTTATTAAAAGGATGTAGTTCCAGGTTCTTTTTGAATCCAGATTGGAATGGATCGTTGCACGCGGCGTCCAGGGCCCACTGTTGGAACCTTTTCAGTAGCAAAGAACCGAATAACTTTCCTATCGGATCAAGGAGCGCTATGGGACGATAATTAGCAGGATCGTTAATGCCACCCTTCTTGTATATTGGTACAATCATAGCTGTAGTCCAAGAAGCAGGAATTGATTTTGATTCTGAGCATCTTGAAAAAACTTGATTTATGAAGGAGGACCAGGCTTCCGGATGGGACTTCAGGTCGATGTTTGTGATACCTTCAGGTCCAGGAGCCCTTGAGTTTTTCAAGTTGTTTATTAAGTCGAAGATTTCTTCTTGGTCGTTAATTTTAGCCCAGGGTGAATCTTGGCTCTCTAACATAGAGGGATTCTGGCCCCAAGGTAGTCTGAAGGTTTCCTTTATATACTTTTCCCAGGTTACTTCGCCAATAGCATTTTGGATGTTTACACTTCTGGTGGATGACTTGGAGTTTTTAATGTCCAAAATATTTTCAAATTTTTTGTACAGATGGCTCTCAGTGTTGCTTCTGAGTCCTGTTGGTATAGAATTCTTCGATGTGATTTTAGCCAGGAGCGGTTAGTAGATTTTGCTTTCGCTTTGGCGCTTTTTGCTTGGTTAACATCGAGCTTTGCGGCAGCTCTAATGGTTTTGCGGTATTCTCGTCGTTTTTCCACTAGCCGTGTGTCGTACGAGTGCTTTACCAATGAGGAGCCAGATCTCGTGAGGCTGGGCTTCTTGTATGTTGTTAGCAGGGGGCCATAGTCAGTCTCAAAGTCTCAAACTCCAATTCACTTGTTCTGGCCTTGTTGTACTTGTTTAATAGGTCTTTAATATCTTTCGCTGATAGGCGTAATCTGTTTCCTTGTGGATTTAGTTCAGCCTGATAGATCCACGATTCAACTGGGTCGTTGGTACTTTGCCATGCTACAATTAAGGGATTGTGGTCACTGGCCATTGTTTGTTTCACCTTGAAGACTGAAATCAGGTCCAAGAATGGTCGTGAGACAAATATATGATTGATTGATGAGTCGGAGACCCCGTTGTACCAAGTCGGTGGATGTGACTGGTCAGGGAAAACCGTGTCTAAGTTCTGAAACTGTCTGGATTTCATAAGGTCAAGCCACTGCATCCCTCTGAGAACGGCTGGAGTCTGAGCTTTTTTCAGTTTTTGCTGTGGACATGCAGCGTTTAAATCACCGCAAATTAATATGTGCGTCACTAGATGGACTGTCAAAATTTCATCGATTTCTGATTCCATTTTCTCTGAGAAAAGTAGACACTTCTATTTTAGCTGGATATGTTTAGTATATGTTTAGGATGGCCAGAGATGTGCTTTGTTCTTTCTTGTCATGGTCACTTTGATGGGACCATTTTAAAAGCACTGCTAAAAGATGTTGGTTTGCTCTTAGAACTTTTTCCAGTTGTAAGCCATGCCCCATGCGGATAGCTGTCAGAAGGCCAGAGGATGGACGGCCTTTCATGCTTTTCAAGGCTGGCACCAGTGAGAGTTCGTAGCCATCTAAAGGTTTTGTTAGCCACATTTCTTGTAAACAGAGTATATCGTAGTTCCCTAGGTGGATTTCGCCTGGATTGGTCAGGTGGTGGAAACCCATGGTGTTCCACGAACATAGACGGATTTCGTGTCTAACCACATCTGTTGTCTGCTGTTCTATGTGGCTGTTGTCCAGGGACTTGAATTGCTATTTAGACTTCCTTGATATCAATGCTTTAGGAAGCCAGGCCCATAGACTCTTGACTGTCAACTTAGATGTGGTTTCGGCTTTATCCGGCGTTGTAAGTTGCACCGATTGGCTGAATGTTTTTTGCAGATTCTCCCAAGATGAACTGTTGATAAAGGTCGATTGGTTGTTTGGGTCAGTTTTTTGCCCTATTTCGCCATACTTCAAGATAGGTTTAGTTTGCCCCTTTGAGGAGGCTGAGACATGCGCTGTAATATCGTTGTTCTGGCTCTGCTTTTCTGTGGCCATGGAACACTCCCTGTTTCTTTGGAGCTTTTGAGTACTTGGTTTGTTTGTCGAATGATGAATTTGTGACTTTTCATTTCCCCTTGAAGTGTGGGGCTTATTGCGTGAATGATCGCTGCTGTTTGATGACTCTGTTAGGTCATATCCCAACCTCAATAGTTCTCTTGCTTCTCTTCTTAGTAGATCTTTGATCGTGGTCGATGTAATGTGAAGGTATGTTTGCGCCCTTCCTTTCCTATGGCTCGGTTTGACGATCTTTAGGTCGTCAGAGTTTATCCTCAGATTTGGCACATAGTTGAGCAGTATTAGTACTGAACTTCTATTCAAAATCACGTCGTCGTGGTTTCTTGGAATTTGTTCCAGTTTAAAAACCCACCGCCGTTCCTGTGGGGCGTGGGGGGTCTTACTATATTTTTCTGTTTTAGATTGATAGTGAGGTACCGTAGTTTCTCATTTTCGGTGGCTTGGTTCAGGTTTTGCCTTAGAAGTTAGTTTTTCATGTGTCTGGTCCTCTTTTGAAGTTTCGTGGCTCCAAGTATGATTTCTGTGTGAGCTAGGCCTTGGTCTAAGGTCATTCACCGTTTGGGAGGGAGACGTTGTTGGATTTTGGGTTTTGCTCTGGGTTGTAGGCGGATGTTCAGACGCTTTCATTTCAGGTTTCTTCAAGTTTTGAGATATTTTGTTACAACGTTCTTCTAGTGTAAGGAAGGATGAGGTTTGGTTTGTGTGTACTTCGTTTGAATTGACGACTGAACTATGGAGGTGGCCCAAAAGGGTTACCGTTTTTCCTTGGGTTTCAGCTGTTTCCTCCGTAGAATCTGGCGGGGGGCACTCGTCTGGGTGTAGGCTGATGTTCATTAAGGATTCCTGGGTCATAAAGTCTTCAGTCGTTTTAGGAGAGAGGGTAGCTGTACTTTGGATGGTAATGGTACTCTGAATTTGCGGGGGTCTGGTCTCCCCTCTCGCAGATGCCGACCCTTCTTTATTCGATTCTGTTCTGGGTTTAGTCAAAGGCTCCTGTTGTTTCTTAGGCTTAGAAGATTGTATTTTGCTCTTTTTACTTTGGTCCTTATCTGTTGTTTTTGGTAAAGATCCGGAAGGGTTGGTCGGTACTTTTGCCCAAAAGGGAGTTTCCTAGATCCGAAGGGGAGATGTCATCGACTACCAACACAACTTCCTTTCTTCCTTCTAAGACTCATGATTTTATTGTCATTTTCATTTGAGTTGTGTCGGTTTGGGTTTGAGAGTTTCTGGAGGTACTTTGCACAGTCAGATCTATAAGCAAAGAGGTTTGTTCCCCCACCTCTCTACAGATTTTATTGTGCCGTGAGTCGACAGTTGATGGATTTACATCTCTCGGTTGGTGTTGGGATGAGGTAAAGTAATGGTTTTGGTCTTTGGCCTGTTTCAAGCGTTCTTCGTGGGCCATCACGTAGCCCTCCAGGAAGATAAGTTTAGTGTACATCATCGCCTGAATTGAAGTGTGATCTTTAAGAGTCTCATTTAAAGATTCATAGAGTTTTGTGAACGGAGTGAGACCTATCGAGATTGCCGACATGATGGAAAAAATGTCAGGTTTTTCCACTGGTGGGGCTTTTGAAGGAAATTTATCTTGGTCACTAGGGCTTCTTTGTGGCGAAAGGATGGTTAGAGGAGCCCTTTGAGGTTTATGATGATGTCTTGTAGGCGGTTGATCAAGAGAGTATCTTCTATGAGTGCCCCTTACTGGTAATAAAACCGGAGTTGGCTTTGGGCTTCCCAAACCACGGCCAGCACTTCTGGATTTGGATTTTTCCGGAGTGGTAGCGTTGTCGGGCATGGTAAGTTGGGCCAAACCCACCACCGGAGTGACCTCATGCTTGTCGTAGCCTGCCTGGGGGCTTAAGTCTGGTCGAGAAATTTGAGGGTCAAGTTGGGTTTCTTCCTCTCTGGGGATTGTTGGAACTTGAGTTTCAAACACAAAAGGTTGTATGTCCGAGTTCTGGTCGTCGGTAACCTTGAAGTTAGATCCAGCCGAAACCTTTAAAGGTTTTTCTTCAGTAGAAGTTTGTGGAGTGCTAGATCGAGCAGGCACTTGCTCTTTGGTGGCTTCAGGTTGAAAGTCCATATAATTCGGATTGATTGTATGGCGGTCATCAAGTTCCTGGTCGTCATTTGTGTTAGGCTTTATCCCAAGCAGTACCTTTGATGATTCAGGGGGGTCTAATTGATGCTCCCTCCCATCCACCTTCTGGGCCTGTGGTTGGTGTTTAAACGGGATTCTGGTTTGCTCTCGGATGTTGGGAGGTTGAACCTCTTTTTGATGCAAGATGGAGGTTGCAAGGGCCGCCAGCGATTGGTGATTGAGTGTCCGATGAACAATCTTTCTATGTTTCGACGGTGGTCGGCTACCCTCCAACGCCTCCAAGATTTCAGTGTCAGTAAGCTCTAATGGACAAAGTGGATGTTGAAAACATTTTGGATTGAAGAAATTAGTGAGCAAATTTTGTGAGGTGGCGTTTTGCATTGCCTTTCCTGTCCTGCTCAAGTAGGCTGTAAGGCCATTGTTGTTTTTTTGTGTGACTATGCCCTTGTGTAAGAGCAGTCCTCTCTTTTTATTTTATTTTTTGCCGCATTTGGGGCGTTTGTTTTCCGCTGTTTTGCGGGCTGTCGGCGAGTGTCTGGGGCATTTTCTTTGATTAGGCAATGCCGGCGTTGGAGTCTTGCACGGCTTGTCTGACATTATTTGTGCAGTTCTTGGATCGCCCAGATCATGGAAATCGAGCGTATCTTCCTGATGAAGACGGTCAAGGGAAGCCCTCGATGCAGGTTCCGAAAGGCCATGCCCCCCAGGGCGGGGTTTCCTTCTCCTGCCGCTGCGTCGCAGTGTATGATGGCTTCAACTGCGACGCGGCTGCAGGGTTCAGCCGCTTCAGACTCAGTCTCCGCTGATCTGTCCCTGTGCGGCTGACTTTGCTTCCCGCCGCCGAAGCCGGTCCCCATATCTGTGATTGGCTGGTCGTCAGGAGCACCAGACGGCATCGCTCTGTGCCGCAGACCCGGATCCTCTCCTGGAGGCAGCGCGGACCTGGTATCCCCTCCGGGACCAGCAGGTGAGCGCGCCTGTCGGACAGTGTTCACAGGGTCCACGGGACTCCCATAGAATGGGACTTTAGATTGCAAGTCCTCCAGGGCCGATGGCGTAGGCACTCCTAACTGTTGAGTTGGCGAACGAGTCGTTACTCGTTGGTCTTCTTTTGCCGAGTCCAATGAAGGAGCCGTAGGATCGGCTGCTTTCTTCCGTTGTTGTTTGTAGTTAAGCTGTTTAGTTATGGGTTTGCTTCTTTTTCCTATTGGACTCTGAGCTGTAGGGAAGCAATAATCTTGGTTGAGTTTCGCAGCAGTCAGTTCTTCCAAGATTGAAGGAGAACGCGAACTACGCATCCAACGCTTTGCTTCCAAGTCGGCAGCAAGAGAGTATGAGGAGTTTGGGGAGGTGGCAGTCCTCGCAGCCTCGACTGCCATGACTGCAGGACTGCCACTCGCCGCCGCTCCGCGTCCGCTCCGCGGTCTGTGAAAGTAGTTATGGAGCAGTTGAGGGAAAGCTCCGCCTCCACGTGAAGATAGGGAAGGCAGACTCTGCAGGAAGGGGGTACTGCAGGACTGCCACTCGCCGCCACTCCGCGTCTGCTTCGCGGACTGTGAAAGTAGTTATGGAGCAGTTGAGGGAAAGCTCCGCCTCCAAGTGAAGATAGGGAAGGCAGACTCTGCAGGAAGGGGATACTGCAGGACTGCCACTCGCCGCCACTCCGTGTCCGCTCCGCGGACTGTGAAAGTAGTTATGGAGCAGTTGAGGGAAAGCTCCGCCTCCAAGTGAAGATAGGGAAGGCAGACTCTGCAGGAAGGGGATACTGCAGGACTGCCACTCGCCGCCACTCCGCGTCCGCTCCGCAGACTGTGAAAGTAGTTATGGAGCAGTTGAGGGAAAGCTCCGCCTACAAGTGAAGATAGGGAAGGCAGACTCTGCAGGAAGGGGATACTGCAGGACTGCCACTCGCTGCCACTCCGCGTCCGCTCCGCGGACTGTGAAAGTAGTTATGGAGCAGTTGAGGGAAAGCTCTGCCTCCAAGTGAAGATAGGGAAGGCAGACTCTGCAGGAAGGGGATACTGCAGGACTGCCACTCGCTGCCACTCTGCGTCCGCTCCGCAGACTGTGAAAGAGTGGCCAGGTCGGAGTCCTACTAAGGGTTGCACTTGGAGGCAGGTTTCATGAAGATCCTCATGACAGGGGCAAGGATATTGAGCGTGTTGGAAATGGAGAGTCAAAGGTAAGTAAGGACTGTCTCAGAGTGAGAGTCAGTGGCAGGAGTAATCGGGGGAGTGAAGGTGGCAGCAAAAGTGGCAACTGACACTCTCTTCATAGGTTGAATGACATAGAAGGCTGGCAGTGCTAGAGGGGACTTAGCCGGGGGACAAAGGAGGTCCAGGTGAGAGGACAGGAGAGAAGGATCAGACCAGGAGAGAGGAGCAATGAGAGGGTTGGAGATGGGGATGTCTGAAAGATGAGAGCATCCAAGGTGTGTCCGGCGGAGTGCATCGGACTGGAGGGAGGAATGAAGAGGGAAAGAGAATCACAGAGGTTGCATGAGAGCCCAGAGGCCACATCACGGGAGTCGAGGTGACTATTGATGTCTCTGAGGAGGAGAAGCTTGGAAGAAGAGGCCAGGAGAGAAAAGGTGAGGTCAGCCCATTATGAGAGGAAGTGGAATACCTGACCTGGGGGCCTTTAAATGGTGGGCAGAGATAGAGAGAGGCCAGGAGAGACTCCAAGCCTGCACACAAAGTATTCAAAAGAAGAGTAGGCCTGAGTGGGTATGATAGTAGCAAGGACCCAAAGAAGATCAGGGCTACTCCGCCCCTGGGCCGGTTGGGCCTGGGCTTAAAGAGGATCTTGTAACCCTCAGGCAGGAGAGTGTAAAAACTCAAGACAGAGCTGGCAGTGAACCACGTCTCAGTGAGAGCGACTACATCTAGGTCAAGGGCTTCAGGGAGGTGGCAGATGTCAGAGGAGTGTTTGACGGCAGAGCAAGAGTTGAGTATAGCTAAGTGGAGCAGGTTGCCACTTTTGAAGGTCTTCTGATTTGGGGTTCAGGAGTGTGGTATATCCTTCGGAGGTGGCAGAGGGGCTGGAGGGGTGGCATAAAGAGGAGTAACAGGGGAGGGGAGAAGTTGATGAGTGACGGAAGATGCCTATCAAGAAGGAGGAGGTTGGGCTGAGAGCCCTGGACTATGACAGTGCAATTTAGGTAGACATTAATGATGACCCTAGAGGACAGGACGGATTCCAAGAGTACCTCTCAACGGGTACCACCATTATTGGGAGAGGAAGAGAAAGGGGAAAACATAGAGATGATATGGGGAATCCAAAGGTCTGCAGAAGGATCAACAAAGAGGATGTTGCTGAAAGTTTGCCTGGAAGCATTGACATAAGGGTCAGCAACGGGCATGCCTGGATTGGAGACCAGGAGATCCTTCTTGAACTTTTTCCTTCCAGACTTCGACAGAGGGATAGGATAGGTGATAGAATATCAATTCGAGAAGATATGGTAGATCAAGAGCACCATTGAGGGAGAGTGCAGAGAGAAGGAAGAGGGAGAGAGGGAGGGACTGCAGAGCATGATACCAACTACAACCACACAATGCAACAATCAAGAGTCAAGTATCCAGCCAGGGTAAAAGGTCTAGATTACATCATACAGCAGAAGCACAACACCTGGAAGTGAGTTATCTGGACAGAGGGAAGTACCTAGAATAGAGAGAAAAGCCGAATTTTTAAACACAGCAGCAAATGCAAGAACACACAGATTCTACTTTCCTAGAAAGAGGGGAAAAGCCTAATTTTTAAACACAGCAGCAAATGCAAAAACACACAGATTTGACTTTCCTAGAGAAGAGGGGAAAGCCCCACAGGCTAATTATGACAATTCACCAATGCCAGCTATGGATAACATACAACTGCCAAGTGCAGCAGACTGCAGAATTAGATAATAGAAGTAATAAGGAAGGAGGGACAGGTAAATAGGGAGCAGTAATGGCTGTTCCCCATGACTGCACATTTCGTATCTTGTCAGTCGCTGCTGGTTGATGGTTGACGACTGCGCTGCATGCTTCCACAGAGAACACTGTCAAAAACCTCTGGAGCTGCTACTGTGGGAACTGCCCTTTTCCTCGGGGCCCTTCGCCAAAGGGGCTTCAACAGGCAGTGGGACTGCCCTGCTCGGTTCACCTAAGAAGGCAGTAGTTCAATCAGGGGTCAGGCGTGGGTGGTAGGCAGGAGGGCAGGTGGAAACAGGAAGGGAATAGGCTCTGCAAGCCACGATGCGGCTGATGCTAACAGAAAATCACAAAAATTTAAATGAAGATGTTACTGTTTTCAAAATTGAGCGGGTGCACTACAAAGGGAGGACATCTCACTCGGAGCTCAATGGTGGAAGAAATGCTGCACCGATCATTGGTGAGAAGGACACCCAGCCAGATGAAACAAACAGGGCAGCAGTTCAATCAGGGGTTAGGGGCGGCTGGGAGGGGAGGTGGAAACAGGAGGGAATAGGCTTCACAAGCTTCAATGTGGCTGAAGCTAACAGAGAATCACACAAATTAAAACCAAGATTTTACTGTTTTAAAAATGGAGCGGTAGCAGTAGAAAGGGAGGAACACTCACCCTGAGCACATTGCCTTTGGTGGGGAAGTCTGCAAAGTTTGCTTACAGCTTATTGACCGGGAAGGTTTTGAATGAGCAACGTTGAGTGAGGGGACGTTTAGCCTGTCCTTTGTGATCCATAGTCAAGTGGGTGACTGATAATGGGATGGCGGCGTGATCAGACCAGTCAAGTGGGAAAGGGTCTTCACAGGTGATGCAGGGGGATGATGTGAAGACTAAGCATAGAGTGTTGCCTTTGTTGTGCATGGGGGAGAGCACAATTTGCTTAAGATCCATGGAAGAGGTCTGTGCGAAAAGTATGCTTTGAGTGTGGTTGTCAGCCTGCGACTCAGGGATGTTAAAATCACCAAGAAATACATCACTAGAATGTGCTAATTTGGCAGAGGAGGGTAAGTTGAAGATGGCTGCAATGAAAGAGTCACTCCTGTGAGGTGGTCTGTAGATGAGGTGGAAGGTGATGGATTCCTTGTTCGATAGATGGAACTGGCAGGTGAGTGATTCAAATGAGCTTGTTCTGGGAGAGGGGATGATGGAGCATGGCCAATCGCTCTTGTGGATGATTGCCACACCTCCTCCTGCCATTGCTGGAATGTCGGCATGTTTGATGCAGTAGACTTGTGGTAGGAGGTCATTAAAAACATGTGGGGAGGATGGGCTAACCATGTTTCAGTGATGAAGAGGGCATCAAGTTTGTTGTGCAAGATGAGTTCAGCGATCTCTGCAGTGTGAGTGACTGCTGAGCAAGCATTGATCAACATAAGAGGGCATGTGCATATGGTTCGTGAGTGGTGGATGGAGACATGACGTTCGCAAGGGTAGCTTGCTGGGGCTGCCAAGGGCACCTGGCCTTTTGAACCCCAGTGAGTGTGGGGATTGCCTGTGGATGGAGGAGACATATTGTGATGTCTTTTGGTAAGTAGCACTAGTAGTGATTAGTTGTAGGTGAAATGCATTTTAGCAGGCTGTGTCCTTGACCCTATCAGGCCCAAACCGGCACAAACAGGTGAGGCCCCTGTCTTTGTCCATTCTTTGCTGAGGACGCGGCGATGGTGACGCCTAAGGAGGACTGATTAAATAGGTGGTGGTGGGAGCAACTCAGTGCAGGGCATGGTTACTTGGCCAGCAGCCTACTCAATTCTGTCTTGCTGAGCAGGGCTAGAGTCCTCAAGTAGAGGCTTGGAAGGTGTAAAAACTGAAAGTGGCCAGTGAAATAGAGTGACAGGGCCTGGTCACGTGACAAGCAGCCTACTCAATACTGTCTTTCTGCAGCTGCCCTAGAGTTCTTATTTCGAGGCATGAAAGGCATGAAAACTAAAGGTGGGTGATGTAATTGAGTAGAAGGTCATGGTCATGTGACCAGCAACTTCCTCAATGCTCTCTGCCTGGAGCTGTCCTAGAGTCCTTAAGTAGAGGTTTGCAAGGCGTGAAAACTGGAGGTGGGCTGAGCATCTGAGTGGCAGGGGCTGGTCACATGACCAGCCGCCTACTCAATGCTCTTTGAGTGGAGCTGACTTAGAGTCTTCAAGTAGAGGCTTGGAAGGCACGAGAACTGGATGTCGGTACAGCAACTGAGTGTCAGAGCCTGGTCATGTGATCAGTAGCCTACTCAATGAATTCTGCCTGCAGCTGTTCTAGAGTCTTTAAGTAGAGACTTGAAAGGCGTGGAAACTGGAGGTGGGTGGAGCGAATGAGTGACAGGGCCTAGTTGCATGACCAGCAGACTACTCAATACTATCTGCATGCAGATGGCCTAAAGTCCTTTAGTAGAGGCTTGGAAGGTGTGAAAACTGAAGGTGGGTGGAGCAATCTGGTGGCAGGGCCTGGTCACATGACAAGCAGGCTACTCATTGCTCTCTGCTTGTAGCTGCCCTAGAGTTCTTCAGTCGAGGATTGGAAGGCATGAAAACTGGGGGTGGCCAGAGCAACTGAGTGGCAGGGCCTGGTCCCATGACCAGCAGCCTACTCAATGCTGTATGCATGCAGCTAGCCTAGAGTCCTTAGGTAGAGGCTTGGAAGGTACAACGACTGGAGGTGGGTGGAGCAACTGAGGGGCAGGGCCTTTTTACGTGACCAGCAGCCTACTCAATGCTCTCTGCCTGGAGGTGGCCTGGAGTCTTTTAGAATAGACTCAGAAGGTGTGAAAACTGGAGTTGGGCATTGAAACTGAGTGGCAGAGCCTAGTCACGCGATCAGCAGCCTACTCAATGCTGTCTGGTGTATGGATGGATGGATGGATGGGTAGATGAATGGCTGGAAAGGTGAATGGACAGATGGATGCATGCATGTTTGGATAAGTGGATGGATGGATGGAAGGATGGATGGATTGATGGATTGATGGATGGACTGATGGACTGATGAATGGATTGATGGATGGATGAATGGATGGATGGATGGATGGATGGATGGATGGATGGATGGATGGATGGATGGATGGATGGATGGAGCTGGTTGGGTGGATGGATACATGGGCGGTTTGATCAGTGGATGGATGGACTTTCAATAGATGGGCTGCCAGAAGTATTGATCATGACTGTTATGTGAGTCTACATATAAAATATTTAGTCACATACAACTGGTGTGTATGTAAAATATGATGTATGCATAGACACTCAAAAACAATCATCACAGCATTACAGGACAATGACAAACATACTGCACATATAATGCAAACAGCATTCACACTCACATTTGAAGATGACACACACACACCCACATACCATCACCACAGAATAAGATCATGAAGAACACACTAGACATGAACAAAATAAATGCCATTCACAATTGCAGTTTCAGATGATGCATACTCGCATGCACACCCCATCACCACACTGTATGGTCAGTATAAACATACCACGCTTCAAAGCAGGAAACCAATGTATGACTTAAGTTTGTTTACATTCTCATGTACAAATGCACACATTCCATCATGGCAGTAGATGACTGCGGCTAACATACAATGCACATTAGGGAGGAACACCATACAAAAATATTTATGGTTACAATCTCAAAAAATGAAACCTACAAATATTTGGTATGGTTAAAGTACAAACACTTAGGGCCTCATTACATGTTAGGCGGTAGGGGGTTAGCCGTATGGTGGCTCAAATGGGAATGGGGATGTACGGGGTCTGGGTTCCCTGAAGGGGGAAATACCGGGCCCTCAAAGGTCGGAATGGCCGGGTATTTCCCCATTCAGGGAACCCGGACCCTGTACCCAGTATAGGGGTAGCCATGCCGCAAATTGCAGCATGGCTACCTCCGTGGTCGTAATTAGGCCCCTAGTCTGAAGTTAATTTTTTAAAAAGTCAACAATATATGCTAATGCCAAAATGAAGCCAGAAACACTGCCAGATTTATTTCCCTAGCACTTGCAAAATATATCGCACTACAAATTAATCCTTAATTCACACATGCACACTAATATCAGAAACGTTCTTCAGATGTTAGGGAGGTTACAGCTATGCTATAGTTTTTATTTATTTATTTATACTTTGAGGAACAATGCTCGTTCGATCACAAAAGAAGATACAACAGATTAGAAATCAGATTTGACGGTAATCAGTGAGCTTCCTGCAATGGGATTAATGGGATGAGTTTAAGGGACATTCTGAACAAGTTTGGGGGGAAGCAAATCGAACAGTCACCGGGGACAATGCATGGGTGGACATACATAGATTAAGGACAACCAAAATTAGACATTGTTAAGTTCAAGTAGGCAGCTCAACCAGCTGTGCTAGGGATGTGACCATGATGGATGAAGTGCTAGCTTGGAGGAAGTAGAAAGTGAGGGACAGAGGCAGGGTAGAGGCGAGGGAAAAATGTTAGCTAGAAGGCAGATAAGAGGTAGGTTAAGAGGGTAATTCAGCCTTGAGGAGGTAGGCTTTAGTACTTTAGTACTTTTAAGGGACATTCTGAACAAGTTTAGGGGGAAGCAAATCGAACAGTCACCGGGGACAATGCATGGGTGGACATACATAGATTAAGGACAACCAACATTAGACATTTTTAAGTTCAAGTAGGCAGCTCAACCAGCTGTGCTAGGGATGTGACCATGATGGATGAAGTGCTAGCTTGGAGGAAGTAGAAAGTGAGGGACAGAGGCAAGGTAGAGGCGAGGGAAAAATGTTAGCTAGAAGGCAGATAAGAGGTAGGTTTTTAGTATGGTTTAAAAAAATTGGTATGGACTGTTTCTTGGATGTCCGGGAAAAGAAAATTCCATTCAAGTAGAGTTGGATAGATGAGGATAGATACAGTGGTATAATTCCATGGATAGATTTGTGCACCAGTAGCAGAAATATAAATCTGTCCCTGTTTTGCATCGTCATCCATCGTGCCTGGTGACGGTAGGTGTATGTAATGTGAGGGAGTTCAAAAAGAGTCTTAGTAGCAAAGTTAATGATCCTGTCAGGAGGAGAGTCAGCATATTTGGGGTGACCAAAGAGAATTCTGGCACAGTAGTACAGTTTAGAGAATATAAGCATGGTTAAGGGATGCTTAACAGTGTTAGAAGAAAGGAGGTGCCTGATTTTCCTAATATGTAGGAGGTTTAGGTGAGTCACCATTGCAATTTTGGAGATGAACGCAGAGAAGGTGTGAGAAGGGTCATAGCTGATGCTGAGGTTTCTAGTTGAAATAGCGTAAGGGAGAGTGTGAGGTGGGAATAGATGGCAGGGGAACAGGAGAGAGATTGTATTTGGCTGGGAAGAAGAGCTCTTTGTTTTCGGTTAAGTTTAACATCAGCAAGAGTGAAGCCATCCAATATTTAATGGCAGAGAGGCAGTTTGAAATTTTGATAGAGAGATCAGAGGACACTTCAGGAAAAGAGAAGAAGTTTTAGGTCGTCCATGAAGAGTTGGTACGAAAATCCAAAGGAGGAGGTTAGTAACTCAAGAACAGAGGTGTAGAATGTAAAGAGGAAAGGACCCAAGACAGAGCCCCATGGAACTCTAACAGTTAGAGGAGTGAGTTGAGAGGTGTGTTGCTGCAGGAGACAGAGAATAAGTGAGGTGCTAGGTAGGATTCAATCCAGATAAGGGATTGATCAGGAATCCCAAGAAGAAAGAGCTCAGAGTGATCCACACTGTCAAAGGCATATGACAGGCCAATGATAATTAGGATAGAGGATAGGGTGGAGTGCTTGTCAAAGGAGATGAGGTTGGAGACATTCATGAGAGCAGTTTCTATGGAGTGACAGAAGCATAAACTTGCTTGTAGGGGATCTCGAAGGTTGTGGATTTCTAAGAAATGTGTACCACAGTCGAAAACAACCCTTTTGAGCACTTTAGGGTAGTGCTGAATGAGAGACACATTCTGAAAGTTAGCCGGTAGATTTGGGTCAGCCCCTTGTTTTTTTAGGAGAGTTATGACCATGACCATATGGAAAGTAGAGGGAAAGCAAGCAGAGTGTAAGGATAGGTTGAAGAGTTCAGCAAGGTGAGAGGCCAGTAAATGGTCAATATACTTGACTAGCTGAGGAGAAATGGGGTCTGATTAGGCACAAGAGGGGTTTTCCTTCATCAGTAGAGACAGGACATTTTTAGTATTATTGAGTCTAAAGTGGGAGATAGTGGCAGAGGATGATGTTAGAGTAGGTGGAGTGTACAATATAGGAGGAAGGAGCATGAGGAAGGTCAGAAGAGAGTCTCTAATTTTGGACATTTATACAGCAAAGGATGCAGCTAGGTCGTTAGCTGTGAGAATTGAGGTGATAGGTTTAGGAGATGTGAGGAGTGAATTTAGTGTGCCCTTTATTCAGCGAGGATGGTTGGAGTGAGAGTCAATGAGGGTGCAGTAGAAATCATTTTTCACTCTATCAAGGGAGGACTTCAGATAGTTCAGGGCAGAGAGGTAGTCTCAGGCCCTCATGCAGATGTGTATGCCTATATTTGCGCAGCAGCTGGCACATGTCTGTGTGGAGACAGCATGTGACTGGGGTGACTCATGGTTGAGAATGCTGAGACTTAGGGGTGAAAGTTAGCAGTGTCAAGTGAGAGGAGAATGAGTCATACAGTAGTGATTGAAAGCTGAAGAAGGCAGTGTTGGTGGAAGAGGCATCGGATGTGAAGGAGGAAAGTAGGAACTATAGGCCTGAGATAAAGAGAGAAATGGCAAAAGGTTTACATTTCCTTTTAGTAATAGTTGCAGCAAGTCGAGAGGACAGGTCAGAGGGTTGAAAGGATATGGTGGTGGAAACAATGGAGTGATCAGATAGGGATGGTATAACAGTGGTATTAGAGAGTGAGATGGAGATGAATAAGAGATCCAAAGTGTTAACCCAAGTGTGGATCGATTGGTTATGGATAACGTGGAGAGTATGGTCCCTACGAAAAGACTGAAGCTCAGATTTCTGAGAAGTAGTTGGAGAGAGAATGAGGTGATGTTTAGTGGAAGGGAGAATCAAGGAGTTACCCAAGTTTATCAAAGAATGGTCTAGTGGGACCAGGAGGGTGATAGTTGGAGATGATGTGAACCGAGTGAGGTGGAGCCATTGTAGAGATGGTGAATTCAAAAGTGGTAGGAGAGAACATGGCATTGGAGATTTCTTTGGCATTGAGGAAGGAAGAGAGTGGGTATCCAACACCGCCACCCTCTGTCAGTCAGATGAGCAGAGTGAATGAAGGATAGTTTGGAGTCGTGTAGAGCTGCAAAGGTGGCAGTGACAGATGGAGAAATCCAGATTTCAGTGATGGCAAGGAGGTCTAGCGGAGGAAACCTGGAATGAAAGTCGTCAGTGATAAAGGACGTTTTCTTGCATACAGACTGAGCATTCCAGAGTGAAATGTTCAGTTGATGTGGTAAGGAAGGGTACAGAAGTTGAGTCTCAGAGGAAGAGAGGCAATTTGGCCAGGTGTTAGGGGAGGTATGGTTAGCGCATCAGGTTTGCTTGTTGGAAGTAGGATGCGCAAGAGAGATGGACTAGTGGTAGTTTTGAGATGTGAGTTTTATGATAGGGATAAGAAAGGAGGAAGTGGTAGCATAATTGGTGAAAACCTAGGGAGAGGTGAGTAGGAAAAGCAGCAGGAGCAAATGCATTTTAGGTGATTACTCCAGTATGGAGAGACATCACAGTAATTAGCAAGCTGATAGTACTCACAGGTGCATCAGTGAGGAAGGCAAAAACATAGGCTCATAGGCAAAGAGGCCAAGAGCTGGTCAACAACTCGTTTTCATCCTTTACTGTTCCACCGGTAACTAGGATGCCCCTAAGGAGTTCAAAAGTCACAACACAGTCTGTCATCACTTGATCGTGTAGTCCATCAGTCGTTGGTCTCAAACATTTTTCCCTGGGGTTGCTAGGATGAGGCAATTTCTTCTTGATTGGTATTCCCAGAGGAGTCTCTTGTGGCCTTCAGCTGGAGTGTAGACCGACTCACAATGGCCACAGGAAGTGATTTCAACGATCCATGATGACCGCAGAAGTGATGTCATCAATCCAAGATTGCTGCATTGAGTGATGTCACTGATCCAAAATGTTACAGCCAGAAAGTGAAGCAACTACCCAAAGTGATGGCACACGCTCTTGTCACTTGATCACCTAGTCCATCAGTGGTTGGTCTCTGATTTTGTCCCTGGTATTGTTGGGATGAGGCAAGTTCTTCTTGACGGGGATTCCCAGAGGAGTCTCTTGAAGCCTTCAGCTGGAGTGTGTGCCAACACAAGATAAGTTTTAATGTTAAAGTTATAGTAAAAATGTTTGCTGTGAAGAAGTGGTGTAATCTAAGTTTTGCATTGTGATGGAGTTTGTATTAAGGAAAAAAATCCATTCAGATACAATGTTTCTACCAGAATACCCAGCCTTTGTAATCTTTACATTGCATTGCCTTCGGACTGAGTGTTTGTACTTTAAGATTGGCATTCCCAAAGTTTGCCATTAATTAATTGTTTGTCAATAGTAACTTCAACCGTTTATAAACACATGTTTTTCCACTGAAATATTTATATTTAATCTGCATGGTTATACAATCTGTGCCACTGTGTCCATGCACCCTTTTCCTATACTTTTTTTTAAAAAAATTATTGTTATCTTTTTCTATAAAGTTAAATTAATGCCATAACAGTGAATGGTCTTTTCTGTTCCAATTAAATCCTCTATTTTCTCATTTCCCCCTCCCTTTTCCTTAGCCAAAATGGTTCCAGTGTCCCTTAGCTATCATCCTTATTTCCCTAATGCCTCACTTCATCCTGACCTTTTAATTCAGTTTTCTCTTTACCCTCCTTTCAACATAATATTAGTTTATCAACTAAATCATATAGTACATTGGGTAGCTTAATACCATGAAGACTATACAACTCAGAAATGTGGCTATCCTTTTGAATTTGTTTGGTATAGATAAGAGCTTTCACCTTGGTACCACGGGATAGACATCATGAGAAAAACCTTTTTGTAATAGCTACAGTTATTTTTTTAAAATTGTATTTGTTTACACAAAAAAGGTATACATCGCAACAAAAACATACATTACTCTATACAATACATTAATATCCGAACATTTAATAAAACAGAGAAAGAACATGAAAAAATAATAATACCTAAAATACATGAATTACCTTTAACACTTTAAAGGATTTTTTAGTAGTGATTAAAAGAGCTGTATCTCTACCACTGTGAATCAATTTCCAACACTCATCATTGTTTAACCAATTGATTTCAGATACACAATTTAAAACCACTTCCTGTCTTAATGATTGGATAGCTTGACATTCTAGTCTCAGTACCACTGTCACACAATGTACATCGATTGCCAGCATGTATTTTCCTACTGTATTCAATTTCTCTTGCATATTTCAGATTAAGCCTGAATCTTTAGAACATTTTTAGGTAGCATCCATATGGGCATTTTTCTAAATATACTACGATAGCCCATAGCACTTGTTTTCATTAGCTAACTCTTTAGCTAACTCTGAATACAATGTTTAACTTCCTCTTTCATCACAGGTCAAAATCCTGTCCCATTCATATAACTTCTTCTTAACCATTTCTGGATTGCTAAATACATTTTATTTACTTAAGTTCAAGCAACGAGGGTCGGGTTTCTCAAGTTGTCACAACAGGACATGATATAATGTGTTTTCCTTGGCAATACGTATATTTCTATAAAGAGCGAAGGTCTTCCATTAGTGCAAATTCATATTTTAGTATCGCAAACGGGACACAATTCTGTAGGGACAGGGCTTTGCTCCAAAACGTATCTTCTAATGCCTACCAATTACGCTGATCAGTTGCAGGATTAGTATCTAGACCATTTACAAGTGCCAGAGTAACCTTTGCATAAAATGGTCTGCATATGAATGCAAATGGTTCCCCCTTCTTATGCATTCTTCTATAAAGGGCAGCACAACATGATACTATAGTCCTATAGCACATCCAGTCCTCGTTCCCCAATTTCCAGCAATAGCCTTTACTTTTTTCATAGTACTCTTGAAACACATAATGTTCATTTTAGATGAGTGGATTTTCAATTAATTGACAACAGTATAGGAAAGAAAACCTTCAATAAAACGTTGCAATCCTATTTGAGTGTGATCGTACAGGATGATATCATCTGCATAACTAAGCCAAGCAATTCTTTTAACTGCCTATTTGAGGGGGTTGAATGCTATAGGTTTACGGTATTCAACTATGTCTAAGACATACTAATTAAACAAGCAGGGGGCCAGGACATAACCCTGTCTAAGCCCCCAGCTAGTTACAAATTCACTCGCCAGTGTACCATTCATATTGAGCCTCACTCTTAATTTATTTATTTATTTATTTATTTATTCGCATTTGTTAAGCGCACAGAATCAGCCCTGAGGCATCGTGGCGCTGGTTACAGAATAGCGCTGGTTACAGGGAAAGCGCGTCTTAGTTACAGCATACAGAGGCATACATGCATACAGTTTGGGCAGTAGCAATAGTTAGCAGTGTGTGCCTGAATGGCAGTAGGTAGAGGAATTTTAGTTAAAGAGAGAGGTTTTGAGTTTTTTTCTAAACGCTGTGAGGGAGCCTTCTGCTCTTAGAGCGTGGGGGAGATTATTCCAAAGTTTTGGTGCTATGTAGGGGAAACCCAGCCCCCCGGCTGTAATCTTGTGGATGCGTGGTACAGTGAGTTGGTTAGTGTAGCAGAGTCTGGTAGGTCTGGATGAGGTCTGTCTGAGAATGGTGTCTGAGAGATATGATGGTGCAGTGTGGTGGATACATTTGTGGGTAGTAGTCAGTACCTTGAAGGTGATGCGTTCTTTGACAGGGAGCCAGTGAACTGATTGCCTTGCCAGTGAGATGTGGTCCCTTTTGGAGATGTTTAGTGCTGCTCTTAGAGCGTTATTTTGGGTGACCTGGAGTTTGTTTAGGTTTTTTTCAGAGGTGCCGGCTAGAAGTGCATTGCAATAGTCAAGTTTAGCGCCTATGGTAGCTCTTGCTATTGAAAGGCAGTTTTCTTTGGAAAGGAATGGTTTAATGGCGTTGATGAGTTTAGTGCTTAGTGCAGATGCGGAGACAATGGCACTAACTTGTTTGTCCATGGACAGGGTTGCATCAATGTAGACCCCTAGCGTTTTCACAGAGGATAGGACTGGGATAGTGCAGTTGTCGATGTTGAAATTGGCATAGCAGCTGTCTAGCCTGGCCAGTGTGGATTTTTGGCCGAGGATAAGGATTTCAGTCTTATCCCCGTTAAGACATAGGCCGTTAGTGGCCATCCAGGCTTGAATGGTGGCATATATGAGTTTTAGAGCTAGGGCGTCTTTGTGGTATGAGCCTGATAGAGGGAGGAGCACTTGGGTGTCGTCGGCGTAGTTGGTGTAGGCAATCCCAAGTGCATCAAGTTTCTCGAATAGGGGCTTAGTGAATAGATTGTAAAGCGTAGGTGCTGTACAGGAGCCTTGAGGGACACCGCAGTGTATTATGGATGGTGTTGCGCTCGAAATGTTTGAAAAGACTTTCATGGCCCTCCCTTCAAGAAATGAGGTTATCCAGGAGGTGGCTTGGTCAGAGAAATGTGCGGAGTGGGAGAGGTGTGAGGTGAGGGTCTTGTGGTCCACTAGGTCGAATGCCGCAGAGAGGTCGAGGAGAAGTAAAAGGGCGGGTTTACCTTTGTCCAATATCTTGGTTATTTGGTTTTTTAGGTCCAGCAAAGCAGTCTCTGTTCCATGACCTTTGCGGAAGCCTGACTGTCTGGTGCCTAGGATGGAGTTAGATTCGAGGTATAGTTGGATTTGGCTGTGTGCCACTTTATCTAGAATCTTGAGAAGGAAGGGGACAGTTGTTATAGGTCTGTAATTGTTAGGCATCGTGGGGTCGAGAGTGGGCTTTTTTAGAAGTGGGCGCACCCAGGCTTCTTTAAGACTGTCTGGGACAGAGCAGGACTTGAATGAGGCATTAATGAATGCGGTAATGATTGGGGCAAGTGGTTCAGCGCAGTCCTTGATTAATTTAGGGGGGCATGTATCGGCTTTGCAAGTCGATGGTTTCAGATGTTTCAGTATGTCCAGGACTTCTAGTTCTGAAACTTCTTTAAAGGCAAATTTGGGAATGTTAGTGGTTTTGCTATGGGATTGGGAATCTAAGTGTCGACTCTGTTTTGGCAAGGTATTGTAGTGGTTGCGGATTTTGTTTTGTAAGAGGTCTATTTTGTTGAGCATGGCGGCTTGGATACTGTTGCACCAGCCTTCATCCTTGATGATCTCGTCAGAGGAAGTGGGAGGCACTGTGAGCTCTTTAAAGATAGAGAAGAGTTCTCTTGAGTGGCACTTTGAGTCTAGTATTCGACGGTTGTATGATTCAGATTTGGCATTGAAGATGGCGGTTTTGTATTTTTTTGCAGTGACTTTGAATAAGTCTTTGGTGATGTCGCATGGGTTGGCCTGCCAGTTTTTAAGTGCTTGGCGCTTTTTGTCACGCAGAGCTTGGAGGTCCTCTGTGAACCATGCGTTTGAGTGGAAGGATTTTTTTTCTTTTTTCTCTTCTAGAGGAGCGATGGAGTTTATAGCATTGGTGAGCGTATCCTTGAGTATGTCTGCTAGGATGTTAGGATCTTGAGGGAATGTAGTTTTTCCATGCAAATTTACCAGATTATTCAATAATTCATCAGGAAGGCCCCATTGTTGCAATTTAGTCAAAAGCCAAGGCTTACTAACCTTATCAAATGCCTGTGTTAAATCAGCACAAGCAACATATAATGGAAGGGCAGCCTTTTGAGTCGTTTTCCCAGCTAAGGCATTAGCAATAAACTAATTTAACCCAGTTCTTATGCCCTTTCTAAACCGATTCGGAATTTAGATAGCCACTCTGATTTGACCAACCCTTCATCTTGTTCTTTAAGGATGAGAGTGGCAAAGATTTTGCTATCTAGGTCCCAAAGTGCACTAGGCAGATAATTTTCTGGGTTTGTTTTATTGCCCTTTTTATAGATTGGGATTATGTGTGTGGTTCTCCACATCTGAGGCAAGATTTTGGTTCTCCGTTTTTCATTAAATAGGGTAAAAAAAACAGTTGCCCACAATTCCGGGGCTTCTTTAAACACGGTTGAGAGACAGATGTTACATGATCTATGACTATGGAACCTCCCTTGGCCCAATATTGTAAAGGCAAGAAACATTATTCTTTAAGGCAAGCATACCGTCCTTATCACAGGCAGGTATAGCAAGGGATGAATATGATGTAAAAAGAAGATGGTGAGAATAACTAAAAACTGAACACAGACTCACCCAAATGCATCCATTAGACACGAAGCACAGATGCACTCACCATGAAGAAAATGCACTAGGTCAAATTTGATTTTATACATGAAGAATATTAATATTGCAACCATAAAGACATGAATAATACTAACATAAGCAATATATAAGTGGAATGCAAAACGTGTGTACAGCTCACTTACATAGAAATGTGATAGTAATGGGCAGCCATTTTTTCCAAAATGGAAGCCATACTACACTTCAAGTAAATGAAAGGCCTCAAGGCTTCACAAGAACTCAAAATAATGAATTTACTGAAATACAGATCTGAGTCAAGGTTACTAAGAAATTGGAGAGCGCCTGAGCACCACAGAGAATACACGAGATAAGTGTTAACAGGACGTAGATGGAATACTCACAAATTAAAGTCTGGAAAAGTAGAGCAAACCATTGTGGGCCAGGTGCACAGTACATTATAAGTCAGAATACACCATGAAGAATACACTCAACTGAGTCCCTAGGGGTAGAAGAGACCATAACATTTGCATTAATATTGGCTAAAATACTCTACCTCTCACCCCCTACTCCCTTTTGGCTCATGCCTTGATGACCTGTCAGTTGTCCAAAGTTTGGTCAGTGAAATACCAACCAATTAAAACTTCTGGTGACAATCCGCACATTACTTATTGTATTAATCAATAGTTAATGTAGTCTTGTTGTTATCAATTTTGAGTTGGTCTTAGGAGGAGCCATCAGTTAAGCATTATTCAATTAAAAGTTTAACCTACATAGAAAATATATGTAGTTCATTCCCCTAACCAATCCGCTTACCCCTTAGATTTCATATCACTAAGACATCATTCTGGTTTTTGATATAAAAGATGTTGTTTTGTATGAAGAACTCTGAAAGTAACAATCCTTTGTGTGGATGCTGTCCCTGCTTTATTTTGGATGTTAATAAAGCTGAGGTTTGCCTTTCACTTTATCTATTCCAATTACTGACTCTTAGGTTTTCTGACTCCTGATTCTCTGCATAAATCTGGGGTTTTCCAGGCCATCGTTATCACACTTTGTTACTCAGACAATTTGGGCCTGGAAACTAGGCATTGGACATTTTGATAATTATTTTAGTTGATAGCAAAAGATATCCATTTTAATGATGATTCATGAAATCTACTGTGTAATTTAGCCTTTTTTTCATATCAGGTTTGGCTCCCAAATTATGGTGTTGGTTTACCACCTGCTTCCCTGATATGAACAGTTAAATTATAATTATCATTCTTTATGATAGAGTACTGTTTGTCCTGATGAAGAATGTATATAATTTGAAATGTGTAAACCATGTACTGTCTAGAAAAATGTTGATTTTTGAAATACATGCTAATGAATACATTACTAATGCTATATGTTGTTGTTGCTAACACTGCATACCTAATGTATTTATTTTATATGTGGTAAACTGAATAACTTTTTTTATTGTTAATGTGTCACAGTCAATTATTTGACTTTAGACATAATACAAAATACATCAAACATAAGAAGAATTTAACATATTGAACATATCATATCTACAGAAAATTTAATAAACAAATCACCTATTCCAACCCGTCCTCAGGGGTATTCATTATGCAAATCAAGCAGTTTCAGCACCTCTATAAGTTCAATTGATAGAAAGGTTTGATGCCCTGAGGACAATCGATACCAAAATTCCATTGTCTGTAGACACCTCTGTTCACTTACAAATCGACTAAACGACAATGTCATTAGTTCTCTTGCCCCTTGACCTTCAATCATAAATGGAACAGAGACTGTCGGATATTAGTTTTACAGATAGGACACAGTTCTTTCAACGGCCTTACCTTCAATTTGGCAGTAAGTTTAACCGGGACCTTAATAATAGATGTATTCCTCTACTATCTGGAAACATATTCCGATAGCTAGGCAAAACCCGAAAAAAGGTTTATCGAGAATAGAGAGGCTACCATGAAGCCATAAGAGGCACATCACATCAATAGTTCTTATCCTGTCCTTCTCATTTAATACTCTCCACCATTCTTATAATATTTGCCAGAATAGTGATTTCATTTCTAGACTTTTCATAAAGGCATTTGATAGTCTTATTTCGTCTATGTACAGACATTTTTTCTGAGGGATTTTGATCAGCATGTATAGTTGCAAGAGTCTCCACTCCATAGTGGCCCTGAGTGAGTTTAAACCCAACACATAGCAGAGCGAGACTATTGGGAGGGACAAAGGTAAACCCAAGACCTTCTTCCAGAGCCTTCCATCCAGACAATCCCAATCAAGATTCCATGCCTGTGATTCAATGCCCATGCCATATGTCTAGGTAGGTATTACTTTACCTTTATAGAACTTTATCAGGGGAGTCAGTGAGAATCCCAAAAAATTGCTCTTAATGTTCTTCATCTGAGACCAATTGGTCTATCTTGGCTTTCAGCCTATCCCCCAGCAACCTCACATTCAGATATGCTGCAAGTCCCAAAGCCCAGATATGTCGTTTCCAGCACTGGTCCAATCATTTTAGACTCCATAAACCACCTAGACACATTGCCTTTCTTTTTCCGATTACCAAACCTCATTGTGTGAGTCTTACCAGGATTCATCACCAATTAATCAAATGCATACTCACTCATCGCCCCCAACAATTGATGGATTCCTCAGGGAGCGAAATCAAGGAGCAAATCATCATCAGCGTAAGCCCCCCAACTGATCTTCTGCATGCCAATTTATGGACCCGCAAATGCATGTTTGCTTGGCACACCATTTAAATCCACCAAGTATAAGTTGAAGAGACAGGGAGCATGTATGCATCCCTGTCTCACTCCCCGCTCTGTACATATTGGTCTTGTGCGATGTTCCAGTTTGTCCAATCTAACTTGGATAATGGTGTGTTGATGCAAATGTATAAAAATTGCCAATATCCTAATGCTCCATGCTCTCAGTTTTTCCCACCGCTGATTTCTTTTAACAGTATCAAGGGCTTTGGTGAGATATATAAAAGCCACATAGAGGGGAGGGTTGCCTTCCTGCCATGCGTTATTCATAAGCATATTCACTACTAACCCATTAAGGGTTGTTACCATACCTCACCTGAAGCCAATCTGAGCTTTATCCAGTTTTCCAATTCCAATAACACTGCACCAGCAACAATTTTACTATGTGCATCAAGGAGAGTGAACAGACGGTATCTGTTAGAATGCTCTTGATCACCCTTCTTGTGAATGGGAATTATTACAGCAGATTTCCAGCTCTCCGGGCATTGCCTCATCTCAATGATATTCTTAAAGAGAAGGTATACAATTGTGGTCCAGGTCTCCGACTCAGCCTTTAAAATAGAGTTGGATGGCCCATTAGGACAAGCTGCCCTCAAGCTACATGATTTTTTATTAACTTTCCCACAACAGCCAGGGAGACACACTGAGAGCATGGAACATCTAGGGATACACCAACTACATCTCAGGCGATTTCACTGAAAAGAGATCTAAAATGTGTGCACCCTAGATCTTCCAACACACAATTACTTTCACAGATAGATTGCAATACTTTCCCACCATTTTTTAAGGACCAGACATTATGGTTATTCTTTGTGACAAGATTTTCTAAAATTAATTCCCACTGACATTGTAATTTTAGGTACCTGTTGGGGCGATTCCAATGCTGGTACGCTTCAAGCATTGTTTTCTTCTACCTTAAAAATTTGACATTATAGATGTTACTCTTATTTAAATCTCTAAGATTTTTTCTCAGTTCTTTTTGCATACCCTGGTGACTTGATCAAATTGGTATTTATCATTAGACACAATTTTAATCCCTTCCATTTGGGGTTTACCCAGATCCCACAAAAAGTGTCTAAATGTATCTGATTGTCATGCTAATCTTAATTGCTGAGCTGATTTAGCGGATAAGGACTCTTTCATATTTTTATTTAATCCTCTCCCATTTCTACTAAACTTGACCAATATATTTTCTCCCTCATTCACCAAAAGATCTATCTGTTGCCCCTTGGCTACCGAGTATCCCCCATCCAGCATTCTGCCAATCAGCATATTATGATCACTTATCTAGGTTGGTCTTAACCGCATCCCAGTACAGCAACCAAATAGGTCTCTGGACAGGATTATGTAATCAATAACTGATTTGGTCTGGTAACTTACCCAATTATAAGCCGGGGAAGATCTCCCTCACATTCCCATTACAAACATCCAAGTCCCAATTATCAAAGAACTTAAGCCACTTCTTACCTTTTTCCCCAGCTAAACCAATTCCATACTGGGTATGTTGTAGATCAAGACAATATGAATGTAGGTCTCCTACTATTAGGATGCTTGTAGCTTCTCCCAGACCCACATCATGTGCCAAAGTTTCAGCTATAGATTTCAAAAAATCATCCAGCTTGGAACAGGCAGGGTTATTTTTTTAAATTATTTTTAAAATGATATAGTTTATACATACACTTTTCATTTAAGTTACATAGACCATTTCACATTATTTACAGATTACAAAATACAAAGCGCAACATCGAGGAAAAGAAAAAGAGCAAAAAAAAAAGAAAATAAATAGAGGAAGAAAAGAAAGAGAAACCAAAGGAAGGTTATTTTAAGTAGCTTGGGTCAGCTCCAAAATATTATCAAGAAATTGTGCAACTGTGTGTATCAGCTTATTATTTTGTCCTTGAAGGAGTTTTAGCCATCTGGAGTAACCTTGTTCCTGTTGTTGAGAAATCTTAAATAGATCTCCAAAGAGGTTTTTCTTGTCAACTAGTGCATGGCATATCATGATTAGATGATTCAGAGACTCTGGTGTCTCTTTGTTCTTGCAGAAGCGACAGAAATGTTCCTCTTTTGGTAGCTGTCGAATTTGAGATAGTCTTTGTCTGGTTGGTACGATATTTAATCGTATTTTCATGAAAATTGTCTGTATAGTTAGGTCCGGAAATAGTTTCAAGCAATGTGGAAGTTCATTCAATGCTCGTATGTCAATCAGGCATTGTAGGTTCATTAAATAACATGCCTTCTCTGCCATTGTTTTGGACCAATCGTTATGCTGTAGCTTGATTTATGCATGCTGTGGACGGTTTATCAGCATTTCCTCCGTAATATCTTCCTTTGCCATTTGGTTGAACAGTTCGATCTTCCATGCTTTCCAGGTGGTATTATGCATTGCTTGTGGTGTTATTTTAAGGATTTGCATCACTGGGATTGGATCTTCGTTTATGACCTTACGGAGAAGATTAAGCTGCTTCCCGCGCACTATTGAGGCTAGTGATTATAGGGCTACCTCAAAACATATTCTGCTCATAGGAAAGTTCCTTGGGAGATGGAAGATTTTCTGCCAGAATGCTGCTTCAAGCTTTTGCCAGTTAATATTGGTAGCAGTGATCATAGTGTCACTCCCATAGGTAATGATGGGAATTACCTTTTGCCGGTAGAATGCTATTATTGGTTTTGCAGAAAATTTTCCATAGCGCCTTTGTAGCATCACTCCTTGGCGTGCCAGCATTTGTATTTTACCTTCCAGACAAGTCACCCAATCTGTTTCTTCCTTTGTTGATTTAGTAATACCCCAAGATATTTAAAGGAAGGGACTATGGCCCTCATTACGACCCTGGCGGAAAGTAACTGACCTGACCGCCATAGCGTAAATAGCGTTTCCGCCATTGCACGATGGAGTAAAGTGCGGCTAATTCTGACCCATCGGGCACGAGCATTACGCCATGGCGGAAGTGCAAAGTCCGCGATGGCGGAAATGTCCCCAAAACGCCCCTCACCGCCGTCGTACGGCGCCCTAGGTGCAATTCCGCCACCCATCATAGCGGTCACCGTAATGAGCGGTAATCGCAAAATACGGTGACCGTAAATATACGGAAACGGAAGTAAAAACATGGGGCCGGAACGGGAAACAGCACGCCGTACACCTATAAAATCAGAATCCCAACACAACCATTAAAAATCCGACCCTGAGACACATCCCAACCCGTTAGCCACCCTAGTTAAAACAATCAAAATGGGAAAAGTTGCTAAAAAAGCGTGCGACCGCAAGCGGCAGGTCCACTTCTCCCATGAGGAACTCACCGTGCTCACAGAGACCCTCCAGGAGAATGCTGCCGTCGTCTTCTCGACGCAAATGACCAGGACGGCACTTGCGAACAAGAAGGCCATATGGGCCCTGGTGGCACAGCGGGTAAGTGCGGTGGGGACCGCACCCCGCAACCCACAGCAATGCAGAAAGCGATGGGACGACTTGCGGATACGCGTACAGAGCATACTATCAGCCAACCGTAACATTGCCACAGCTACCGGGGGAGGATCGGAATCACCCATCAAGTTGACCCCCTGGGAAGAAATCTGTGCCTCCACCATTGGAATGGAGAGTATAGAGGGAGTCGGAGGGATGGAGAAAGGAGTGCAGACATCCGAAGAATCAGGTAGGTGGGCCAAATAAAACAATGCTAAATCCACAATGTCCAATCATGTGAAGTACCATGTGTCCACATAGTGCAACAGAAACACATGTCCAGGAGAACGTCCACATACATTGGCCTGATAGCGCACTTTAAAAGTCACATTAAATACATAAATAATTAAAAATCCTAAAAACACCCTCTACACGTGCAGCATGCACACCCTAACTGCAGGCTGCAAAACAACTGCATCCTCAATCCACACAAAAATGAAACCACCTCCAAGGCCCTGACCCAAATTACCCTCAGGTACCACCCCAATGCATGTGATACATTGCCATTCCAATTTCCACAGACCCATAAATAACGCTCGCCCTCCTTTACTCCACCACAGGGTCCGATTCAAACGACGAGCTTCAGGACACCCCTACCAGCACACCTGCAAAGAGGGCCAAGACCAACGGCCAAAGACCCTCCACCTCAGCTGCACGGATCAAGACGCGGCAGCAGCACAAATCAAGTGGCAGCACACAGGAGGGGACTTCAACAGGCACCCCAGCAGCCAGCATGCCCACAACAGCAGCACCACAGGTCCCCCCAATGGATGCCACAGAAGGCACTGCTTCTGGTGGCAGCAGCACCATAGGTGACACTGCATTAATGGCAGCATGCTCCGACACAGAAAACGGTGCTGTCGATGTAGGACCCATCCATGACCTGTCTCAATCCCCCTGTTTGTTTCATCCCGTACACCATGAGGATACCACGCAGGGGCACCCACAAGACGACGACTGGCCATCCCCCACAAGCCCTGTGGCAAGGCAACATGAGGTGATCAGCCCCTCTGTGACACCACCGCAAATGGGCATGGCCCAGCAGAGGCAACAGTCCCTCGACCAGGTGATCGTGCAACAGCAGCAACTGGCCACGCTCCTCAAGGAGCATGCTGATGAATGTGGGGGTTCTAAGGCAGCCATAGAAACATCTACTGAGACACTTAGGGCACAAATGGAGCGAAGTACAGAGACACTAAGGGTACAAATGGAGAGAAGTACAGAGACACTAAGGGTACAAATGGAGAGAAGTACAGAGACACTAAGGGTACAAATGGAGAGAAGCACCGAGAGCCTGAGGGGGGAACTGCATGCGACGTCCAAAGACGTATGTGGTGAACTTGCCGCTGTGCGCCGTGTGCTCACTGAGCTCTCACAAACCCTTAGGGACATGCATGGACGTGAGCAGGCAGAGACATCATCCGTTGCAAGTTCCGTCCAGGGCAGCCCCCAACGTAGATCTGGGAGGAACCTGCGCTCCACAGGCAGGGGTGCCCCTGATACCCGGAGAGGGGGCTTGCAATAGCGTCTGCCCACTGACAATGAGCATCTTTGGACACTGGTGTTCGGGGGGGAGGTAGGAGGGTGGAGGGGGGGCGTTGGGCTTTCTTGGGTGGCGGGTCGATGGGGTGTGTAATATAATTTCACATATGCTATAAACATTTCATAATCATCCAATGAGATGTGTGGACATTGATCTTTGTGTACGAGGCCTTTATAGGCGTACAGTCCACATTGTGCATGTTCCAGACACACACAGTGCCACAAGTCCCGTGTCCATGTATCAGCCACCAGGCGTGAGTGCTAGAAGCATGAATCTATGATATTCTGACGAATTTCACAGGCCTCCTGTGCCTCGCGGACTCCTTGAGGTGCTGCCACATCCCCACCCTCATCATGACCATCTTCAGGTGCTTGCAGTTCTGCGTCAGGGGGCATGGGCACATTTCTACGTACGCACATGTTGTGTAGCATGACACATGCCATGACCATCTTTGCAACCTTCTCATGGCGGTACAGGAGTGCCCCGCCAGACCTGCTGAGGCAGCGGAAACGAGCCTTCAGTAGGCCGAATGCCTGTTCTATGACTACACGGGTACGTGAGTGGGCATGGTTGTAGTCCTCCTCATGCTGGTTCTGTGGGTTCCGGAGTGGTGTAAGGAGCCATCTCTTCAGTGGATACCCGGCATCACCTGTATGTGGACAATAAAGGATGTTTGTGGAATGACATTGCTACGTACGCATCCCCCCCCCTTCCTGCCATGTCATTGCCGCATCACATACCCCACATTATCATGCATGAAATGAGACTCACCGAGTAGCCAGGATCTGTTCCCTGCGTGTCGCTCCATGTAGCGTGGTATTGTAGAGTTCCTCAAGACCATAGAATCATGGGTTGATCCAGGAAATCGGGCACAACAATGTGTAAAGATCCTGTTGGAGTCACACACCATTTGTACATTAAGAGAATGATATTGTTTCCGGTTGCGGTACTGGACCTCCATGGCATGTGGGACAACCAATTCCACATGGGTGCAGTCGATGGCACCAATGCAACCCGGTATGCCGGCAAGTGCATGGAATCCCACTTTTGTGTTTGTAATCTCCTGCTCCGAGCGTGGTAAAGAGATGTAGTCGTCTGCGTGCTTCAGGAGGGCATCGAGCACTTGCAATAGTGTCCGTGACAACAGTGGCTGTGAAATGCCATGCAACTGTCCGACTGTGTGCTGGTATGTGCCTGTGGCCAGGAAGTGGAGTACAGACACCACCTTCAGTAGGGGTGGGATGGCGGTTGGGCTATCTATCATGCTGACAAGGTCAGCGTGTGTCATGTTCACAATGGCGGTTATGGTGTCCCGGTCCAAACGGTAGAGGGTGTGGATCTGCTCAGCAGTGAGGTTGAACGGATGAGCTCGGAGGCGTGGGATTGCGGGCTGCCTGCGTGGTGGTAGTGGCTGTGCTGGTGGGCCTTGCTGGCCCTGCCTTGCCCTCCTCCTCCTCCTGCGTCTCCTCTGTGCGGCCGGTTGTTGTAGTAGTTGGTGTTCGTCTTCTTCTTGAAGATGGAGTACTTGCAGTGCTATCAGGTCCCCCAGGGCCAACATCGCTAGTCCTGCCGGTAGCATTTTGGAGTGGGTGTGGTTGTGGGAGGGGGTTGGGTGTGCAATTTATGTGTTTTCAGGCTGTAGAGCCTCCACCTGTGGTGATTCATTCCACCTGTGCCAGCTGCAAACCCCTTTGGGCGAGCACGTCCCGCACACAACGCTGCAATTTGACGCATGGCATCTTGCTATTACAATCATGTATTTAATCCCGATGGCAGTGAAATATTGGTTTATATGTTCATTCTGCTATGGTCCCATTGTTTCACATACTATCTTTGCAGTCGCGAACAAACTTGTGAAGGGTCAGTGGAATGTAGTACTCGATTAATGGTGGACCCTCATGCAGCACTGTACCGAGGTTCACCGACGGGCGGGGCGTCCCATTTGTGAGTGAAGCCAGTTGCCATTTTCACACACTGCCGCACTACATGGATGAATTTGTGATTTCTAGCGGTCAAAGATGCCTTTTCGACGTGATGTTGCAAATGAGGAATTCGAAGGACAGCGCTTTCGGTTTTCAGCTAGCGGCGAGGAGACGCCCACAGGTCTGACTGCAAATATAACGTTCTATTGTTTAATGTCCTTGGGACAGGGGCCATGGCGAGAATGCAATGATTGATATGAATAGTATGGGATGCGCAATAGCGTAGTGGACGATAAGGCAGGACGTTCCCAAATACATGTTACTTCACAACACTAGAATTCCGGGCTGGAGCACAGTGGATTTTGCAGACTGCATTACGCACAGACTCAATGGAAATTTCAAATGTTATGTGAGCAAATAATCAGGCGTTTTTATACCGGGATGAGGGAATGATGTATGGATGCATGGACAGATGATTTAATTGAGAGTTTGCCATGTACATGGCTTTTTGGAATCTATCCCCTTCAGATGCAGAGCTGCCATAGTGGGACCATAGTGGGACCATCGTCTATCTGCCCTTGTTGAACCCTCCCTGTCTCGACGCGCCTTCAAACACTTGTGTCTATGCACGTTACTAATCCCATCTAATGGATTCTGTTTTAACAGACGCATGCACACAAACACTCGTTTGTAATAGTGTTTTCACCTCGATTTATATAGTTATGATTCGCAAGTGATTTTTGGGTGGAAATAATCCTTTTGAGTGGGCTAGCATGCATATGGCTGTAGATTTAGTGTGATCATTGAAGTGAGTAATACAAATGAAGTTCTGATGCCCATACTATTCTTTTTCATTTCATTTGGGTGACAGGTCTCTCCTCCCCTTTTGCCGCTGCCATCTGTATGCCACTCCTGCAGATGGCTTTTACTCCCGACACCTGCTGCTTCGAGTTAATCAGTGGAGCACCATTACGATCTTATGGGACGATCGCCAATGGGCCACATGCCCTTACGCAGTACTAGTGGCTAGGAGCAACATATCAACCTTTCAGCTGGACTAGTGCCTACCTAATGGGACGGCCCTGCGGTTCTAGGCGCTTCCATGTTGCCTTTTTGAACGTGAATGTAGCCCCTGTGTACCATGAAGGAACAGGGCGTCACACAAGAAGAAGCTGGTCATTTATTGCGGATGCAGGCCACAGTAATGAGAAATATTTTGGAGTTTATGACCTAATAGCTGTATGGGCTTGGTGATTTTGATGTGCATTAAATTTTTATTCTGATATTAACCGTGTAGCGTTATTCTTTGCAAGTAATGTAGCATATTCCTATTTGTGGAGCGATGTATTGTGAGAAGATCTGCATTGGGTTCCGGCTTCTGAGTATAGTTGCGTGGTACTGTACTGGCCGCGTTTGCCTACGAAGCCCAGTAAGGTCAGGGATAGGGGCTGCCATTATGACTGTTTTAATGATGTCATGCTCAGGGGCGGGGGATTAGCTTTTGTGTAACAGATGCCGGTCAGCCAGGTGGATTGGTGGAATGATGTGATTATCAGAAAATGGCTGGTCACAGGTGCCTGTGTTTGCGTGCGTTTCTTGGAGGGAGACTGAGGTCATGTCCATTGGAATAGCTTCTGTATTCGTGCCATCTGTGCCCTGCAGCTCCCATTGGCCCCTCTTGAGATGAGCCTGGCTGCTCAGTCACTCTGCCAACTTGTGTGGTACATGCTTATGCTGATGGTTGGTTTGTTTACTGGCAAGAGTACAGGGCTGGTGCAGTCTCCCTCAGGATACTGCTTTGAATGTTGCCTTACACTGGTGTCAAGCGATGGGGGCCTGTTGTTGTTTTGTCTCATATTTCAGTTCATATTGCTGTACTTGAACCTTCACATGCCTGTGCTGCATCAGTACGGCAATGGTGACATGCCAAATATGGATGGCCACTCACAAGGCACTTGGAGCCCCTACATTCATTTGTTCGTTGGCATGCATGGGTGACTTGTACATTTCACTGGTTGCATTGTGTAACTTCATTGCACCTACGAGGAGTTGTGCAATGTGGGCAGGGAGTGGTGTACAGGCACTCAGTAGGGCCATTTACGGTTGGTTCACGATGCCGTAATTCTCACCATGGCGGAATGGTACTTTCCGCCATGCTTGATGGCGTTAAGTAAATGTCCGCTAGGGTCAGAATTCGCGTACCGTTGCGCCATGGTGGTAATTACGGTTTTGCATGGCGCGCGTGCGCGTACTTGGTGCAGTTAGCGTTGGCGTTCACTACGGTGTCGCTAATGGCATCGTACTTTACGGTGACGGGTCATAATCGCACCGAGCGGTATTCGATGGCGGTATTACATTTCCGCCATCGTTTTCCGATTTCCGCCAGGGTCGTAATGAGGGCCTATGTCCAGCACTTTTTTGTCTAGTATGAAGTTAGTTGGTCTATTTTGGTTAGAAGACTTGTGCAAATTGGTTAATGCCATGATTTTGTTTTTTTTGTTATTGATCTGGAGTTCGTTATTGGTCATGTATGATTCTGTCATACATAAATTCCCCTGTAGCCCAGATGGCGTTTTAACTAGGAGTACAATGTCGTCAGCATACATAAGGTATGTGATCGGGGTTGAGTTTATCTTCGGCGGGTTGAGGTTTGCAGAGTCAATATTCATGCAATAGTTAGCAGTGTACAGGTTATAAAGGGTCGCCGCTAAGGGGCAACCCTGTTTTAAGCCATTCCATGTTCTTATGGGCTCCGTAGTTGTTCCTTCTTTTGTTAGCCTGATCGAAATTGTCGTGTTGGAATATAATAGTTTATTCGATTCACTGATTTCTGGAGGGCAATTCCGTTTGGCTAGTTTTTCCCAAAGGATCGACCTGTTTATGGCATCAAACGCCATGTGTAGGTCTATAAACGCTGCACAGACAGGCACGTTGTTTCGTATGGCTTTGTGTTTTAACAGATTTAGAATTAGGAGATTTACATTGGTTCCTACGTTCGCATTGAAGCCGGTTTGCTGGCTATCAAATCGGTTTGAAGCTTTCGCCCACATAGTCAATTTTTGGAGCAGGTACAAAGCAAACACTTTTCCCAATGGATCTAACAGGGCAATGGGTCTGAAGTTGGCAGGGTTATCTCTGTCGTCCTGTTTATAAATTGGGATCAATACTGCTTTGGTCCATGTGGTTGGTAATAGCTTGACTGTATTAATTAGAGTTAGTATGAGATCCATTAGGTTCGCCGAAGTCTCTGGGCCACGTTTCAGGGCAGCATTGGATAGCCCATCGGGTCCGGGCGCTCTGGAGGAATTTAATTTGACAATCATTTCTGCAAATATATGCTTCTCCCAGGAGATCGTCCATTGATTTGAAATTGGTAGTATCTCCCTATTTTCGTCACTATTCCGTAGTTTGTAAAGGTTAGAGAAATGTATGATCCAATTCTCTTGGGTGACATTAGATACCATCGAATGTTGCTGTTGGGCATTGTTGTTTAGCAGGTCCCTTAAAGATCTCAAATTCTTATTTCTGAGTGTTTTAAGCATAGCTTCAGCATCCGTTTGCTGCAGGGCCATCGCATTTGATTTATTCCAATTTCTGTATGCTTGCTTTGCTTTCCGAAAGTTTTCCATGTTTGCTGGAATTGGATCTTTTCTCAATTTTCTCAAATTTTGGTGCAACAGTTTTCTTTTTTTAACTATTTCCTGGTTATAGTAGTGTTGGTGGATCGGTTTCTCTATAGCAGACTTGTGTTTTTGGAAAGGGAGTAATACCCAATCGTAATTTATTTTCTGTTCGTCTGGCAAGGGTGTTTCTTGGAAGACCTGCGGAATGGTGGCAAAGGCGGGGTTATAATAAAGATCGAGTGCTACCATGATCCTTTGCAAATTGTTAAATACTTATCCAATTTGGTTGCTAGGAAGCCATAATATGAGTTTGTTAGTTTCACCATTTTTATTATCTTTGAATTTCTTGAGACAGTAATAAGTCCACCCAACAGGCTGCCGAGATTACTATTAGTCACCAGTTGGCCTATTATGGTGACACCATCAAGCTTAAGTTCAGTGGGCAACCATGTTTTTTGCAGTGGGATTAAATCAAAGGAGCCAAAAAATGTTGTTACTAGTACTCTTATTAGTAAAGCTTCTGTACCTGCTTGTGTTCCATCTTAGGACATTAAACACATTATTCACTAAAGCAATGCATTATTTCCATTAAGCTTTCGAAGTACTTTGGTCAGAATCTCCGTCAATAAAGGCCACACTTTGCTCTTACTATTCCCCATGTGATCATTCCAATAGCCTGCCCATGATTTCTTTTACCCATCTCTGTCAGACTATGATCCAACCCTCCATTTGCCTGATGTTTCCTCTATTTGGTTTAATAGTGGAGATTTTAAAGCCCTTTTTCAAAAATACTCCTCCTGCTGACAATGAAGCATTCACCCTTAAACGCGACTGAAGACCAATTTGCACTATATTGGTTGTGTTATCATACAGAAAGTGTATATAGTCTATGGTTGAGTAGATAATAGAAATGGCCCTGGTACATTATTCACTATCTCAAGATAGACTGTCTATTTAAGATGGGTTGCTTTCCTGAGTTTGTCAGATGCTTCAACCAAACATGTGGACATATGAGGAAAGAGGTTGAAAAGTCCTCATTACTTGTTGAGTCTTCTCCTTTGTAAATAGCTTCCTTTTCACATTCATTCCTCAAGCTCTTTACTGGAGGGCTTTGCTGTGAAGTCATTAACTTTGAGGCATGTCAGTTTTGTGTCAAACTTGCCTCAATTTGTATTTGCATAATGGTGGACACTTCGGAGGTAACTGAACTTCTGTTCCCGGGGTCTTTTTGAATTTGTTTATCCCCATTATGAAAATCGGAGCCCATCATTCTGGGGGTAGTTTAGATGTTTTCATTGTTTCATTTTTTTATAGGTCCGGCTGTACTTCCAAATGCCTCCGGCCTACCTGTGTTTGCACATTTACACTGGGCTTCGTATTTTTATGTCTGTTATTATAATTTTTCCCTTTCACAATCATTGCATTGCTTCCCTCTATTTACTCGAGTAATTAAGTTAGCGTTATCTGAATCCTCAATGGTCTCACACACTGAGGTTTGTATGGAGCTGTCGCAGTGCAAAGCCTTGGCACAGTCAATTTTCTCAGATCTTTTCCTGGGAGCATTGTGCTTACTTGTTAATCATCGTTGTCTTTCATCATCAGTTTCTTCTCCCCCTGCATCCGGGAATTGGTCCTCATCGAGTCTCATGTCCTCAGATATATCCAGTTATCGCAGGTACTTTCTCGAGCCCTTACAATATTCCCCTGTTTATTATTTCTTTTCTTATTTTTCTTTATTCACACATTCATCTCAGGATATTGCCTGGATATTACTTTCCACCACCACCAAATCTGCCACAGTTCCAATAGGCCCATCTCCCCCTGTGGCCAATGCAGCATCAAAACCACCATTTAGTGTTTGTTCAACTTGAGCAACTATGACTCCAGATTCTTTTACCCTCCAGACTGCATTCGTTGAGGGGTTTCCTAGCAGTTTCCCTAGTGATTCACCAGTAGCTCTTTTAACTGGAACATCAGCTGACCCAGCCCTTGTTTCATTCAATATGAGGCGATTAATGAGTAGACAGTGGTGTGTTTCTATCGTATTTGAGAGCCTTTGACTTTCTGATTAGAATCCTACAGGGAAATGTATGTTTTTGTTTGATAGAATGAGTTTGCGATACACAGTTTTCACATCATGTCTTCTCACATGTTAATAGTCAGCTGTATTTCACTTGACTGTAAAACATTTGCAGAAAGCTCATATTCTCATATAGGTTAACAAAAGAGATCAAACATAAATTCAATGCTGATATCAATGGTGCCGTCAGCTTTGCTCTTTCATCCATATCTTTTAATGTTTCATGTAGTCCACCCCATGCTTGACTGTCAAGCCTGTCCATTGAATTGAAAGTTAAATGTTCAGTTAGGATCAAAGGCCGGATCGCCCACAAGGTCAAACCCAACCATTCCCATGGCCTTTATCTCACTAATGCCAATTACAGTGGAGTTCTGATCTTTTCGGATGTTCAATTCACTCTCTCCACAATTGGTAATACTTCCAGGAGACTTCTATCAGAGGCTCCCAAAATAGGCTCCAACTTACCCTTTCTCTCAAGATTCTTATCAATTGTAGACATTGATCCCAAATTTAGGAAGAAATCTTTCATTTTTTTCTGCAATTTAATTCCTGGAACGTTGAGTTCAGTATGCAGGAGAGGGAATTGAAGGTTAGACTCAGTGTGCAATTGGGCTTTAGTTTTACCTGTATTTTGAATATTTGTTTCTGATGAAATCAGAAAAAACTCCACAATATCCTCTGGGTCTATCGAAGGATGAACTGTAACCTTCTCGGATTTAGTGACGTTTTGTACTACTCCCTTTGGTGTCGATGTGGAGGTGGGTATCCAATTTCTACGACTTGAATTATTGACAGACGGCAACTTTATTCCACTGGCTTGTTCAAATCAGTCTTTATTTCGATTTGACAATGGTGGAGATTCAGCCACCTGCTCTACCCCAAACACTGAGGAGGCTAACAAAGCTAATACTGGGACCAATTGCTCCAAATGCTCCATCATTACGTTGATACGGCAGTTTGGTGTGCTGGGCATTTTTTCCGTTTGTTGTTGTTTGCCGTCAATACCACTTGGCTGTGTACGCTTAATGGATACTGGATTTGTGGAGGCGCACTCAATGTTATAAAGTTAATTGTGATAGTATATTGCAATTAAATAGTTCTTGAGTTTATCTTATGGGTGCTCCCAATTAGTAGAGTGCTACCTCTACTTGAACAAATGTGAAAAACGAATGGTACAACGATAACCTTGTTGTGTAAACTGGGGCACAGCACAGGGCAAAACAAATTTTGCTACTCAAATCAATAAAACATTTTTAGAATATCCCGGTTCAATTAGTTATTCATTTTGTGCAAATTCATTCATATTCATTCATATTCCACATCCTTTATATGAAAGAAAACATTTATTTTTGTATTTCACACATGTCCTAGTAATAAAAATCAAAGTTATACATCATAAACAAGGTATTGACATATTAATCCATATGTTTTTACAAAACAAGTTACAATTACATCTTTTACAGATTTTTCATATGTTTCCAACTCTTGTTTGTTCCCATGATCCAATAATCCTGATAGGTCTCCCATAAAGACATAGATCGGTATATCTATATTACTTAATTTGTAAAAAGTTTCATTAATCAGATTAAATACACTAATAGTGGCTCTGTTCAAATAAACTAACCTTGGAATTCGTCTCCCTCTCTCAGGAAAAGCTTGTTGCCCTTACAGGGTAAATTTCAAAAGGCTGTCGAATGAAGATAGAAAATGTTTCATTCTTGAGTGATCTGAATTAAGAGAGGCGGTGGTGCGCAGAGGGACCAGTCGCTGTTTAAGGCGCTGGGTCCCCCTGCGTACCACCAAATTAATACAAGTTCTAAGTGTGGGGCGTTATTTTTAAGATAACAGGTATCACTCACCACTTGTGGAGTACTCCTGTCTGTTGGTAATAGCTCCTATCTTCTTTGATTGTCGCTTCGATTTAAGAAGAACCCTGAAAATAAATCATGTGTGGTCCTTTTAAGTTTAACTAAATATAGTTAACATATTTAGATTTGTGTTTTTGTTTGATGTGCCACTGGATTGAATCATTTCATACCTTTTGAATATGCACGATCTAGTTTACTGCTGCCAAGTTGTGCTAGTCTTGTAGTTCTCGGAGGGTTAACGGTTGACCCGCTGTGTTTCACGCTTTAAGTCGTTCTTAACCCCTGCAATAATGGGATACTATTAGAACTTGGTAGTAGAGCTACAACTAAGTGCCACTTTCAATAACTAAATGCGCGATCCAATGTGTAGATAGCTTTTTACCTGTTAAGGAAGATCTGCGTGCATCTAGGTGCTGCCGCGAGTGCTCGTTCACTAGGAAAATCGGAGACGCCGGGCTGCAGCGCGTGTCGCTAAGCAACCACGCCAGTTCGTCGTCTATTTAATAAACGCTATACTGTTAGATGTTACTGTGGGCACCATGTTGGGAGAACACGGATGTTAAGCTAAATCAAAAGCCCTCTTTCTGAGTGGCTATGACTACTCGAGAGTCTCATATAGACTTAACGTCTCACCACTAGATGAAATAATCTCAATACATGTGCATGGAATCATTAGGAGGCATAGAAAAGTTACGTAATACAACGCAATGAGAATATTAATTATATATTCTCTCTCAACACGCAAAAATTCTTCCTGTTGTCCTTTCATTAATTGTATGATGGAAGTAAGAGATTATACCGTAACACAGTTTTTCGTCTTATGTATCACATGACCTTTCACTGAGTGAGACACATTTGGCAGGCATCATTGCGGCTGAAACAATTCAAATAACATTACATAGTCACATAAGACTGCATTGTTGAACCAATTTGAATCTAGACACATTGTTCTTTTTCACATTATCTTTCTTTTGCTGTTGGAAGTGTATACTGCAAATATGTGGTTACTCATTTAAAACTAAACATCACGTGACACTTCAATCATAAAGGCACAATAAAAAGCATTTTCACATCATGACAAGGGGGTCTCTGTCTTTTAGCAACAATGTCCTGAAACTTACTCGAGTTCTTCTGTAAATCTTCGATCTTACTGCCACAGATATCAAAGGTTCTAGTGATAAGGAGGAACTCATCACTTCACATTAGTCACTTGTTCCTGTCCATTCATCTTTGAAAAGATGCCTATAGGTAACAATTCAGATCCCAATCTAAATCCATCCCTCTGGGATACATTGTGTCAAGCTTCTCAATCCAGAATATCTCTCGTTGTTGCAACAATTTGGTGATGTTGCCTCCTCTTTTTGGTATTTTTACATGCTCCAAAATGACAAACTGAATTTGTGCAATGGAATGTTTTGCAGTGTCGAAGTGTTGGGCTACTGGAGATTTCACTGAGTGATTCCGAATGTTTGATTTATGTTCACCCCACTGAATTTTGGCTTTCCTGGTAGTTAGTCCAATGTAGTATAAGCCACATGGGCACTTTATACCATATATTACATTTTTGGCGTCACAAGTCGAGGTGTGTTTCAAAGAAATACTTTGTCCGGTATGTGGATGATTTATGGAATTACCTTTCATTACGTTATTACAGGAACTGCAGTTATTGCATGGTATAGTCCCCCTATAAATTTCCTTTTTTGGACAATATCTTTGACTGGAATCAGATTTGACCAGTTGATCCTTTAGTGATCTGCTTTTGGTATATGCAAACAAGGGAGGTGATGGAAATAATTTGGACACTGTTGCATCCTGGGACAATATTTCTCAATTCTTTCTGATTATTTTCTTAATTATGCCGCTTTGCTGTAAGTAGGTGGTTACATATACTAACTCAGCTGTCATGTGTTTTGCTTTTGTCGTTAATGATTCTTGTCTTGTTATGTTCTTCACTTGCATTGCATGTTTGGTTAATAGTTCATTGTTGTATCCTCTCTTGAGGAATTTTTCTTTGAGACCTGCTGATTTCAATTCATATTCATCTTCCTCTGAGATGATGCGTCTGTGTCTTAAGAACTGACTTAGAGGGATACTTGAGATGGTGTTCGTAGTATGGAAGCTCGTAGCCAAAAGGAGACTATTCCTATGCATTTCTTTTGTGAAGATCGTCTAAGAACTCCATGGCAGTCCGACTGTATTTGTACGTAAATTTAATCCATGGGGCTAAGTTGTTCATGAAATCAAAGAACTTAAGAAGCTCTTCTTCTTCTCCGCTCCAAATGCCAAACAGATCATCTATGAATCTCGTAAGAAATTTAAGTTTGTCTTTCCATCTTGGATTATTAATTACTTGTGTCTCTTCCAAGTATGACATGTAAATATTCGCATAACTTGGGGCCATTGTGGCCCACATTGATGTACCTGTTATTTGGACAAAGTATCTGTCTTCGAAAGAAAAGAAATTGATATTTAGAACAATTGCCAAGAGTTTCAAGATGAAGAGATGGTCACTTTTCAGTATTTAATAACCTCCATTCTTCAGCTTCCAACCCAGCTTGGTGTGTTATGTTGGTATATAGGCTTGTTACGTCCATAGAAAATAGAATGTCCTTATTCGTGTCGAAAGTAACTTCTCTGAGTTTCTTCAGAAATTGATTAGTGTCTTTGATATATGTAGTACATTCTTGTGCAAGAGGTTGAATGATCCTGTCAATATATTGGGCAATCGGTTCGAGTAAACAGTTGTTTGCTGCAATTATTGGACATCCTGGGGGTTCCATCAAATTTTTATGAATTTTAGGTAAAACATAAATGACAGGTGTCAACGGATGAGTATTAGTAAGTACACTTTTGGATTTGCAGGTGATGATCTCTTCCACTTCGGCTTCTTCTAGTGTCTTCTTGATGGTTTCGCGTACTTGTTCTGTCGGATCTTGAAAAATGTCCAAGTATGTGTCTTGATCATTCAATTGCCTTTCAACCTCAGCTTTGTATTTGTTGGTGTCCATAATGACTAAGGCACCCCCTTTATCCGCTGGTTTGAAAATAATATCTGGATTCTCCCAGAGACAGTCTTGTGCTTGTTTTTCTCTTAGGGTTAGATTTCCTCGTGTTCTGTTTTTGAACCTAATCTTCTTCATATCTTTCAGTACTAATTTCTGGAAAGAATCCAATGCTGAATTCTGTATGGGCGGTGTGAAGGTACTTTTAGGTTTCAACTCAAGGAATTCGGACTGTTGTCTTTTATCTGGAATTTCCACCGTGTCAAAGAAGAGTTTCAACTTCTTTTTTCTCGTCAATTTGAAAAATGCTATTTTTTCTTTAAGAAGTGTGCTACTGTATTGGGGGACACATGATATGCCCTTTTGTGGTGTCTGTATCTCAAATTTAGACAATTTATACTTAGAGATGTTCACCACTAGGTTTTCTTTCGGGGGTAATTCACCTTCCTTGGGGGATTTTTTCTTTTTGCTTCGTCGTGTCGGATTCGGTCGAAAAAAGAATAAACTGCTTTGAATTTCTCTGGTTGACACTTTGCCGTACTGGCTACCTGATTGGTTTCTCTCGTTTCAATATCCACTTGTTCTGTTTCAGTAGCAGCTTCCGGAGTTTCAATTTCACTGCTTGATTCCTCCGATGACGATGGTCTAGTGTCTGTTGATGGTTTATTCTTATTAGGAAATGGCCTTCCTCCCCTTTGTTGGTCTTTTTGTTGATAATAATCCTTCCACGAGTATACTATGTCTAATTTATAATATAAGGTATCTCGCCTGAATTTCCTAATTTTCTTGGATTCAATTTCTCTTTGGTAATTTTCCAATTTTGTATATATTTCCGTCAGTAAAGTTGTTAGTTCTTCTTTGGTCATGTAATTTGCTAAAGACTAATGGCCCTTACTCCACGTTCCCACTGCTTACCACTATGCAGTTCGGACATACAATTAATGCACCCAGTTAAATCTTCACTGGGAGAGCAAGACATCACAACCCCACCTTGTGGCACCACTCGTAGAGCACTAGGGGAGTACACAATGCACAATACATGTTAATATGGCAGGAAGGGCTCAAAGGTATGCACCTGCAGTGACCCTTACTTGATCCAGCCAATATTTATTCCTTCAGAGCTTCACATTTTTTCAATCAATTTATTTCCGATATCTGCTGTAAAATGTCGAGTGGGGCGTACAATAGTCAACTGGAAGTCAATTGGGAGTAAAGGACATTAAAGGAATTGCCCCTCGGCCTCAACTTGAATGTCACAAGCTACCCGTCAATTCCAATAAACATTCCCACCCATAAACACACGGGTGGAGGAAACAAGTCTTCACAAAGAAGTGAAGAGATAATGACAAGCTGTTTCTCACGCAGACCACAGCTTTGGCACGGCCCTGCTGCTGAGCTACGCTGCGCATTTACGGTTGGGCACTAAAAGCTCTAAAAGAAAACCAGAGCAGAACTTACTGGCCCCACGACCACATGCTTGCTGAACCGCCAAACCGATCACTTTAGCTGACTCCCTGGGAGCATGCGCGCATGAGCACACGGGGGTCAGTTAAATCATTTTTTTTTCTGAATACAGGAGTGTCCAAGGTAATTGCCTGCAAAACTCCACCAGAGAACTCCAGAAGCAAAGAATGTGCTGCCAAACTGCTCACTTACGCTAACTTGCTGGGAGCACGTGTGCCTGAGTGCACAGGGGCCAGTTAAATAATTTTTTGAAAATACAGGAATGTCCAAGGTAATTCCATGAAAAACTCCCCCAGAGAACTCAAGAAGCAACGAACTTGCCGCCACACCGCTTATTTACGCTCACTTGCTGTAACCTGAATAACTTCAAATCAAGAGTGTTGCAATGTGGATGTCCACAGAAGTGGCCAACATCATAATTGCATTTTTCTGATAGTCAGCAACAGTTTCACTGCATGACCCATCCCTACATATTCTTTTCTGCCGATTAAAATTGCTGTGCCGGATTCTGTTAATCTCAGCTAGGGAAGCAGTGCCAAATTACATAATGCTAAATGAGCAGAGAGGTACCAGCTCCCTTTAAGGGCAGTTAGTAAAGTCAGACCAGATAGCATTATATCCAGTTAAAACAGTAATAAAAGCAATGCCAGATTACATAATGTAATGTAATTTTCCATTTGTCTAGTGCCTTCTGCCATTGGTATGTCCTCAAAGTGCTGTACATGAACACCCTTAGGGGACCAAAGTCCAAGGTATGAGAGTTTTGTCAGGGTAGTTTAGGATGCATGAAACACTTCTGTATAGGCACATTATAAATACCATATCATATCATAATGTGTGCATTTTAGCCACTACAAAGGTAGGTTGGGGTGGCCGAGTCCCTGATAGCGACCCATATCGAGCTGGCATGTGGATGGGTGCTGTGAGGTTGTTGGGAGAGTATGTGAGTGCATAAGACTGATTATGTGTCTAGCCAGGCGGAATTCTTGCTGTGGGACATAGCTGCATTCTTATGGCACAGGCTTTTTGCAGAGATTCTTCAAATAGTGTATGACAGCAGATGCGTGTGGGTTACTGGCCATGCCTGTGGCTGTCTTCTATCAACATGGAGTGCAATACGTACCCAGGTGTCCTGGCTGGTTTCTTGGTTTTGTAGACGTGGTGTGGATTCTGTTCTGTGGTCTGCTTGAGATTGTTTTCTCTGTCACTCAGTACATTCTATAAGGGGTTCATTGCTGCCGCGACCGATCTTCGAGTGGGTTAAATAACCCAAAGTGCAGCATAGGTTCATCAAGGATGGGGGGGGGCAGGTATTGAGGGCCTTCTTTAATGGTGGGGAGGGGAGTAATCCCCCGAAGACAGGGTGTGGAGGTAGGCGGTGGAGTGGGCAGGGCGAGGGGTTGGTCATGTTTCTGGTGCACTATGGTGCCTCTCTATCCTTGGAGCTGCTTGTCACGATGGATAGTTTGCCGCCTATGCTCTGATAGCTAGAATCGCGGCTATGGGCCTGTAGCACTATTAGCACACTAAAAGGCCACTAGATTAAAGATGTTGGTACGGTTCAAAACATGGCTGGATTTCAAGCAGTGGCCACATACAGTCTAACCTCTGGTTTTGTATATTTTATAGCCCATAAGCGTATAGGTCGGACATAGCACACCTCCAAAGTTGAGGGTGTGAGCCAGAGTCTCTTTCTGGTTTAATGTATACATACAGAATGCTGCCAGATTAAGACACTGCCAGTTTAGAGGGGGGATTATGTTCAATTAGCACAGGAGTGCCAATCTCCAGTATGCCCATTGAGTATAGCCACCCCAGATTCCTTTACACCCTAATCACACTGCCTTAACAGGGACGCCTGGAAGCATGAGAGCCAGGTGATGCTGTGCAGAGGCTCAGGGGGGATGAAGGGGAAGGAAATGGAAGCTTGCTATCATCCCACTACTTTCACTGCGACAATGCATTGAATCCCAGCAATGTCCTACTGCCTGTGCAGACCACTCTCTCATCTGCATGTCTTCAGCGTTAGTCTGGGTAAGCAGGAAGTACATAACGATCACTGCAAATGCAGAGCCACAAAGCAGTCAACTTAAACATTCTCAGTGCACGTGTGAGGAAACCCTCTGTAGTAATGATCTTGGAGTCCCTGCTATCTCCACGCCTCAGTGCATGTGAACTGAGGATTGGGTGGAGAGATTGGGTGGATCTGGTACATTCAATATTTTTTCTGAACCAAAGTGCCATGTTTCTCTGCAAAGCCGCACAAGTGCACTCACAGCCATGTTTGCCACTTTGCTAACTGCTCCAAGCAGTTTGGGCTGCACTGCCTGATTTGCATATGATCTTTCCTCTTTTGTAATGGCTTGGCAGGCGAAGAACAATGGTCTGGAGGGTTGCCCAGAGCAATGCCAGAGGTTCAGATTAATTCAAAAGCTTCCACCCATCACCTCTTTTGTTTTGCTGCCAAGAGCCAAAAATACGTTTTTATTATTATAAATTCTGCTCATAAGTGCGTGCTACTTACCTAAGACAATCTATGGTACATAGCAGAGCACAAAACCGAAATATGAGGATCAGTGCTGTGTTCCTGTATAATTGCTGGACTCGAGTTGATATTTCCCGTTTGTGCTGAGATGGATACTCTAAGTTGCCCGAGAATTTACTTGTCTAAACAATGTTTAAAATATTTCGTGTGAAAAATGATTAGATTTGCTTTAGGAGTGTGCACCGTTCTAATGTCTCGGTCCTGTACAAAGGATTTTGCAAACACAGAGGTATTTTTGTTGTATTGATATTTTTGGCTATCCTGCGTGCACGATAATAGTAATCTGTGAGTCCAACAAGAAAGTATATGGCACAAGGAATCATGAATCCGCCATGACTGAAGAGACAGATAGATGAGGAAAGCAGAGGATCTAAGGTATTGTGGCGTTTCCAGAAGGGTTTACAATCTTCTCACATGCGCACAAGTTCAGGAACAGAGATCCACAATATGGTGCTAATGATGTTCAGTTTGGGGGTTTCTTTAATCATATTGCTTTGTAGTTTTAGAATGATTTATACGCATTATTGATGTGCATCGCTGCTTCTGTTAGTGATTTGCCTCCTGCTTTGGCAATCGTTTCTTGGAACCACCTTTAATCTCCATCTTTCATCTCGATTCCATCACATCGCTGCTTCGGCTCTCAGGTTATGGTATTCATTTGTTTGCAGTAAAAATGCCTTGTAGTGTGCTGCCGAAGGTTTCTTTGCACCTATTAGTGAATCACTTCTCTCACAACCTGTGCCTGTCTCTTGAGTATTAGTTCGATTTCAAGAAATGATCGTGTGAGCGGTTGTTTTGCACAGCTCCTGTTTTGATATCTTTTAGTGCCCGTTGATCCGTGATTCGCCTCGCCAACTGGTCTGGGAGGGCTCCAGCGTTGTCCATTTTTGGCCAGGGGAAAAGTAGGTGTGTGTGCGCTCACCCGGAGCAGGGCAAGAAATCCAAGGACTACATTTATGATTTGTATTGGTTTCAAATTAATTTATTTAATGTGATTTAGTTTAAGTAGCTTAAACTTTACACATATCATAAAACAAATATACACAATGAATAAAACACAATAAAAATAGAGTAAACAATATCGGTATAGGTACATCTTCACATGAAGCCTCAGGCATACCTAAATCTCTGCCCAGCAATTAGACTCAGGCGATTCACCATCTTGCTAAGACTGGAACAGTCATTTTTGAATCACCAGCTAAGATGGTCTTTGAACTCATTAAGAAACAAAGAGTAAACGATTAACCCGAAGTGGGAATCTGGGGTGTGCGGCCCACACCGAAGGCACACAAGCCTAGGTCATTTTTTCTAGTTTGACTATAATACTGTCATCTTGGGTGAGGATGGAACTCACTTACCCACAGAGATGTTGGTTTTTCAGGGCTGCAAACTCAGCTAAGAAAAGAATTTTGAGGAAATGGAAATCTGATGAAAGACTGACATATTCAGAGTAGGTGGAGGACTTAAGACAGGTTTCCAAACTTGAGAAGATAGTTCTTCGCAGAGATAAAAAATTGTATTTGTTTTATCAAATGTGGGGTAGATTTTTGGATGAGTAATACTATTGTTTATTGGTTTCTTCCTATTTTTTCAGGTATGAGGTGGGGTGGTGGTATTTGAAGTGATTAGATGTGATGAATTTAATGGTTCTAATGTTAATGAATTTGATATATTGATTTGTTGTGCATAAAATTCAATACATTTAATAATAATAACAAAAAAAAAAGGATAGGTATCGTACTCCACATGGGTTCCACAGACAGGCCCTTAATAATCTCTCTTTCTTTGATTTTAGATTAATTTGTCCAATAGATGTTCGCTTATTGGGAGCCATTTAGAGAGAGAAAAGCTAAGAAATTGAACACAATATGTATTGCACTATGTAACGTTTATTTCCTTCCACTCAATTGTATTTACTAAATGTTTTACCTGCACTCTGCTCTAAGATTGGTCGTCACTACTAATGTTTCATCAAACTTTGTTAAATACTTTTTTGTCATGAATATTGAATGATCAGAATTACTTAATTCCTTTCACCAGTTATTACTTATGAGTAAAACAATTGTACAGCACTCAACATTGTTGACTGTGATTGAACTTATTGAAGGCAATTGATTTGCCACAGTGTGCCCAGGTCCTGTCTCACGAAGGACTCGTGTGACCACTTTTTCGCACCATTGCTTTGATCTTGTAGCCAAGTTCAGACCGGGAGCACCTAAAATGTTCCTCACTTGAGTGTATTCTTCCTCCCTCTCTGAAACTCAAGTTACTCTGTGTGCACCTATGCACACATTTCATTGTTTGCTAAATATATTAGGGACCGGAGTGCCCGATCACAAGAAGAGTCTATCCAGTGCTTCCATAATGACTCTATTAAGACGCTCACATAACTTGGTACCATTGTCTTTGTGCTGCTCCATAAATGTAACAGATCTATGAGAAAGCAACAAACCATAAGGCACCTCACTCATGGGAAGCAAGCTGCACAATACAATGTTAATATTTCAAATATGCTGTTATTATACCTTTAAGCACCCGTTCCAAGTGCTGGCGGCCTAAGTTGAAGGACCCAGGATGTTAACACCCGTTCCGGCACATGGAATGGGTGCTTAACGCTTTTAGCACCCCGGATTGCAAAGCCGGTAAACCAGGGTGCTGAGAGCACTGCATTTTGTTTCTATGAATGGGGCGCCTTGTGGCATCCTGTTAATGGAAAGAAATTACTTTCATAAGATGACCGCCATGGAGCTGGATGGCAGGGCTCCTTGTAGAGCCCCTCTTCCATTTCCATGGCGGCTGGCAAAGGGAGATAGAAAGAAGCTGTGGCAGTGGGATGCGCCACCGCCACAATCAAGTAAGTGGGGCTGGGGAGGAGTTTTGGGTATTGTAATTGTAATTGGTTATTTATATTGTGCTTAATAGCCAAAGGTTTCTAAGCACGGACCCAGGATAGAACCTGTATTGCTCCGCGTCATCTTCCCTCCAAGGTGGGTGGTTTGCCCCTGAGCTATCCTCCTAAGACAAGGAGGGTGTTGAGAAGATGGCGCTGCAGTGCCAGGGAAGCCGCCATCGGGTTCCATAAAACACAGACTTAGATCATTAGTTGAAGCCTGCGATCCAAGGAACCTTATTGGATGCTCTCCCGACCCACAGGTGCTAATATGTTGTTATTATACAGAGCCAAACAGCTGGTGAGAAAGCCTAAACCAGTACAGGGAGTCACCAGTCCGTCTCAAAATAGATTTGAGACTGAGAAACGCTTTTCTGTACAAAATAGTTTCTATCGTGGAGCACATTCATATAACTCTGCTCTGGGGATCTCTAAGCTAAACGTCTGCAATACGTATATACAGTCCTGAATAAAGTATAAACCCACAAAAACATCTAATTCAAAACCACACTGCCAGAATCATCATTGGACTTATCCCATTCCCACTCAAAACTATGCCTCTCTGACATGAGTCTTGTCCAACCCCCTGCAACCACCCGTAGACGGAATTCCCCAGGCATCAATACTGGCCCAATTCAATATGTATATTTTAATAATAGAGCGAAATCAGCAAACAATACACAAACAAAATGGTTATGTCTCTGCCTGGCTGTCCATAACGTAGTATGGAGGTAGACCTAGACCTGTTGGGACATGAAAAAGGCAAACTGGCATTATTATATATTAATATTGAATATTACTAAAACACATTACGCTGATCAGGGTTTAAAGTTGCTATCTGTGGTTCAAGAAAGGTTTTGAACTACAACTCCCATTAGCCCTCCCTATTGCATTTACTGGATAGAGATGATGGGAATGATAGTTCAAAGGATTTAGCAACAGCAGAGAAAACAGCAGTGCTTATCTGAATGTATGCAGCCCATGGGCAGATGAAAAATGAAAAAGTGATCATAATTATCACTAGTAAACTTTACTATGCACAAACACATGCCATTACTAGTGTACATTATGCTTGCATACGCATAATTAAGCTGAGGATACAAGCACGCGGCTCAAGTGCAGCATCTCACTGACTCACAAACTGCAACACAGTAAAGAGAAAGGAAACACACCTACAGGGCTCGTATGTGTACAGTAAACACTGTGTTGTCAGAGTTGCAGAGTCAGGGCACATGTTAACAGAATTAGCCTTGACTTTGACCAAACCAGAGCTTGTGCCCTCAATATCAATAGAATGAATGGCCCTACCATTGGTAGATGGATAAGTGAAAGGGTTTGTTACATGTCAACAGAGAGAATTGTAATTCTGCAACATAAACACCTTGTCAATGCATATGTGCAGTACAAAAGTAAAAAGAAAACCAGGGGGAAACACAACATTAGTGTTGTGCCTTATGCCATGTCACACAATCAAATCTCAGGTAATTTATTCATCATAATTTACATTTTTATCGTTACCAAGTGTGCAACTCCTACCTAGCTTGCCCTCCAACCAAAATACACTAAACCCTCATGTAATTCCTACCCCTAGGTTGCGCTGGTGGTCCGCTTATCTAGGGTCAGGGGATAGTTTAGGAAAAACTTGCCCTATCTATTATCTTCTCTAGTCGTATTTCTCAATTATTTGAGTTTACTTAAAAGGCACATGTCAAAAAGGCAAGATCATGTGTCATCTGATTCACAATGATGAACCATCTCCTCGGCACCCGCCAATCCGGTTTCCGTCCGCAACACGGCACAGAGACTGCCCTTATCGACCTAAAAGCCCAAATAGATTCACTCAGAGACGAGGGAAAACTAGCTCTCCTCCTCCTTCTAGACCTCTCAGCCGCCTTTGATCTGGTGGACCATAAAGTCCTATGTAATCACTTGGACTCGGCTGCCCACTTCTCAGAGGAGGCTATAGTCTGGATTCAATCATTTCTTAGTGACAGGACCATGAGGGTGTTCTCCCCCGCAGCGGCAGCAGACCCTATCCCAATCACCTGCGGAGTGCCCCAGGGATCCTGTGTCTCGACGACACTCTATAACATCTTCACCAAGCCACTCTTTGACGATCTTGATAATCTGGGTATCACCTACACTAACTATGCAGATGATACTCAGATTCTCTTACCACTTACTGGGGATTACGTCGAAGATCTGGCTCTGGTGAATAGAGTCTACAGCATCGTTCAGGCATGGATGGCCAACCATGGCCTATGCTTGAACGATGACAAAACAGAGCTCATCATCCTGGGCACGGCAGCCCGTATCTCCAAACTTAACCAAAACTACTCCGCCTTCATCATCGATGGCAACACTATCAAGGTCGCCAGAGAAGTAAAAACCCTAGGTTTTTACCTTGATGCGACACTATCTTTCACCAAACAGGTGAACTCACTGTCATCATCCACTGCCTATACATGCAAGTTAATACGAGCTGGGAAACCATTCCTTTCAGAGGACAGCTGTCTTATTCTAGCTAGAGCCCTCATTTTATCGAAACTAGATTATTGCAACGCCCTCTACATAGGGACTACCAAACAAATCATCCACAGAATCCAAGTGCTCCAAAACAATGCACTTAGAGCGGCCCTAAGTATCCCCAGAAGTGCACACATTTCAGAAATAAGACGAAAACACAAATGGCTTTCCACCCAAGAAAAAATCAACCTTAAATCTGCGTCCCTTATCCACAAATGCCTAAACAACAAAGCTCCCCGATACCTCTCAGAACGCTTCAACAGGAAAAATCCAACGAGACTCACAAGGACAGCCAGCCCCAACTGCCTCCTAGTGCCCAGATTCAAACTAGCCACCATTGGAGGTTCCAGCTTCCCAGTTAAGGCAGCACAGTTATGGAACTCCCTACCCCTTGCACTCAGATCTGACCAAACCTTCAATAACTTCAGAAAGAACACCATAAAATGGCTTATTGAGAATGCGACATAGCGTATGTCACTTTATACGTAACGTCTTCTTATAATGTTTGTACTAACCTGCTTTTACTGTTTGATCGCCATAGATTTGACTGTTTAGCTACGCCTTATCTGCACTTGCACTTGCCCTACCCTGCAGATTCGAAATGTCCACTATGCCTGTAACCTGTAACGTTAACTAATCTGTAACCTGTAAACGTTAACTAAGCTGTAAACCTCCTTGTTCTCTTGCGCCCTGCTACCCTAGGGTCTGGTGCGCACAATAAATAAATAAACAAACAAACAAACAAACAAACAAACAAAACAAAAGCAAATAACTTCAACTTTATTTATATTCTTTGTTTTGGCAAAGTACTAAAAGGTGTATTCATTTATGAAGACACAAGAACAAAAGACTGAGGTAGTTCGATATTCTACCCCACACACTACACCGGGATCTGGGTTGTTTCAGACTCTTTCTGCAGTGTTTTTGGAGTATATTTCCATCCTTTCTAGAACTGCGGAAAGGATAAGTTCACAACCTTTTACCTTTTACCTGAGATTTGATTGTGTGACACAATGTATAGGGAAATCCTCAGGTGTGAGGCCCTAAACCGTCCAATATGTGTATGTTTGTGCCTTATGCCATACCATAATGCAACACATGGGTTTGTCAAATGGCTGCATGGGATGGGGGTAGGATTCCAATCTTGAAATGGACAAGGAAATAAAACATGTGAAAAATGTCACCATAGTGTACATCCAAGTCATTATTCATAGGGTGTTGTTAGCAAACACCTGATCAATGAGGAAGGGGCAGCAACATTCGAGTTCTATAGCACTTAAACAATTGGAGCTCTACAATATGCTGCCTACTAGTAGTCGACAAGGCTGCTGTAAAGTTTCCTCGGCCTGCCAGAGTATACACTGTCATTACTGTAGCTTCAACGCACTGTACCATGCTCCAGCGCGCTGCACCTTGCTCCAACGAGCTGCAGCTGGCATATTGACTCAGTTGCACTTCAGCAAATCAGGTGATGCCCTGAGCATATCCGATTATCTACAGCTGCCTCATATGTGATACTCAAAGCCAAAACCAAGAGCAAATAGGGAGCTTCCTGGAACACCTCTAAGAGGCACTGAAAGATGTTCCAGACAGTTCTAGATGTGCTCCAGTTAGTTTTCATTCATGGAATTATTTGCGTGTAAAACCGGGATTTGCATGCCATTCTGCCCGCAAATCCCTGTTTGACAAATGGGAATTTGCGGACAGAATGCCGCGCAAATCCTCATTTTACGAGGAAATAATTCCAAGAATCAGGGACAGTGTATAAGGCATACGTGTATCATCAGCTGGGCATCCCAAGTCTGTATCACACAACAAGACATGCAGTGACCCAGAATGCAAGAGAGGGTTTCTATGACTTTGATCTTTGGTGGGACCACATACAGAAACACCCCCACCCAAAATCAGCAAAATAAAAACAAAATAAGCAGCAGGGTATTTAAATTCTCTAGTCATTTAAACATGTGACTGTTTGTGGTTTGGAAACCAAAAAGCGTCAATGAATGTCAAGGGGCTTCAAACCTGTGCCTGTCCAGCGTGGCTATGCTGGGTCTGCTACCTGTGCCTACTCTGTTGGTAGGATAAAATCTCCTCCGCCACAGGTGAGAAGCAACACATCATCATACATCCCACACATGGCGAGGCCCTGCACCTGTTTGTGATGAGGGAACTACCTCCTCCGAGTGAATGCAAGCTTCGAGCCCTTATTGCCCACAGTATGCATGCTTTTATTTCATCAAAGCAACAAAAGAAAAGAAAAGAACATGCAAATTAAAAAATATATTTGGCTTGTAGTATTCAAACCAAGCTCTCATGCTGCTCCTGAGTCGGAAGGCCATTCCCTAACCACTACACAATGCATTGTAATGTGTGCTAAGTAAGTAGAAGCATGTAGAAGCATAACATGCCTGCATACGTCAACAGGCTCTCGGCTCAGCCAAAACCCTGTATATGGGCAGTAGTTTTTAAATGTAAGTTACAGCATGGAGGGAGTGGAGAGGTGCCGGTAATTTTTCTCTGCGCCTAACGGTGATGGAGGAAAAAAATGAAGAACACAAAGGTGACCTGCTGATTCAATTAGTCTCATAAGGGGGAGAAGGACCTCGTGCATTGGCCGTTTTTTTATTGTTGATGACAAGTATAGCACAGCGTGACCACCTGTGTTCATTTTCACGTTTGCTTGGCATTTGATCAAGTGGCATTCCCACTCCTCTCTTCTCAAACCAACAAAAAATGAACTTTGCGGGGGTGTCTGTCCCAATAATTACACACCCCATCAGGGAATAAGACCAAGAGAGAAATTGCAAGGAAAACAAAGTGTATATAATATTAATATGCCAGCAAAGAACTCTGCTGCCCAAGAGTTCTCAGCCAAAACGTACACAGGCAGCACATTTAAAAGGGCAAACGCATCGCTAGTAACAAATTAGTCTAAGGCAAAAGTCAAGTTGCTGTTTGATAGGGGCCCTATGGATCGGCCTGCTCTATATGGGATGCCAGGCCCTAATTGGCTGCTGTCTCCCAGTTGATTTTGATGCACGTGGGTCAGCTGGGCACATCTCCGTAGTGAAGGCCGGGTTGTGAGGGTGAAACATTCTAACTATCTAAGCTAAACAACAGGAACTGACAATTCATGAACAATAGCAGATACCTAGGCATCATGTGAAAGGGGTCTTGTGAAGAATGAGAATAATATATGGGCATGCCGACCTCCAAATTCAAGACTTTGTTAATACCGCAGTTCCTGCACCAAAGTCTCCCCCAAGGGTTTTGATCTATTGCCTGCCTTCCCTGGTTCCTCAAGATACGAACAGACGTGTGTTGCTATTGGAAAAAAAATATTGCTGTACAGAATTAGAGCTGGTGAGTGATCTGAAATGGGCAAGGCTGCAAGGTTATTTATCGGCATGAAAGGAATTGGGGGGTCAGGAAGGGCGAGGCCAGGTAGGCTCAGGTCTGCCAGGGTGGGGGTCAAAGGGACACATGCAGTTTAGTGGAGATGAATGGGCATATGAGCTGGGACCTGTTTCTGCCTCACGCTCTCCGCAGAGTGCATTCTTCAAGAAATGATACTCAGTATTTTCAACATTTGAGATGGCATGGAACAGATGGACTTCTGTTGGAATAAGGCTTGTGCGGAGCTGGCCTGGTGTGTTGACGGCGTGGTCCTTCTGTGAGAGAGGCCGGGAATGCGAGTGCTACAGCCTCACAGAATGGTGGTTTTAGGGCCTAGTAAAACTTGCATCTAGGCTTGATACAAAATGGAGTGTTAATGCGAGGATATAGGCAATGTTATTCATCTAATTCTCTGTGTTTTAAGGCTCTTTACACGTATCATAGGGGTGTTTTTTTCTCCTTTTTGCTTACCCACGTATCATGTGGCTAGGGGGGTGGGATTGGACCACTTCCTTCCCAACATTCCCTCACAGTCGGAAGGCCGGAATTGTGCAATTGTACCGTAGATGTGTGATCTACGTGATCACTGCATGCCTGTATTTTTGCATTCAGAATTTCCATTTGCAGTGTTTTCAGAACCGCAGTGATGTAATTCCTGTAGCTGCCACCAGAAATTATCTCTTTTTTCATCAAGATCAAGAAGATCCCCTGACACATGCAGGGTCCCTGTGTCCACCGAAAGAGATACTAACGCAAATGCACCTTCCTCGGTGTAGGTTGCTGTGTTTTCACCTGAACACACGCACACATTTAAGTCTTAGGATGGGCTGCCAGCATCTTGTTGCAAGCCTCTGGATCCAAGTTGAAACTATTCCCCCAACTACCCTCCATAGGCTAATGTCCACATTCTGCACTTTAGAGGATAACCTTGAGTACATTTACCATAACACATGTCTCATTGTTTTGGGTACTGATTCCCTTCTTAAACAGTTTCTGAATCCAGGACTGTGGGCAGGGGTAGCTGTTTCCCCAAAATGTTTTTGAACTGAGTGTCTGCCTGGGGTTCACTCACAGCAACTATGGTTTTCATCCAAACATAATTTTATGCATCCATAAGCAGGCCACAATTGTTCTGCGGAGGGGTCCCAGGAGCCAAGACATAAGAGGGTCTACAGGGCCTGGCTGGCAGGACTGCAGTCAGGGTAATAATGTTGCCTCCTCTGGCCATGCAGGAGAAGGAAGAAGATGAAGAGCGAAAGGTAGGCTCCAAGTCACATTGATATCATGGAACTGTAGAGGCTTTCAGCACTTGTTTAATACAAATCATCGACAATTGAAAGATGACCAAATTATATGCCTACAAGAAACGTGTTTGAGAACACTGCCGGTCTGTGATGGATTCGAAGTGATGATAAATCCAGCTCAAAAGGGAAGAAATGGAAGACTGTTTTCTGGTCTGTTGATTTTGATCAAAAGAAATAGTAATCTGGCAGTGTTGGAATTCGATACTCTGAACCCATATATAATGTGATCAATCCTACAAACTTGAGAGCAAATGTCCAATATGACATCAGTGCTAGTAGTTATCAACGTATAGTGGAATCACGTGAAATCAAAGGCGAATGAGATGCAAGACATGATTTCATCAATAATTGACAGTGCTCAAGCCCAATACTACAGCGCAATGATATCCATTTGTGCAGACTTGAACATGAAATGTTTAGACTCAGATGGACTGTCGCAGAGAAAGTTTGCAGCGACTGGTAATTGAACGCTAGTAAATTGAAAGAGAGCAGTGAAATTCAATGCTACATGTATATGCTAAATGGGCACATAGAAGGAGGCATTCCTGGCAACAGAACTTGGTCCAACGGAACACAAGCTTCCATTTTAGATTGCATATGGATCTTGAGGAATTATATTGATAAAATACATAGATCGGATGTACAACCACAGTCGCACAGTGATTATAAGATCCTTAAATGATCATGGAATATAACCCGTGGTTATGGTGTAAATTCTGAAAACCAGGCTGTTGAAATAAATCAAGGTTGCAACAGAGTAAGGCTCTGGAAAAAAGAAATAACAATTTTAAGTGACAAGTATATAGTTTAAATTAATCAAGATCATTCAGATACCTCATAGAACTTTCTTCTGGAAGCTTACAGGACGGTGAGGACTGGTTCGAAACAACCACTAATGACTCCAAGATATACATGTAGCAGATCAGTTGTGAAACAACGGAAACTCTTAAGGAAAGATCTTAGAGCAATTAAGAAGCAACACTCAAACATTAACGGGTCTGAATTAAAGTTTTTGAACAAAGCTAGAAAACAGCATTACCAAAATTGGGCAATAAGCTTTAGAATGATCCGTGGACAAAAACAGGGAGAAATAATGGTAAAAGCTATGGCAAACTCAAACTCACGTGAAATGTGGACAGTCTTAAATGGAATAACACTGAACCAGTGAAGCTGGGTAAACTGTGGAGTGGCCACGGAAAACTGGCTCATTCACTTTGCCAATGTCTTTGCTAGTAGCAATGGCGAGTTAAATAAACAATCTAACCATCAATCCACAACTGGGCTGTGGAAACCGATGTCAACAACATCAAAGACATTATTCAAAAACTAAAACATTCATCAGCAGCAGGCCCAGATGGTTTGTCAAACAAAACATTAAAAACTGATCCAGAGATATGGGCAAGATTTATTGTATCAGTTTTTCTGAATATTAGGAATTACAGAAAGCTCCCTACCTTGTGGACTTCAAGCACAATAATACCTACATTTAATAAGGGAGCGAGAGAGGATCCTGCGAACTACAGGCTCATTGCGTTATTAGATGTTATAGGAAAAATCTTTGCATCATTTCTACAAAAACGTCTAACGCAATGGGCAGAGTGTGAAGAAATTACTTATCCTGGTCAATCAGGTCTCACAAAAGGGACAGGGACCGACTTGAACGTATTCATTCTATTGTTAATAAAACACGACACCATCCGAGCAAAAGGAACCCTCTTCATAGCTTTTATCGAGATGAAACAGGCTTTTGATGGTGTAAACCATCAAAAAATGTGGGCAAAACTACGATCTCAGAACTGTCCTCAGGAGCTGCTGGGCCCCATAGAAGCCTTACACCAAAATACAACTTTGTGTGCCAGATAATGAAGGGACCTGCACGGCAGCATTTAAGTCAACAAAGGAGTAAAACGGGAGTGTCCCCTAGCAGCCACCTTGTTTAAACTATACATCGCAGACTTACCTGAAGCCTTCCAACACGTACCACACTTTTCTCCAAAATTGCATATGCCGACAGCCTGGTTATAATGGACCAAACCCAAATTGGCCTGCGGCGCTTACTAGACAAATCAAGGAAAAAGATCTAAATCTTTCAAATGGAGCATTGTTGAGGAAATTCTTGAAAAGGTAATTGCAATACGCTACTTGGGGATAAACTTCAACACATCCATCGCCGTAAGGCTAAGTTATGATAAATTACATCAAAACACGACCCAGCTAGCCTCTCAAGGTGCGATCTTGCACGAGCGATATGGGAAATTCTCAATGGTGCCCTTGCGGACATTTTATTTGAACAAGGTGATACCTATATTGACATTTGGTGGCGAAGCGGTGCTAAATCGCTCGTGGAAGGTATGGGAAGTGTTAGAAGGAAAATTATGGAAGACAACATTGAGACTTCCTAAGAGCCTATCTATGGTTGTAATCCGCGCTGAGTAGTGGTTGCAATCCATTCAGTCAATAGTTCTGTGGAAAACCCTGTGCCTTTTACAAAAACTTTCAGAAGAACATCCAGCTCAAGGCTGTGCACTTCTAAAACAAGAAGGTAAAGGAAAAGTCGCAAGAACATTGTGTGAGTGGAAATCAAAGTGCGAGAAATCTCTGATTTACCTAGATTCACCTCTAACACAGCTGACTGAAAATCCCGAATAAGTGAAGGAGAAGCTAAAGAGAATGGACTGGATCCATACTATGGAAGACAAAATGAAATTACCACATCAGAGAGAGACGCAGCTAGTTTACATCGTCGGAGAAACACAATTCCTTGCAACCTGCAAAAGTTCCCAAGTCAACTGTATCGAGACTTATTGCTGAGAATAAGACTAAGGGGGTAATTCATAGAATTTAGCGCACAAGTGGCGCACGCGGCTGGTGCACAGTGTGCGTGTGCGAATCCCTGCGCCAGCCGTGTGCGCTAAAATCCATTTCCGCGCACAGCGTATTCATGGATTCCAGCTACCAAAACCAGCCGTGGCGCACAGTGGCGCAGCGACCCTGCAGCAGCGCCAGTTACGCCCCCAAGAACGCCC